>NC_064818.1:53563658-53863658 GCF_023721935.1 Panthera uncia | reverse complement strand
AAATCTTACTGAGCCTTTGCTGCTTTGTTTTTAAACATATTTTGCCATTTACAAATGATTTGTCAATCACTAGCAATCTGTACACTCCCCTTTAAGGCATAGCCAAGGTCCTGTGTAATCAGAACATACTTCTAGAGGCCTCTTGCGGTGCCAGAAGTTGATCCTGTACATGCAGACTTGTAAAGAGGTCTGTGAAGTCCCTGGGAGGGGCTGGAGTGGTCAGGGAGTAAGGGTACTTGGGACAGAGGCTATTTATTAATAGGGAAGTTTAAAAATATTTTCAACAATGTTGTGATCATACAAAAGCATAATAACAAATCTACTTATTTTAATATTTATTTTTTATTTTTGAAAGAGAGAGAGAGAGAGAGAGCATGTGCTAGTGAGGGAGGGGCAGAGAGAGAGAGGGAGAGAGAGAATCCCAAGCAGGCTCCACATTGTCAGCAGAGCCAACACAGGGCTCAATCTCATAACCGTGAGATCATGACCTGAGTTGAAATCAAGAGTTGTATGTTTAAACAACTGAACCACGCAGGGGCTCCATAGTCCTACCTTATGTATTTATTTATTTAAAAAAAATTTTTTTTAAATGTTTTTATTTATTTTTGAGACAGAGAGAGACAGAGCATGAGCAGGGGAGGGGCAGAGAGAGAGGGAGACACAGAATCTGAAGCAGGCTCCAGGCTCTGAGCTGTCAGCACAGAGCCCAACGCGGGGCTCGAACTCACGGAGTATAAGATCATGACCTGAGCTGAAGTCGGCCACTTAACCAACTGAGCCACCCAGGCGCCCCCCATAGTCCTACTTTAAAAGAACATTAATCAACATCAAGGTTGCTGGTTTCTTTTTTTTTTTTTTAATGTTTTTATTTATTTTTGACAGAGAGAGAGAGAGAGAGAGTCAGAGCACGAGTTGGGGAGGGGCAGAGAGAGAGGGAGACAGATTCTGAAGCAGGCTCCAGGCTCTGAGCTGTCAGCACAGAGCCCAATGTGGGGCTAGAACTCATGAACCATGAGATCATGACCTGAGCTGAAGTCTGATGCTTTACCGACTGAGCCACCCAGGCGCCCCAAGGTTGCTGGTTTCTTGAACAAAACTCATCAGCAGCAAGACCTTACCTTCAGCAGGGAGGAGAAAGCAGCCAGTTCTTAGGTATCTCTGGGCACTCATGTCTCCCAACTCCAGCTTCTCAGATTCCTGGAGAGGCTGTCTCCCCACAGACCACACCTTGAGTCTGATTTAATACTCTTTACTTTCATGATTCTGATATGTCTATAATCACAAATCCATTTCCCTGAGATGGGACTTCCAATCCTCGGTTGGGATTATTCATCAGAATGAACTACAGAAATTGTTTGCTTGCAGACCCACCCCAAATGCAGAATGGGGCAGCAGAGAGAGGAAGAGGGTCCAAGAGGGAATCATGACTATCTTTGTGGTGGATGGTAAATTGTAAGGCTCATGGGGCATACATGGGAAAAATCTTTATTCATAATAAAGCTAAAATTATTAGCTGTACTTCTTGAGTACTTCTTTACTTCTAGAGTAAAGGCCAGAAACAGTGCTACCCACTTACCAATTGTCATTTCCAAGCAACACACAACACTCTAATGTAGGTGTTTGTAGGTACTTCTGTTTGGTAGGTGAGAAACACATTCAGAGAAGTTGAACTTGTCCTTCAGATGTGTGCATAATTGCCTTTGCTATGTGTTCCCATAGGTTCTGAACTTCCCCTGTCCAAACAGTGCAGTTTACTGATTTTTCCTGTTGTCTGTCTTATCCATTACATTCTCAGCACTGTGAGGGCTGAATCCATTCCCATTTTACTTGTTATATGTCATACCCAGGAGTAGACACATAGTAGATAAATGTTTTTTGAGATGGAGGGAGATGGATAGGAAGGAAGGGAGGGAGGCAGCGAGGCAGCCGGGAAGCCTAAATGTACTCAGCTAATAAGTAAGGCTGACTGGCCTTCAGCCTTCTTCTATAAGCCCATGGTTCATAGGTCAGGTTGGGGAGGTGGAAGGAGACTGTCCATTTGTTTTTTTCTGGATAAAGAGACAACCACACAAAGCCATCTATTCCCAGGGGCCATAGCAGGACCTTCTGAGGATGTCTGTGGTTGTTCTTTTCTACTCCTGCTTCTCTATCTTGTTCCTGAGATGGCCCCTCTTTTTCTCAACTCTTTTGTTATTTCCTTGACCTATGCAAAACTTGCGTTCAAGAGACATTTAGTAAATATTTAATCATTGATTCATTCAATCTTTGACTGTGCAACTCCAGGATAGCACAGTTCAATTATGGCACCTGACAAAGCCCTCTTTCTTGACTTATTGACTTGCTTCCAAGAGAATTAAATATTGGTTTTACAGCACACATGTGGAAATACCATCCACCGTTGTTGAACCTCTCTGTAAATAGACTCACCCAGGTCTATCTGGAATGGCATTTAGGACTGTTTAAAAACCATCCAGAATAACATGGAGGGGGGCTTCTAGGAAAGCAAATGTGGAGTTGGGATAACACACTTAGTGATCCCATGAGGGCATAGTTGTGAGAAGCAGACTTCAGAAATTCTTCACTCCTTTCTCAAGGGACCACCTACTACAATATGTCTCCTGCCTGGCTGCATATTTGAATCACTGGTGTCTTAAAATATAGGCTTTATTATTTAGATACGGCAAGGTCAACAGATCAGAAGACAACTGCTCTTGAGAAGATAGTTTGGTGTACTCCTAGATCCCAAGAGGAGGGGGCACATTATGCCCTGGTGGCTCTGGGGGCTCACTGGGAAGCACCAGGTTTAGTCAGGAGAAAGGCAGTGAAGTGGGGGGGAACAGTGGAGTGGGCAGTGAAGTGGGCAAGAACTTTTACTGTGATTTCTGCAGGAGGGTACAACTAGGGTAGGCAGATTTAGGATTGGCTAGTTTGAATAATTTCAGTGGGCTCTGGGGCAAAAGTCCCTAGCTGTCCTTAGTTGTCTGGTACCTGGTCCTGAAGTGATTAGGGCAGATGGGTAGTGGCCCAAATGTGAGAAACCGTGAAGAAAGTAGTATAAGGGTATAGGGTGGGATTGGTTAGTTTGCATAGGAAAGGTCCGCTCTTTAGTAAGTTGCTATCTCTAGGAACTAGTTTACCTTGGGAGGGGCATTCCCTCCAGGATCAGCAAGTCTCTGGGGGTCAAAGCATCAGAAAATGAAAGACATGGTTAATATAACTCATTGGGGGAGGGACACTATTAAAAAGTTGTGATGCTTGAGCCTTATCTTCTAGAGATTATGATGGAATGGGTCTAGGAGAGAGCCTGGGAATTGGTATTTTTTAAAGGTCCACTGGTGATTCTAATGTGCAGCTAAGGTTGTGATCCACAGCCAGCACTGTGGATGCTGAGGTCCTCCTGAGGTCCATATGGCTTCATTAACTAAGGAACGTGTTCTTTGCATAGTTTACCAAGTTTGCCACAGACCATGGATGCCTGAGAACTAGTTAATCAAACTCATTTTAAAATAGTGACCTTTATCTTTCATTTCAGGCCTGCAACCAGGGAGACCTTCCATTCTCCTCCACCTATTCCACCCAGAGGTCGCTGATTCCACCTCCTAAAACCTGCCTACTTCGGGACTTTGAGACCTGCAGTTTCAGCCTGTTAATGATGTCTTCGTGTTGAGTATGATGGCATGAGTATTGACCTTAAGACCTACTCTCATGGCTGATATTGTTGTGGCCCTGCTGGTTTGGGCTTTCCTTGAAGAAGATATTATTAAGGCATGAAGAAGTGAAAAACTGAGGACTTTATTCACCATCACCAAGTATATTGATCCACATCCTTCTTTGCCAAAAGGATAAAGACTTAATGGGAATACTTACCTCTAATTTGGCATGTCAGAAGCCTGAAAAGATTGATCAGAAATGTACTTTATGAGTGATTTTACTGAAATGCACTTATATTAGGCCTTACTTATTTGCTAGTCCAGCATAACTTCTAGAAGTGGTTATGATTTAAGACTTACAGCTTTCAAGTAAGAAGATATGTCCTGACTTTTAAATAGTTCTTCAACTTTTCTGTAGATTCAGGAGGGTGTCTAAATGTTGGAGCTGGTCACACAAGACAAACCGAAAATGACTTTAGAGAGGGATTAGTCCTAATTCCTTGTATGTGGAATACAAATCTGAGGTTCCACAGAAGTCCGGAACCATCTCTAGATAGCCAGTCACTCTCCCTCAAGAAATGCCCGCATGTAGAAATTCAGTCACTGACCGTTGACCTTCTAGAAATATCCTTCCTCCATATCTCCCGGGCATGGGACTATCAAGTTTTGTTTTTTTTTTTTTTTCAATTTGGGCACTTATACTTCACTATGCTTTCAAAACAGTGATGTTACCAAGGAACATCTATAAATGGTTGGGAACCGGAAGCTTGGGATGCCAGCGACCCCATTTATTGTTCTGCAGTCTTTATAGATCTTATAAGTTCAGGCCATAAGGAGAGAGAAGGATCCTTGACTTTTTCTCTGCCAAGAGGTTAGAAGAGAAAGGAAGAATGTAAAATCGAAACAGTTATATATTTTCTTATAAATGTAATATTACCACTAGGATTAGGAAATCTGTGCAGAGAATAGAGAGCCATTAGTATATCATGATTGTCATATGTCATTAATATGTGATTAATTTTGAGTCACTGGTACAGAAATCTACCTTCAAAGCACAGATCCTTAATTTGATACTTAAACACACAGTAAAATTAGTATCAGACACATTTCTTTAAAAAATACCAGAAATCTGGTGATTTTTCATGAAATATATTCTTTGTCCCAGAAAGACATATATAAGCCACACTATTAATGATCTATTTAATTACAGTTTTATTGTGTCCTTTTCTAATGATTCGAGGTTCTTTTTCAATTTCATTCATCAGTCCAGCAAACGAGGACTCTTGTTGGAGTTAATAGCTTCTGGGTCGTGGGTCTTTTTTCTGACATAAAATACACTATTGGCCGTGGCCATTAAGACAGTCTTTGTGCAAATCACTTATCACAATGCCTGGCACATAGTAGCCATTCTGCAGTGGTCCCTTTACTCTCCTTGTCACTTATTTGGGAGAAAGAGGGTAATGTGGGATAAAAGGAGAACAAGAAATTATAATTTTGGTATTGTTGTCTTTTCTCTTATTTATAGGTGGTCTCTTAAGCACACTTGGCTTTGATAAAAGCTACACTTTTTTATATTCAATATCTCTAAGCTCCCTCTTGGATTGCCAAATTTAGATTTTTATAGTTCTCTAATAAGCATTTTGTTTTGTTTTTTTTTTTTAAATTTTTTTTTCAACGTTTTCTTTTTTATTTATTTTTGGGACAGAGAGAGACAGAGCATGAACGGGGGAGGGTCAGAGAGAGGGAGACACAGAATCGGAAACAGGCTCCAGGCTCCGAGCCATCAGCCCAGAGCCTGACGCGGGGCTCGAACCCACGGACCGCGAGATCGTGACCTGGCTGAAGTCGGACGCTTAACCGACTGCGCCACCCAGGCGCCCCTCTAATAAGCATTTTGATCAATAACATGACAGAACTTACTGCCAGCTAATGGTGTTAGCATCTTTGTGTGCACATCACTGTTTGTGCAATATTGGAATATTTTATTACATTTTATTCTTCTGTGAAAGTAAGTGGAAAACATAAAATTGAAAGTGCTGATTAGAAACTTGGGTCTGATAAATATGACACACTTGAGACACGGGTGGAAATGGTCCAGAGTTCATTGCACATCTGAACTGCTCCATGTTATCAAAGAATGTCTCTAATGTTGATGTGAAATTCTGCATTTTTTAGAAACAGTACTACCCATTATGACGTGAATTTATTCACCTTCCATACTCAACATTTATACACATTTTTAGGAATATGTTATGTAACAAAATCATGGGTTCCAATACAGTGAGGATCAGAAACTAGATTGTAACTAGGTATCCAAAGAGACTGTTAAAAAGCTCTCTGTGTGATGCTTTGGGAGACAACTCAGCTGCCACCATCCTTCCCCAAGATTTTATGAGCTGGTTCAATAGAAAGGGAAGCTATTAGTCATATTAGTCATATTCACTGCCATTGCTTCTCCTTCTAACTGTGCAAAGTATGCTGTCATCCAGTTCCTAGGCTAGTATTCTTCCTTCATCTTGTATGAAAACCTGAGAGCAGGTAACCCAACAATATAAGCAACAAAGCATGAAGAATGAAAGATTATGAACAAGAGGTTGGTGTTGCAATCAAATCATTTAACTTGACGTATTTAATGATGTGAATAATCCCTAATGCTTGGCCATAATTAGGCAAAGTGATAGGATGTAAATTACTTCAATGAGTGGTTTTACAAGTCGAGCTAAGTACCTACTCTCCATCTCCATTTTTCTGGCTTTGTTGCTAAAAAAGAGAGGTTTTAGCCTATCCTATATCACCTCAGTAGTTGGGATTTTTAGATCCCTCTCCCATACGCACCAGAAAAGAAGATGGTTTTCTGTGCTTCTCTGTCAAAGAATAGTGTATGGTTTTGCAGCTGGTTGGCTGAGGAAGCATTAATACCGACTCATTTGAGTCTGAGAACCAAATGTTTTAAGTGATTGCTTCCTGAAGAAAGAACTTCGAACAATTATAAAGTTTTCCGGTGATTAAAACGTTTCAAGCAAAAACAGAAAAGATAGAGGTGCAAAGTGATAAATAGCAATGGAAGGACTGGCCCACCCCGGAAGTCAATACTAGAAAGACAACATAACAAAGTAGAAAGAAGGAATACACTGTCAAAGAAAAGGTGATCTGAAACCGGCCACTGTACACAGAAGGCAGGGAGAGTGAAGAAAGAGGCAGACCACTCCAGGTTGATAGGGTAGCAGTTTTAATAAGCAAGGAAATTTACATACAAGGCTTGTCCTGGGCGGTCATAAGGCAAGTAGATCTTCCTCAC
Source organism: Panthera uncia (assembly GCF_023721935.1). NCBI lineage: Eukaryota > Metazoa > Chordata > Mammalia > Carnivora > Felidae > Panthera > Panthera uncia. The sequence continues at coordinate 53,856,710 of NC_064818.1, read as the reverse complement.
CTGCCTGCCAGAATCTTAAAAGTTCATATAGAGAGGCCTTAACTGGGTACAGTCACATACACTGTCCAGATGATCTCAACAACACCTTACTCATTCAAGGCTATGTCCTTGGAATGGCTCCCACTTTGGGAATGGTGGGCGGAGTACATATTCCAAAAACAGGGAAGGGGGTGAGGATCCTCAAATAGCCAGGGTTCAGGCTGGCTCGAGGGCCAATTAGCAGTCAGATCCTCTCAGTTACCTTCTCCAACAGTAGCTGAGGTTGGAAGTCAGAAGATATGTTGTTATTTATAGAGCACGATTTTTGAAGATCATGTTTATCAAGAATGAGAATAAAGATGGAAATTGTGGGTTTCTGGGTCATTTACTAGTCATAAGCCCTTTCACCAACTGAGTCTTATTAGGACTACCACAAAAAAGACTGTATAGCCATTGGGGGGGGGGGGGTAGGTATTTCCTTTCACTAGCATGTTTTCTCCCATGCCTTTTGGTGTCAGGGAATGAGGTCACTAATCAGGATGCAGAAACTGGTGCAATAAGATACATCAGTGTTTTTCACTCTCCAGTCTACCAGAACAGCCCTGATTTGGGTGATGCCCCTGAGTTCTGTTTTTTAGCTTTGAGGTCATCAGTTTCCAAAGATATTTGAAGCTACAGTCCCCCCCCCCAGCCTATTATTTAACTCTTATTCCTTCTTTCTATACCTATCATCAGACTTCTATCACCTAAAGCCATTTATCATCATATCCTAGTGCCTCCTGGAATTCCTGGCACATAGTAGATGCTTGATAAATAGTTGTTGAGTTAATGACCCTACATGCTCTTCCCTCCATTAAAGTTTTCCAAATTCTCCACCAAAATAGGGTTTCCTCTTTTCTATTTGCCCATTGCTTTTACTGCCTCTTGAACATTTGCACAGTTGGTCACATTTTGTGCAGTTCTGTTTTTTACACTGTCATGCCTATTCTCTGTTGTGTGTGTAATTTCCTGGTTTTAAGTCTACACTCCCTAAATGATTGCTTTTACTTTTTCTTGTGTCCTCCCCACCCCTAAGTAATTGCCATCCCAGTGCTCCCCACAACACCTAGCAAATGCTCACTGCCTCAGATCTGTGGAGGCTGGTGATGGATGTTTAAGCAAGGAACTACTCATCCATCTTAATTCAACACTTACACTGCTTGTTCTTCAATTGCACATCATCACTTGATTCAAAAGCAGTGATTATTCATTCACAGAGCATTTACTGAGCTTTCACTATGAGTAAGTCACTGCGCTAGGTGCTCTAGGGGATATACAAAGATGTATAAGACGCCCCCTCCGATTTCTATAGCAATCACTGGCGTAGGATTCATTCAGCAATTAATCATGTACTGCCTTGTGATGTCTTTTAGACTGGCTAGAAAATATTGTGTAAATCCTCTATGCTATTTGGCTTTTCACTTATTAATGTCTTCATTTGTTCATTCAGCAAATAGTTTGAATGTATATGATGTGACAATGACTATTCCAGCAGCTGGGACAGATACAAAGATGAAAAAATGATAGTCCTTGCCATCAAAAAAGGTCAGAATGTATTACAGAAGAGGAGATGAAAGATGGTAACTATGACATAACATGCCTAATGCTTTTGGAATCCTGAAGAAGGGCTGCTCAGCTTTCCCAGGGTGTCATGCAAGGTTTCACTGAAGAGGTGATCATTCAATTAGCCCTGGAAGGAGAGTATCTAATCGTCCACTTATTTGCATTCTAGACAAAGGTACAAGTATAAAAAAAAAAAAAAAAGGTATATTTGGGAAATATAGGAATGAAGCCAGGGCATAGAGATTGGTAGAAGGTAAAGTTGGTATCTGATAATCTGGGGTCTGTGCAGCTGCATGTTGACAGGGCTCTCCTTTAGCAAGAAACTTTTCCCAATGACATGGGAATAGCACATGGCCATTGTAAAAACCATCCAAATATTTACAGGCATGTACAAAGAAGAAACTGAACCTGGTGTCAATGGTTTGAATTACTATCTTTCAGATCGTTTGCTATGGGTAGACTAATATAGTACCATTTAAAATGGGATTATATTCTGTCAACTTTTTCTATTTAGAGTATCTGTTAATATCATTGCATGCCAGTACAAACAGGCCTATTTCAGTTTTAGAAATGGTTGTACAGATAGAAGTCCATTAGTAGTAAGATTCTGGAACAAAACTGCTTGGAACTGCTCTTTCAGCAAGCCACTTAACTCCTCTGTGCTTCAGTTATCATACTTGTAAGATGAACACACCAAGAGTGCCTTTTCATAGGGTTTTGGTGAAGATTAAGAGTCAACACGTGTAAAGTGCTCGGAACAGTGCCTGGGAGTTGAAAATTTTAGCTCTGATTCCATGATTTATTTAAACAATATTTAAGGAGTGTTCTAAACAAGAGCATGATATAATCGGGTTTCTTTTTAGAAAGATCACTCTGGCACCTGTTGGGGAGGATAAATAGGGAGGGAAGATTGGTGGCAGGGATCCTGTTAGGCTGTTGCAATATGTAGTCAGATGGAGATTAGCTGTTACTGGCATAAGAAAGAAAGGAAAAATACGTTTTTGAGACATTTCTAAGATACCAAATGCTAACACTCGTTGACTGCTGATGGCTGAAAGATAGAGACATCCGACTAAAGTTCCAGCTTTTTGGCTCAGAGGACTGTGTAGATGGTGGATCCATATTCCTAGGACGAGCAATTTTTTAGTTCCTACTACAGGTCTGGCACTGGTCTAGGCACAGAAACTAGGGCGGCGGCGCACAGGTTCCCTGCTTACAAAAGGACTTAGATTCCAGGAGGTGTTTATGTCTGTGGACGGGACACCAACAATATAAGTGGGCAGACAAATGAACAAGAATTTCAACAAGATTGAAATAGTAGGGGCCCGACAAATATGAAGTGACTCTAAAACACTTATCTACCCCTGTCCAACAATCCCCCAAGATGATGATGAGGGGAGCGCGTGAGTCATTCAATTCACGGCGGGGGACGGGAGCCTTGCAAGGGGTATCTTAACGGATTCCAAGCTCCAGAGGCTGCGGGTCGCACCCCATTTCACAGCCGAAGAAAACGAGGCCAGGAAAACTTAAAACGTTTTGGCCAAGGTCACACGGCTTCCAGTGCCGGGATGCGGCCCGGAGCGGCCCGAGGAGCGCGTCCAGCACCCGCGAGGGGCGCCAGGCCGAGGCCGTGAGTGCGCGCCACCGCTGCCGAGGCCCAACGGAGGCCGGCCCGGAGGTCCGAGCGGGCCGGGCGACCCGGCGGCGCGCGAGGTGACCGGAGATGTGGCCCTCGGAGGCCGCAATTCGCGCCTCCCGGGTGGGGCGCCCGGCAGCGGTTGCGGCCCCGCGTCGCGAGGCACTTCCGGCGTGTGCCGGGGTGGCCGGATGACGTGGCTGAGTCAGAGGAAGAGGCTGAGAGGCGCCGGGGGGCGGGGGAGGCTCGGGAGCGGGCGGTGACGGCGGCGGCGCGGAGGAGCCAGCGGCTGGGCCCGGGCCCCGTGCGTCTGTCCGCGCCCCGTGGATGCTAATCGGCCGCGGCGAAGGCGGAGGCGGAGGCGGCGGCGGCGGAGGAGGAGTCGGTGGGCCGGCGCCGGGCCGGTGGGAGCGCGGAGGATGAGGCCGCTGCCGGGCGCTCCCGGCGTGGCGGCGGCCGCCGCGCTGTTGCTGCTGCTGTTGCTGCCCCGGGCCCGGGCGGACGAGCACGAGCACACGGTGAGAGGGGCCCCCGGCCGGCGCGGCCGCTCTCGGCCTGCCGACCCGACCCGCCGCCCCGTCCGGCTCGGCGCGGCCTGGAGGGCTGGGCGGCCCGGCAGAGCCCCGCGGCCGCCGAGGGCGCCTTCCGGTTGGGCCTGGTGGAGCAGGAACCCCGGGAGCTGGGAGGAGGCGTTTGTGTGCGCTTCCCGGGCAAGACTCCGTTCCCGAGTGCCTGGGCCTCCTTCCCCTACCCGCACCTAAATGGCGCCAAGCTCTGAGGTCTGGGGGTCTGGGAGGGAGCGTGGTGAGGGTCGGCGCTCACTTTCCCGGGGAGGGGCGCGGGCTGCGGGGCTCGGGGCTGGTGCCCCCAGGGAGGGGAGCTGTGCTCTGGCTACTGGGGTCTGCGACACAGCGGAAGATGGATGCGTTACGATTACCCGTCATACACCGACCAGGAAATATCCACCACTTTTATGGTCCTCACCAGCCTTTATTTTCTCTCTTGCCCAAACCGGATGAAAACCCTGGCGTGGGGACAGCACTGATAAACTTGGGGTGAAGAGCAGGTTACACGTGTACACGCGGGCACTCAGTCTACACGCACTCAGTTCTGGGCCTTTCTTGTAACTTTCTGCTCACCCTTCTAGCCCCTGGATGAGGCTCCCATCCCGGTGGTCTCCAGGCAGCTTCTGGCTGTAAGGGTCTTGAGTTTCCCGTGCTTCCTGTAGGCCGGGGATAGTCCCTTTTGCATTTGGCTTAAAATTGGTTGGCTGTTTATTTAACTGGCTTTTTCACATCAAAGCGTGGATGTTAACGACTCTAAAAGTGACTTTCACTTAGGGCTGTAACTCGATGGTTTTCAGAGTGGTAGCTGTGAGCCACGCAGGAAGTCTTGTAAATAGAGATGTTGCTTAGGGAGTAATTTTTTTTTTTTTTTTAATTCTGTAACTCAGTAATGACATGATTTTGCGTGAGAGGTTGTGTATGTCCTAAATCTGAAAGATTTGGGGGGAATCTTCTGTCATTTTTGATAAGTGAAGAAGTGAAGCAATCATTCTTAAAATATTCAGTGGACCGTCCTTTAGATTTTATTTGTAATTAACCACACTTCTTTTCTCTGGTTGCTGGATTGGCTGAGCTTTTAATTTAGCTAATGAAAGCGCTAAGCTTTTGGCTATTTTACCTTCAGTCACAGCCAGAAACTTCCTGTATTTTTTTTTTTTTTTTTTTTAGAGACCCACATCTGAAATCATTGACATGTTTTTGTGTTTTATTTGTGACTTCACCTTAAGATAATTTTGTTCACAGTTTATTTTTTAAAAAATTTTTTTTTAACATTTATTTATTTTTGAGACACAGAGAGACAGAGCATGAACAGGGGAGGGTCAGAGAGAGGGAGACACAGAATCTGAAACAGGCTCCAGGCTCTGAGCTGTCAGCACAGAGCCCGATGCGGGGCTCGAACTCACAGCCCTCACGGACCGCGAGATCATGACCTGAGCTGAAGTTGGCCACTTAACCGACTGAGCCACCTAGGCGCCCCTGTTCACAGTTTAAACAGTTAAATTGAAAAACTGTTTCCTGTCATTTTCTCTGTCAGGTAACATATTGAAGTGTAAGAACTGTTCATTTGCAGTGGGCATCCTTTTAGTCAATTGTACTGTCACTAATATTTTTCCAATTTTTTGAACACTTAAGGAAAGTTACCAAATAAAAACTCAAAACTCTCTCTTAACTATAGTTCCACGGTACCGGCATACAAATTTAAGATGAGTATCCTCCTCTTTGATCTTGTGTTTTATATAAACTGCTATAAATAGGGAAAACTTAATTAAAATTTCACAAATTGGAGGTATATAAAAAGGCCTGAGTTTAATTTGCAGATTTAAAATGCAAATACAAATTTCATTGAAATTTCATTGCGGAGAATTCAATTTTTTATGCCAGTAATTGAATATAAAATATATGAGAAAAGGTTTTTGAGAGGACATAGTATGTGTGAGATAATTGCTGGACAAAAAATTTAGAATCTACTTCATTTTATTCATATCTACATTGAATTGGTCTCACTTGGTTACCTGTTATTAATATACATTATTTAAAAAGCAAAAAGGGTATAGGAAGACTAGCATTAAGCTATAAGTATAGAATTTAGATAAGTGTCTTTTTTTTTGGCTATTAGCCAAAATTTTTATTTTTCTTAAGTGTCTTGAAAATATTTCTTGAAACTGGTCATTCACCTTAACCAGATAAAAATACGGGAAAAGTTATAGTCAAGTGAATTTTTTTTCCCACCAAGAAGGCAGAAGTAGGTAGTAAGAGAGAATGATACTGAAGGAAGAGAAAAATTGCCAAGGGAAGGTTGCTGAGTAGCTGTGTAATAAAAATTTGTGGGACTGAATTATTAATTAAAGAGCAATTTTCAGAAGTTAAAGTTTGCCCTTTAGGTTAGCTTTCTGTGAAGACAATTTCCAGGTAGGAATAATAATTAATAGAACTTTTGTGGCAACAATGTGTGAGGCACTATTTTAAGTACTTTACGTATATTAACTCTTACTTTAAATATAAATAATCATGTGAGGAAGATCCTATTATACCCTTTTTATAGATGAGTATACCAGCATCAGAGAGTTTAAGTTACTTGTCTGAGACCACACAGCCAGTGGGGATGGAGGTAGGATTTTAGCTCAGGCAGTGTAAATTAATCATCCTCTACACTATTAGGGGATATACTCTGCAGCCCTTTATCCTAAAAATAGGACAGACACTTGGTATTAAATTGAGTAGTTGTCTGTATTGATAGTAGTTTTAGCTGCTTAAAGAAATTTTTGTGTAAGTCTAACTCCATAATGGGTTGTTACTGAGGAGATGTTTGCTTAGCATTAGGAAAAGTTTTCAATTAGCAATAATCGCGCCTCGGATAAACCTCATTGGCTACGATACTGCCACTGCGCAAAGCTAGGTTTGCTTAGCATTAAAGGGAGATAAGGTCCCCTTAACGGGCATTTGACCTGTGCAGTCAGTAACTTGTGCAAGCATGTGGATACTGTGCTTGCTTTGATGCTCTGCCGTTACTATCCAGAAATTTTTAAAAAATATTTATTTGGGGTGCCTGGGTGCCTCATTTGGTTGAGCATCCGATTCTTGATTTTGGCTCAGGTCATGATTTCACATTCGTGGGATTGAGCCCCACGTTGGGCTCTGCGCTGACAGCTTGGAGCCTGTTTGGGATTCTCTCTTTCCCTCTCTCTACTCTTCCCCTGCTCAGGCATGCGCTTGCTCTCAAAAGAAATGAATAAATATTTTTAAAAAATGAAAAAAAAAAACCCTAAGTGTTTTATTTATTTTTATTAAAGTTTATTTTTAACTTTTGAGAGAGAGAGAGAGACAGAGAGTGAGTGGGGGAGGAGTAGACAGAGAGGGAGACACAGAATTTGAAGCAGGCTCCAGGCTCTGAGCTGTCAGCACAGAGTCGGATGGGGGGGGCTCGAACTCACGACCTGTGAGATCCTGACCCAAGCCGGTTAGACAACCGACTGAGCCACCCAGGTGCCCCTATTTATTTTTGACAGAAAGTGCGAAAACTTTCTGCACGGGTGGGGCAGAGAGAAGGAGAATCACAAGCAGGCTCCTCACTGTCAGCGCAGAGCCTGATGCGAAGCTTAAACTCAAAAACCATGAGATCATGATCTGAGTTGAAATCAAGAGTTGGATGCTTACCCAACCGAGCTACCCAGATGCCCCACCATCTAGAAATTTTTAATAATTTTTTTAAAGCAATCTCTACATCTAACATGGGGCTCAAACTCACGACCCCAAGATTAAGAGTCACATGTTCCACCAACTGAGCCAGCCAGGCACCCCTTTTTGAACAAGGAGACCTGCGTTTTTATTTTGTACTGGGCCCCACTAGTTATATAGCTGGTCTTAGGAAGGGGTAACTAGTTTATATAGTTTCACAAAGCCTCTTATTTCTCGTTTTACCTACTAAATTAGGATTCAGCTGACTATTTGTCATGTTATTTTTTAAGTGCTTATTTATGCAGAGTCCTTTTAATATTCTCATAAGAATAATGAGAAGGAAATGTGCTGTTGACTTGTAAAGTATGTACACATCTAGAATATATAAAGATGTGTCTTTTCAGTTTTCTAAAGTTGAATCATATATGCAGCGCATACTGTTTGGAATAAAAAGTTAAAGAAAACTTCCCTGAAAGGCACTTAATATGTGATTCAAGGATTATAAAAAGGACTTTTCAGAGTGAGTGAAGGATGTATAAGGTGTGGTTTGTGCTTATTTTGTTTTCTGAAACCAAGAGGACTTGGAAAGGTCTACAGTTAGAGTACCATGTCTCCCCAGATTCCAAAGGACTCTGTTAAAAATATTTCAGATTGCGAACCAGAATTTTAGAACTGGAAAGATTTGAGATCATTTAATCCAACACACTCATTTTCCTAAGGCCTGAAGAGGCCTAGTGACTCTCTAGTTCTTCCTTTTTCTACCTATCTTGTAAGTAAAATTTCCACAGGAATAATATGTAAAGATGTCAGCACCAAAAACCAATAATGAAGGGCTCAAGAATCTCAATGCATTTTATGGTTTATACTGTAGCCTTGAAATTTTATGGGTTCTGTTTCCTCAGGATCACAAAGTCAGGTTTTTTGTTTTTGTTTTTGTTTGTTGTCTGTTACATACCCAGGCTCTGTGCTTGGCACAGTGGCATTTAATCAGTGCTTGTTGAGTGACTTGAATGATGAGGGAGCTGCTAGAGACAAGAAATATGCAGTGTTGGAAGCATGAAACCCATTGCTTAAAGCACAGTGAACAAATCCAGACCATTGTTCATGTAGGATGCATGGTCTTTGGGATGCTGTTATGACTTAGTGGCCCTAACTAATCTAAAATCGCATTTCTTTGTGGCCCATTGTACCTCTGGTAGGTGATGTTAGAGGGGCCCAATCTGTACCTAGGGTAGCATACACTCAGCCTCTGCTATAAACACTTAGCACACCACCGAGTGATTTCAGAAATTGTTTGTTTGCTTTACTTTGTCAAATGGCAGCTTCTTGTCTTCGTCTCTGTTGGGAGTTTGGGAACTCTTAAAACTTCTTTGAAGATTTATAAAGAGAATAAACTTTACTGCAGGTGAATTTGTGAGTGCTTTAATATAGATCTAGTTTTAGGAATGCCATAATTCGTTGTCCTATTTTCGGCTGTACTCTGTGGTAGACTAAAAGTTTATTTAGGTACAAAGCTATTTTGAGAGAGAGGGAGATAGAGAGCACAGTTATCTCAAGAGATTATCTAAAAATCTATTTCTGTATTTTATAATTATATTTATTTATATTAAGAATCTGATGTGTGTTTTAAATAAATAAAAGGCATCAAAAATTACGATTTCTGAAACACTTTGAGAACTAAATTTTGCTTTCTCAGATATGTATTTTAAATTTTTTTAAGTTTTTTTTGTTTTGTTTTGTTTTTTAATTTAAGTAATCTCTATATCCAGCGTGGGGCTCGAACTCACGATCCCGAGATCAAGGGTCTCATGCTCTTCTGACTGAACCAGCCAGGCACCCCACTCTGATACGTATTTTAAAGCAAACATGTGTAATATGCATATATTATACATATATATGTATAATAAAGGGTGTGCATAGTATATATACAAACTCAATGAAATACATTACTAGAATACTCCATCTCAGAAATTTGGCTACTTAGTTGGCTCAACCACAATTTCTTCTCAGATCACTTAAGGCACTTAAGTGAATTTACCTGAAGAATGGTGCAAAGTTTATGCTTTTATTAATTTTATCTGGGTGTGGGTCATACTCAGATTCCTGTTCTTGAATATGCAACTCTTTAAAATAATATATTTATATAAAGAGTGGAAAAAATCTTCCCCAAATCTCTACTTCAATCTAAAAAAAAAAGAAAGCAAACATTGTATATTTTACCTCATTCTGTGGAAGTGGTGGCATTTGGGTGCTTATTCTGAGCCCTTAGTCCTTCTCCTGTATGTATAAATTCTCTCTCTTTTTTTTTTAAAGTTTATTTTATTTTTGAGACAGAGAGAGACAGAGCATGAGCAGGGGAGGGGCAGAGAGAGAGGGAGACACAGAATCCAAAGCAGGCTCCAGGCTCCAGGCTCCAAGCTGTCAGCACAGAGCCCGACATGGGGCTCGAACCCACAAACCATGAGATCGTGACCTGAGCTGAAGTTGGATGCTTAACCGACTGAGCCACCCAGACTCCCCCAAAGTATCATTTCTTTATTCAGATTTTACATGAGTACATCAGTAACACTATCTCTTAAAGTGTTCTTCCTAAGAAAAATTAATTCATGATTTCTATCAAGGAGAGAAACTTCTGTGTCTCTCCTTCCCCAGCACATAAACAGTATTTAAGAGAGGCCTAACATTGGTGACATCTTGAGAATAAAGGTCAGGCCTTTTGAAATTAGAACACAAGTCACTTCTTAGGAAGGTTTTCTTCTTTAAGGCAGATTAAAGGTTCAAATGAAAAAATTGTTCAGTATTCAGTAACTGTCTTTAGTTGCTTTGTACAGCTGTATTTTTATCATATTTTCTTCATTTAGTTTTTGCTCTTTAGTTAATGAAACTGACTTGGGATTAGCAAAAGTGTAGTCCTAACCTTGTAAATGTGATACTAATTAGTTATATGATGTTGGACAAATTATTTAACATCTTTGTTCTTTATTTTAATGTGTAAAATGGGGAAAATAGGGGCATCTTTCTGGGTCAGTCAGTTGGGTATCCGACATCGGCTCAAGTCATGATCTCACGGTTTGTGGGTTCGAGCCCTGCATTGTGCTCTGTGCTGACATCTCAGAGCCTGAAGGAGCCTGCTTCGGATTCTGTGTCTCCCCCTCTCTCTGCCCCCCCTCCCACCCCCACTCACGCTCTGTCTCTCTCTCAAAAATAAACAGTAAAAAAAATTTTTTTAATGGGGAAAATAATAGCATCTGTTTTAATAAAATTTTGAGAGGATTAAATATTCATGTAAAGACCTTAGTTTGCCTAGCACAGAGTATGTGCTTAATAAGTGTTAGCTAATACAATCAGAAAAGATGGCGAGATCATGTTAGGGATTGATCTGTTAAGGCTTTAGCTGAGGATTAGAGGGTTTGAGAAAGGATTTGAGTAGTTTTGAAGGATAAGTAGAAATTGACAAAGTGGAGAGAAGGAGGGCATTATAGATTTGGGGGAATGGCATGAGAAACAAGGTGGAGAAGGAAAGTAAGGGAAGACAATATTATAAACCATTTGGGCTGGAGGGGGTGGCTCAAAAATTTAGTATAACTGAAACTCTTCCGAGAACTGGAAAATGAACAGAACGGTGAGGTGAAGAATGCAGGTGGTCTGGATTGGCCTCCTCTCACTTGGCTACTTCCCAGGTAGGCCTCACGGAAGGGACTACTACTGCCATGCTCAAGGGTCCCCTGGTCCCCTGCTATGCTTCCTTGCTTTTTCTCCCCTTCTCCTGGTTACACTCAGCAGGTAAGTTGCAAATCTCTGTCTTTCTCAGTGCCATTGGCCTACTCATAGTTTTTCCAAGGAAAGGATTTAAAATGAGCTTGCTGGGACTTCATGGAATGTTTTGAAAGTGAATTAGGTTAGCCTTTTGGCCAGAGTAGAGAGAAGAGCCTTCCCTCTATTGCTTTCTGCTCATGGATTGGTGGAGCTCAGGGACTTTCTCAGCAGCTTTAGGGAAAGGAAAAGTGTTTTTTCTCTTAAAAAACATTGTGTAAAGTCTTCCTTTTGATATTTTCTAATTTCAGGATATTTTTAAGGCACATTTTCTCTCTTGAAAAAGAACTCTTGTCTTGACCTTGTCTTGGGAGCACTTACTCTCAGGGGTAATCAAGAACTGCAAAGAAAAGTAACATTTTAATTAAGTTCATTATATTGATCATGGTCTGCATAAGGAGTGATGTAAAGGAAAAGAAGCATTTTTTTTTTTTAATATTTTTTTTTTCAACGTTTTTTTTTTTTATTTATTTTTGGGACAGAGAGAGACAGAGCATGAACGGGGGAGGGGCAGAGAGAGAGGGAGACACAGAATCGGAAACAGGCTCCAGGCTCCGAGCCATCAGCCCAGAGCCTGACGCGGGGCTCGAACTCACGGACCGCGAGATCGTGACCTGGCTGAAGTCGGACGCTTAACCGACTGCGCCACCCAGGCGCCCCTCACATCTATATGTATTTCTAATTATTATTTCAGTCCTCTTCCCAGAAGGGTTACAGAGCGGTGTACGTTTTGTTACAGTGCAATTTCCATCATGTGGCCACAGCTGTACTGCCCCATTCAGGTTTCATGAATGATTAAAATAAGTGACTTCGGAATGTGTCGTTTAACACACGCTGTGACCCTTTAGTTATTTTATGTTTCAGTTTGTATAAAAAAAAGAATGCCCTTTTTAAATAAGTATTTAAGTTCAAATTTTTGTCTATTTTTAAAGGAATTATGAGTATTGGAATTGATAGAAAAAATATTTTTGTGCTTATTTTCCCAAGTAACATTTAAACATTTCTGCGGACTCGGCAGGATTAATGACAAGGTCCTCATTGATAGGTCCTCTTGTTCAGCATTCTAATCTTAAATAGATGTATTTTGTTACCTTCCCTTTTTCTCTAAAAGGGAACTATTGCAATCAGTGCACATATCAGTCAGTACGCATACTTCAAACTTTTTTTTAGTAAGTTGTTAATGAACTTTACATTTCAGCATTTTTTGTGTGTTTTTTTTCATTGTTTTCCCGTTGTATTTATTAAATACTTTTTGTGTAGATTATACTATGCAGAGAGGTTTCTGCCAAGTGAGCAGGTTTCAATTCTAATACCAGCTGTGGTCAGTTGATCATTGATTGGTTTAGCGCACTGTTTTGAGAATTCTTATGCTATAACTGGCTCTGTAAAGGAGTGCCTTGATTGATTAGTGCTGTGTGACCATGAGCATCAGATGAAGAGTGGTGGCCTAATAGCTTTGTCAGCTGAATGGGGATGTATGGATATATTCAGACCTTTGATTCCTTCCTTCATACGTGAAGATTATCTATAGTTGTTTTTCTGAGTTCACTTGAAATGGTTTATGATTTTCTATATTGTTAGAGAATTTTCTTCTCTGCCAAAGCAGAATTAATAATTCCTTTGTCGCTGCTATGATAGCCCTTTATTACCTTAGTTTTAACGCTATTTCTTCATCATTAATCATTTACTTGTCTTCCACTATAGATTGTGAACTTAAAGGAAAGGACAGTGTTTTATTTATCTGTACATTGACCCTTGAACAACACAGGTTTGAACTGCATAGTTCTGCTTACATGCAGATTTTTTTCCGTAAATACAGTGCAGTATGACAAATGTACTTTGTCTTCCTTACAATTTTCTTAACATTTTCTCTTCTCTAACTTACTTTATTGTAAGAATACAGTATATAATACATATAACATACAAAAATGTGTTAATCGATTGTTTATGTTGTTGGTAAGGCTTCTGATCAACAAGGCTATTAGTAGTTAAGTTTTGGGGTGGTCAAAAGTTACGTATGGATTTTTGACTATATGGTGGGTTGGTGACCCTAACCCTGCATTGTTCAAGGGTCAACTGTGTGTCCTTAACACCTAACACTATGCTTGGTACGTGTCTCATGTATTCAAAAAATAAGATAGTTTATTATTTTCTTAATGACCTAAACGATGTTTTATATGACATTGAGACATTTATTATATTTGAAGATGAGGTGATTATATCTAACTCCTAGGATGCTGGTGGTGTGAATCAAAAGGAAGATGTAGATGCTTTGGGTAAGAGTAGACAAGTCAGTGTGGTTTTGGAATGCAGAGAGACTTGGGGTTTGAGTTTCCATGTGCGAGTGAATGGTGATACCATTAGAAAAAACAAAGATGAAAGGGTAGATTTGGGTGGCATGAGTTTGTTTTTGGAGAGGTTGGATTTTGATTTAAAAAATGTTTTTATATTAGTTTTGGAGGGAAGAATTTGGTAGTTGGTTAGTTGGTTAGCTTTCTCTAGTACATGCTCCTTAGCACTCTACTTTATTATAATTACTTGTTCAATGTCCATCTTTCCCTTTAGGCTCTGAGCTCCAGTAGGGCAGGGAACCTGTCTTGTTAACAGCTGTATCCTCAGCTATAAACACAATTATTGGATGTAACAGGCACTCGGTAAATAATTGATCAGTGATTTAATGTCTGCACTGTTAGTTGACTTAAATTGTATCCTATCTTGTCTTCAGTTTATGTTGCTATGGGTAATTGCTTTTCATAGAATCATTGGAATTTTAAACTTAAGATTTTAGAAATCTTTGGCACATTCCCCAATTGGACCCTGGAAAGGTGGAGTCACCTACCCACAGTCATTGGACCACACTCCAGATTTAGCTACAGATGGTATTTACTGATGGCGAGAACCATTTTTACTTATCCAAAGAAGTATTTATACAGTACATGTCTTTCAGGCTAGTAAAGGGGGAAGATAGAATGATGGCTTGAGTGGACTGTGGAGATTTCCATAGCATGGGATTCTCTTCCTCTTGTTTAGTCATTTCTAGTACCTTGACCAATGGCCACGGAAAAGATCAGAAAGGAGATGAAATTTTATTTGCGTTTGCTGGCAACATTAGATTTTTTAGTTTCTAATGATTAGCATGAGTTTCTGGGTAAGCTATTGATTTTCTTTCCTCCTTCCTTGTCCATGTTAGCATGGTGAATAATACTGGTTCTGGGTTCACCATTATTTGATGTGCTGTTGAACTCTCATGTGCTGTTGGACTTTGTTTAAACAATACCTTCTGTAAAACAAAGTTTAGAAAAGATGGATCTGCCTGAGATCACAATCAGAAGATATAATTTTAATATTCAACAAGTGTCTTTGTAAGGTATGGACATTGATCATCAGATTAAAATAAAATAAACTTCCAGTATTTTATAGCTTCCCAAACACAGTACACTTTTGTTTAGATCATATAACAAATATTCCCTTAATTTAAATTAGATTAAAAAATTTATAATTTGTTTTTGTTTGTTTGTTTCAGTATCATGATAAAGAGGAAGTTGTCTTATGGATGAATACTGTTGGGCCCTACCATAATCGCCAAGAGACATATAAGTACTTTTCACTTCCATTTTGTGTGGGGTCAAAAAAAAGTATCAGTCATTACCATGAAACTCTGGGAGAAGCACTTCAAGGAGTTGAATTGGAATTTAGTGGTCTGGATATTAAATTCAAAGGTAAGTAAACCTTAATAGTCCTTATAGTACAAGTCAGATTATAGACTAGGGTTTCTCAGTTTTGACACTATTGACATTGGGGCCAGATATTCTTTTTTGTGGGGGGCTGTCCTGTACTTTGTAGGATGTTTAGCAAAGTTCTTGGCTTCTACCCAGTAAGTGCCAGTAGCACCTTCCAGTTGTGACAATCCAACCTGTCATCAGACATTGCTGATTGACCTTAGAGAACCACTGCTTTAAACTCTAAAAAATGTTTTAATCTGTAAGTTAAGTTGCATTGAGAAAAGTATGTTAGTAAGTAACAAAGGTTTATTTTGAATATTTGTAAAATAATAAAGTAAATATTTGTTAAAATTTTATTTCCCTAACCTATTTCTTCCTGAAAAGTGATTTCTAGTAAACCTTCTAGTTATTGGACATATGTGGTTAGGGAAGGCTGTCAGGAGATTTCATAATTTCTGGAGGTGCAGGAATGTCATGGGGTATATGGATATTTAAAATTCTGTGTAAAGCCTCAAATTCAGACCTGTACCATTGGCTCAGAATGTATTTATCAGTGGGTGTTAGTTTACTCTTTCAATTCTTGTAAGATAGTGTGGTTTTAAATTTTAGGTCAAAGACTTGTTAAAATTGGAAAAAAATCCTCATCTATTTATTATGCAGGTATCTATTTTATCAGGCCCTTTGAGTTTAAAGTGTTTAAACTTCTAATTTTTCTCTGTGAAATTAGCCAGAGAGTATATTTCCTCCTGCATAGACATTTTTAACCCAGTGAACAGAAGCTTGAGCAATTGAGTTTTTACAGGATCTTTGATTAGGTGTCCTGATTTTTGAATAGAGCTTGGATCTTGTAATCAGGAACTCTGAATTTTAATCCTGTTTTTTACTGCATTGATTTTACTGAAGCTCTTTACTCTAATTGTGACTTCATTGTCTACAAGTGTAAAATGAACCGTAATTGCTGCTATTTTTGCACTTTTGAGAAACGGATGTGAATTGAGATTTTTAATGTTTAATTTTGACTGGTTAAATTTCATTCTTGTTTTCAGAATATTTTTTGTTATTGTTGAAAATAGGTGTACATATTTGTATTCTTCTCCCCACCCTTTCCCCACACTGTGTTCTTTGGGGCTTAATTATAAAATTAAGTTGTAAATTTAAACCACAGTGACCTGCCTGTAACTTTATAAATTATTGTAAACATGCCCTAAGGCTTGAGTTTTAATTTAATCAGGCAACTTAACTACTTAATTGCAAGTAAGGAGAAAACTTGGACTGGCATGTGGGATCTTTGAGAACACCAGTCCTACATTTATTCCAATCCTACATTTATTCACATAACTTTCTCCTTTTACATATTTGGTGCACATTTCTAGTGTACCAAGGAGGAACCAGAGAGAGAGAATAGGCAAAAACTCTGAGTCCTGCTTTGTTGCCGTGGACATATTTGATCACTTTTTGAAGTCCTCACCCTGTTTACTAAAGAAGAGTAATCTTTCAGCTATTTTCACTTGTCCTCTTTTATTCGTTCCTTGAGGCTGAAATGGGTAGATTGTTTAGATAGAGGGGAACGTTTTCGTTGGCTGTAAAAGTGGGCTTTATTTTCCTTTCCGACTAAGCACCTTTTGATGAAAAGCACAAGGATTGGCCAGGTGTTCTTCCCGGAGAGTTGGCGGTTCCTTGGAGTCTTCTCAGCTCTGCACCTCCAACGCAGGCGGATGTGCTGCTAAGGGAGCTGCTAAATTAAGTGGTCCCAATGAAAAAGTAAATGCTGATTAGATTTCTCTTTTGCTTGCCCTGTTCAAAGACATAGTTGATCATGCTTTGAGAAATGTTTTACTAGGTTTCCTGGTTGTTATTTATAGTGTCATAGAATTTTAAAGGTTGGATGCGCCTTAGAGATTGTCATCTGATTTCCCCTTAGTGAAGCCCAGAGATGAAATGATTTGCCCAAGGCGTATCGTGGCATACTAATAATGCCACGGAAACTCGAGCCTTCTGTCCCTATGTGAATTATAGAAACATTTGTATTGTTAATCTTTTCATCTCTCAAGTATTCGGTTTTTAAAGGTTCTTCTTAAAGGCGTATTCAAATAAGAACATAAAGTTTTGGAAATATTTCAAAACTAGAAAAGACTGTACATATATATATATACACACACATACATGCACACACAGATAAATATACGTGCCTTTTTAAAAATTTAGTAGATTCTGCCAGGTTAAATGAATTGGTATTATATCATAAAGGTCACTAAATTGACCTTTAGGGAACGAGTGACAGTCTTAAGTCTAATGTAGGATGCCTCTCACTTGAGATTTTATGTACAGCTTTTTTTTTCCTCCTAATAATGTTATATACTACCATTAGACAAAATACTGAACCAAGAACATTTAAATAAGATTAAAAATAGAAGGGCAGAATTAAGTTGGGTATCTTTGAACCAGGCCTGAATGCATTACCCTATGATTTTAGAGGGTACCACTTGGAACCCTGCCATTGCAGAATAGAGAAAACATGTGCTTTAGAGTCAGAGAGACTTGATGCATCCCAGTGCCACCTCTGCCTACCTGTTTAGTCATGGACAAGTTATTCTTACACTTTGAATCTCATTTTCCTCATCTGTGAAATGAAGGAAATGATATCTACTTGACAGAATTGTTTGATTTAAATAAGGTAGTTTGTGTAGAGCATTTATCAAAGTTCCTGATACATAGTTTACATTTTAAAAATGGCCATTGATAGGAATACTAATCACACATAGTGTGGGTCTGTAGTTCCAACTTAATTTTGTATTAGCAATTATGAAATGTTAAATTAGTTTATTGATTATAGGGTTTGATTTATCCTCAAACTATTGTACTAGCTTGCTAAGTAGTTTTAGTTAGTTCTGCTAGGGCAGGGACAGTGGCATTCTTGTTCACTCTTGCATCCTTAGCTATTAAGACGTAAGCTCTTTTTTTTTTTTTAAGTTTATTTATTTATTTTGAGAGAGAGAGAGAGAGAGCGCACTTGTGAGTGGGGGAGGGGCAGATAGGAGAGAGAGAGAATCCCAAGCAGGCTCTGTGCTGTTAGTGCAGAGCCTGATGTTGGGTTTGATCTCACGAATTATGAGACCATGACTTGAGCCAAAATCAAGAGTCAGATGCTTAACTGAGCCACCCAGACGCTCCCTATCTGTTCTTTTAAAATAAATTGTTTTAAATGTTTATTTTTGAGAGAGAGAGAGAGAGAGAGACAGAGTGAGAGTGGGGGAGGTATAGAGAGAAAGGGAGACATAGAATCTGAAGCAGGCTCTAGTCTCTGAGCTGTCAGCACAGAGTCGGACGTGGGGCTCAAACCCACAAGCTGTGAGATCATGACCTGAGCCAAAGTCGGACGCTTAATGGACTGAGCCACCCAGGCACCCCTGTGCCTATCTGTTCTTTATGATAATTGGTTCTACTATGATCTTTAGATGATCTGGAATAGTAATTCCTAACCAGGGGAGGTCACTGTCCACTCCCCCTCTCCCTCATTTGAGAATTCTTACAGCATAATGAAGGATATTGTTGAAAAATTGATGGCTTCTAGAGGATTCTTTCCTCCCATTTGTTTTATTGATCTTCTTTTGAATTTTCTTTTTCTTGAATATCCCAACTTAACAGAGAGATGAAATTATAAAAGAAATAGAAGTATTTCTTTTGCTTCTCTAGAGTGAAATGATAAGAGAACTACAGATAAAGGGAAATGCCAAAGGCTACTCTGAGTCTTGTGTATTTCTAATTCAGTGATTCTCAGTCTTGACAGTTTTCATCCTCAATGTTATGAGGTGTATATCCTTGTTTTTCAGGTGAGGAGGTTGGGGCCCAGAGGTTGGGTAACTTGTCCAAGGGTTCACAGATGCAAAGTGGCAGGGTAAGGATTTGAACCTAGGGAGCGAAGGGCTAGAGTTTGAGCTTTTAACCACAGTGCAGTATGTCCTTCCAGATACCTGTCTGGGTGGTAAGGGCCTGATTGCCAAAGACTGGGGAAAAGTCTGGAAAAGTGGCAGGTCCTTTCATTCTGCCTAAAGATTTTTACTTAAGTTAATCCCCCCACCCTGTTTTCAGTCCCTGGATTCTACTCTCCCTAATTGTGCAGCCTTTTTGTTGGAGTTCTCTAGGGGAAGGTGCCTCTGGTCTACTGGAGAGGGGGGATTGAGGTTATTCATCTAGCTTTGTGGTGAGTGGAAAAGGGAACTTGGGCATCTAAGCCTTCCATAAACATATTTTTATACAGTTCCTCTATGTGTTCAGCCCTAGATCCTGTCCCCTAATTTTTGACGTGTGTGGTGCCTTTCAAGTCCTGAGAATCTCAAGTGTCTCTTGTGTTCTGTGACACCAACCCCCTTTCTTCTGTTATGGTTTCTTCTGCTTTGTTAGTCATTTACCATCTTCTGTTAATTTTCAGCGTTCCAAAAATGCTTTGAAATCTTACTGTCCTCTTTTTGTCCTTGTGTACCTACATCCTTTTTATTCCTTTATTGACATTTTAATGGAGTTTCAGGAGGGAAAGGACACATACTTGTGGTTAATCTGCCTTGTTTAATTGGAAGTCTGGGAACTTAATGTCATATTTTGTCCTGTTGGTTTCAACCAGAGTGTTTTAGCCAGACCAAATAATTTGAATCTCGTACTGAATCTTGTATTTAGGTATTTTGAATTCTTGGTGTTAGCAGTTCCTTAAACCTTGCGCTGACTGCAAATTTGAATAGCCTGGGCTTTTTATAAGTTCCTTTTCAAACCATTGATAACATTGTTCTACTCCAGATTGATATCTTTTTTTTTTTTTCAAAAGAATGTATGTGTATATATTTTTTTCTGATTTTGACAATGATACAGGATCAATGTACAAAATTTAGAAACTACAGAGAAATATAAAGAAGCAAAAAATCACCTGGATATAATTATCATTAACATTTTCTTCCATCCTTCTTTCTTTGCATTCACCCACATTATTTAGAATTTTAAAAAATTGGGTTCCTGTTATATATATGATTTCAAAAAATTGTGTAACATATAGTGTTTATTATGTGTCAGATACATAATATTTTTAACTTACTGTTAATAAGTTATGTATAGTTTTTACTCTTCTTTTTTTTCTTTTTTTTAATATTTATTTTGAGAGAGAGAGAGAAAAAAAAGAGTGAGTGGGGGAGGGGCACAGAGAGAGCATCTCAAGCAGGTTCCACACAGTCAGTGCAGAGCCTGACCTGGGGCTCAGTCTCATGAACTATGAGATCATGACCTGATACGAGATCAAGAGTCAGATGCTTAACTAACTGAGCCATCCAGGTGCCCCTGTTAATTACTTTTTTAAAAATGTGTTTATGTTGTATTCTATAACTTGGATATTATAATTTTCCCCATTTCCCGATGATAAGGTATTCTGATTGTTTTCTTTCTTTTTTTCCTTTACTTCTCTTCCCTTCCTTTCTGTTTTCTTTCTTCCTTGCTTGCTTTTTTTTTTTTTTTTTTTTAATGTTTTGTTTTTTAGAGAGCACAAGTGGGGAAGGGCCAGAGAGAGAGGGAGACAGAAGATCCAAAGCAGGCTCTGTGCTGACAGCAATGAGCCTGATATAGGGCTCAAATTCACGAACTGCTAGATCATGACCTGAGTGAAAGACACTCTAACAACTGAGCCATCCAGGTGCCCCCCCTCCTTGCTTTTTTTGATTTTTTTTTTCTATTAGAAATAATAATGCATTTGGCTACCCTAGCACTTAAGTATTTTAATGCATCTCTGAATCTTTTATTAAGGTAAATTCTTAGAATTACTGAATCAAAGGATATAAACATTTTTAAGGCCTTTCTCTCTCTCTCTCTCTCTCTCTCTCTCTCTCTCTCTCTCTGTTTCTTTTTGTTTTAGAGAGAGAGAGAGAGAGAGAGAGATCATATAAGAAGGGGAGAGGGGCAGAGAGGGGGAAGAGAGAGAATCTGAAGCAGGTTCCATGCTCAGTGCGGAGCCTAACATAAGGGTCTCAATCCCATGACCCAGGATTATGACCTGAGCTGAAATCAAGAGTCGGATGCTCAACTGATTGAGCCACCCAGGAGCCCCAAAGGGAAATCTTGATATATGTTGCCAATTAGTCATCTAGGAAAAAATTGTACAGTTTACATTCCAGATAGTTTGATCAGTTAATCAATACTTTTAATATATATATGCTTTAATATATAATATAATGCTTTCGATATATATACTGATTAACTGTGACTATACCAGTTTTTCCAGATCTTTTTTTTTTTCTTCATTCAGCAGATTTTGAGTGTTTAGTGCTTTCCAGCACTACAGTAGGCTCTGGGTGTACAAAGTTGAACCAGAAACTCTGGCTTCAGGGGTCCATGGGTTTTCTGAAATTGTACATTTAGTTTTGTGTGAATGTGCATTTTGGGGGGACAAGGGAGACACCACTTTCATTGGATTCTCAAATGGATATGTGGCCCAAGGAAACACTGTGAATATATTGACACTTTTAATTCTTAAAACAACTCTGGAAAAGAGATAGCATAGATGTTATCTCTTTCTTACCGGTGAGGGATCTGAGGTTTGCAAAGGTTGAATGACTGGCTTTTATTCACATAGCTAGTAAATAGTAGAACCCAGACTAAAACTCAAGTTTCTGTCTATAAATTTGTCTATGGTGACTTCATGAAAAACTGCCAAGTGCTGCTGAATTTGACTTAGAGCATTTGTGATTTCCAGTTAAGTAATGCTATCAAAAGAGAAAGCTAATAAAGCTAGGCATGATAGGTTCCTAGAGAACTCAAATAGTTTCCATATTCTTTTGGCAATGTTTTCATTGTCCATTCAGTTATTAGTTTGGGGTGTTGTTGTGAATTGATGACAGATATACTGGTATGTAGTTTCCAGAATCTACCCCTGCTGTCTGCTTGAAAAGTCAGTATTAACATTGCCACTTTATAACTTTGCTTTTGTTCCCCCCATCCCCGCCATATAATGTGTGTTTACATTGGTGAAATCTTAATTGGCTCCTCTTCAGAATTCATAGGTGTGTATTTCATCCGAAAAAGGTATGTCCTTTTATAATTTTACAGTAGTGACTTACGGTGATAGATTTTTCAGAATTGTTTTCCAATTAAATGCTGAACAATGATTTGGCACATTTAGACACTTTACATTAGTTATTTTCAAAGCGGCTCCCTCCTGAGAGAAGTGCTGTTTTAGCTGAGCAACCAGACTTTTCAATTATTTGTGATGTTTGTATTTGCCCACATGTCTGCAAGAGGAATTTCATTAAAATATGACCTCACATGGTCCTTTTTATAGCCCACGATAAAGATAGGTTTTCCCTTTGACCCATTTCTTTACTAGATTTTACATCAGTGAAAGATACTCTTCAAGACCTCTTTGTGAATCATTCTGAGATACTCCACTCAAAAATTTCATTTGTTTATATTGGCATTTTTCTCCTTACACACACACACGCACACTAATACACAAATGAGTGTATATGTGCGTACTGTCATATACTTCATGTTTTCCTTTGCTGAATAAATGTAAAAGCATGCTCTTAAAATTTGCTAAAATGTTCTGTTTGTTTGTTTAGTGCCTGTTCTGTGTAGAGTACTGAAACAGGCATAGGTGGGGATAAAAAGGATATATAATCAGTATACACATAGCTCTCAAGGCCTGACAGTCTTTTTGAGGAGGTAAGATACTGGTATGAGGTTGTAAGTGGTATAGGCTTAGGTATCATAGGGAGGTATGGGGAGAAAGCCATGGAACTCACAGAAAGGGGTGGGCTCTGGTATTTGAGAGGTGTGAGGGGTGGGGAATTCAGGATTACTCTACAGAGGAGAGGGTAGGAGATGGGAAAAATTTTAGGATAGACATTTGTAGTAGACTTTCCAACATAGGCCAGAAAGTCCAGAGGCCAAGAGAGCACAAGATGTGTGCAAACTGCAGGTAGTTGGGTTTGGCTAGAGTATAGGGTGAGAAGATGACAGATAGTTGGGCAAGAGAGAATTGAACTGAAGTTCAGACTGTGAGGAATCCTAAAAGCTTTATGCAGGTAAATGCCATTTTGTATATCTCAGAACTTCGTGCATAAGACCTCCACACTGTTAATGGAGATTATCTGTGAATGTCTGATTTTAACAGCAAGGAATTTGGTGGCTTCGCAGTATTTGCTGTGAGGTCTCTCACAGCTGTTTGCTGCTGCCCAAGCCTGCACCTTCCTGTGGTTCTTTCTCCCCTCATTGCGGTAGTCTCCTGCTGCCCTTTGTGCATTATCACACTCTGGAAATCTGGAGACCTCTTGCTACCAGTTCTTCTAGTTCCTGCTGTAGGAACCCTTTCTAGCAATCTCGGGTCCTAACCCTCCCGCCCTTCTCTGCTCTCAGTTTTTGCCATTATGAAAATCCTAAATTCCTGGCCGCCTGAAAGGGCCTCGGTGGAAAGGAGTCTGTGTGGGAGCCATTGTTGGAGGCGACAGCAATTTTCTTCTTCTACTTTGGGAGTGAGAGTATTTCCCTATCTGTCTTTCATGGACTTCAGTGTTTCCTGCCGTCTTGGTGTTATGGTTTTGGGGTACCCACTCTGGACTGAGCTCTAATAAGGGAAAGCTGTTCTTTCTTGTTGAGGATTGGGAAGACATGTTGCTAGTGTCATAACTCAGATTGCTGTTTCTTGTGGAAATAATATAGCTGGCTATTAATCATGGTTCAGCTGCAATTTATGTTTAAGAAGTTTTAATCAAGATTTAAGAAATTTAACATTGTTTCTTGGGGGGAATTGCATTTCAAGTTCAAAATAACCAATAATATAATACAATACAGGAGACCTTAAACAACTGTGCTTTCTTGTTGTTGTTGTTGTTGTTGTTGTTGTTGTTAGGATTTATCATTTATTCTAATTGCCTAAGTAATCTACAAAAACAATTTAATCATTTAAGTGGACATCTAGAGTGTTTGCAGGTTTTTTGGGTTTGGTCTTATTTTGTTTAGAAACTAATGACCATAAGCACATTTTTTCCAGTTTATTGAGAAATAGTGGCATATATCACTGTAGAAGTTTAAGGCATACAAGCATGATTGTTTGATTCACACATACTGTGAAATGATTACCACAAATAAGTTGGGCTAACATCCATATTCTCACATAGATAAAAAGAAAAGAAGAAAGAAAAAAATTTTCTTCTTGTGATGAGAACTTTTAGGATTTACTCTCTTAAAGACCTTCCTATGTCATACAGCAGTGTTAGCTATAGTCATCATGTTGTACGTTGTATCCCTAGCACTTACTTATAAGCCCATTTTGAAAGCACATTTTTGAAAGGTTTATAGGTTAGAGACCATCTGAACAGTATTGTGGTAGCAGTATTTTTTAAAGCATTCAAGTGGAAAGGACTCATCTCTATGGGACCTTTGGGTAATTAATAAACAGTGACACCTGCTAGATGGAGGTTGTATTTTAATCTTTCTAATTATGAAGAGTCTTTAGAATTCCTCATAGAATCTATGGCCTCCAGTGACTTGCATTTCCAAGAATGTTAAAATGAATATTTATCTCAGAGATCTTACAGCTAGAAGTTGTTCTATTTAGGATCATATTTTTGAGTTTTTATGTACATTAAATGAGAACTTTCCTGTGTATTGTAAGCTTTTTTATTTTTGTTTGTAAAAGCAAATTGTTCATTTTAAAATTATTTTGTAAATGTTTTTGTATAATTTTCTTTATACAAGGGAAAATTTCTTCATGTAATTAGATAGTCTTTGAAAATAAAGATGGTTAAATTCTTTTATTTTGAAAAATCTTAAAACATTCATTAAAAAGGAAAGAATTATCAACTGAATGAATCCTCCTATAATTATCATCCAAATTCAACTGTTATGAATACAAATTTTAACTTAAGGAAATGTTGGCTTTTCCTTGTGTAATTTTTCCTCTATTTTGCAAACCAGTGTGCTAATTCACAATTTTTATTTTATGCAGATGATGTGATGCCAGCCACTTACTGTGAAATTGACTTAGATAAAGAAAAGAGAGATGCATTTGTGTATGCTATTAAAAATCACTACTGGTACCAGATGTACATAGATGACTTACCAATATGGGGTAGGTATTATATATTCCATTTAAAGTTTGGGCATACTTGCATAATAAGCACGACTTATGTAATGACTCTTAAGGTGATTGATTGTACACTGAATCAGTAAATGAGTTTTCATTATTTTCCACGAAATTATTTTAACATCAATTTTATGATCCCTTGTTGATCATACAGTTTATGACTCTTTATGATCCCTGTTGCTTGAAGGGGTTTTAACGTTGCCAAACCTTATATGATACTCCCTCAAAATACAACTTTTATATAGTATAACTTTTCAGATTTAAGGAATTAAAAGGCATTTTGAACAATCTGAAATATCTTCCCTTCCCCCATTTTTGTATATCTTATTTTAACTTATTCTGTCATATATAATCAAAGGAACTAAATAGGATTTTGAAGTTTTATTTGGGCTTTCTCTCATGTGGAACTGTGGTAGTATGGTTTTAGATAAGACAGTCTCCTGAGTGACTTGTTTTGCAGATTCTTAACACTGTATGTTTAAAATTTTTTTCATGTTTTTTTTTTTTTAAGATTTTTATTTTTAAGTAATCTCTACACCCTGTTCGAACTTACAGCCCTGAGATCGTGAGTCATGTCTCTACTGCCTGAACCAACCAGGCACCCCTAAAAACATTTTAGTGTTTTAGCTCTTATTTTTCTGTATTGATGGATAGTTAATATAAACCTATACAAAATCCAAACTCTGCTTGTGCTGGGCTTGATTAGGTTATTTTAGTTGGTTTTTTTCTTTGAAGGATATATTGACATGCAGCTTTGCAGGAGAACATCAGTATTAGGTAAAGGAATTCACATCTATGTACTGTTGAAATGAGTTAGTATTGCAAGTCAGTATAAAGTAAGTGAGTATTCTAAAGAGGGTGGGAAGTGACTATTCGAAAGAGTAGTTGAGTACTTACTGCAATTGGCAGGGCATTTGGGGACCACAGCTGCTCTGTGTCCCTTTGTGTCTCATATGAATGACAGCATGCAAGGCACAGAGCTCTGCCAGATATGTATGCTACTGACGAGGTGGGGAGAGTCCCATAGCTGGTTGAGCTACGTGAAGGTGGTGAACTTCTTAAGAATATGATGAAATTAAATCATTATGCTATGATAACCAGCATGTTTGATCATATTATTCTCTTGGTGGGTTTTTTTCCCCCTTTGGACACCTGTTCTTATATATAATAAACATTCTGATTCTTTAATTTGTTGGCAGACCACTATATTCTTGAGCAGCAAACTGAAATACTGAACATATCAGACCAGAGTCTAACGTGGTTCTAAGATGAAATTTGTAAGAAAGTCAATCTCAAGATGTAATTGTATGCATCATTGCTACTCTGTTGCATGTTAATTAGGTATAAATAGTAAGCATTTCATATTAATGACTATAATTAGCGTTACATTAACACAGACATTTCTGTGATCAGCTCTGAGGGTAGCAGGAAGATGTGCTGAATAGTCGCTCAAGATTTGTGAGCCTGTAGTTCAGAAGAACCCATTAGTCAGGGTTTTCTCTGTTTTTGGTGGGAGAGCAAGTTCCTCTCCTGTTCTTTTTCCATTGCTTTTGGGTTTCTTTTATGGAACCATAGTTTTTTTTGGTCATTTCTGTGGATTTCCTTAGCAACATGGCAATTGTGCTTTCCTGTTAAAATAAATCTTTTTTAGCCCTGGGATTCCAGGGTCTGTCGTGTTTAGGAAAGATACGTTTGGGTGTCCTAGAACGTCTGAACTACAAAAATTCTTGTCAGAAAAAAATTCTTATTTAGCTTTTTCTTGGGGTAAGTATTTCACAATCTTTTTTTAAAGCCCCTTAGAGAGAGGTGCCTGAGTGGTTCAACCCAGGTCGGTTGAGTGCCTGACTCTTGATTTCGGCTCAGGTCATGATCCCAGGGTTGTGGGATTGAGTCCCATGTTGGGCTCTGCACTGAGCATGGAGCCTGCTTGAGATTCTCTCTCTCTCTCTCTCTCTCTCTCTCTCTCTCTCTCTCTCTTCCTCTCTCTCCCCCTCTCTCCCCCTCTCTCCCCCTCTCTCTCCCTCTGCCCCTGTCCCCGACTCACATTCTCTCTCTCTCTCTCTCTCTCTCTCTCAAAAAAACAAAAAACAAAAAAAACCAACCCTCAGAGAATAGCTTATTTGGTGTAATTGTCTCTACCCCAGAGTTTTCAGAGTACCTAGGTAAATAAACCTTGATGAAATTAATTATTAGAAGGATTTCATTATCCCTCTGCAACCCCAAATACAATGAAACTATATTCCTTGAATTTGTATCAATTTGAGAGAACAACTTTGGTTAATAAGCAAATACTCCTTAATAAGAAAGGATCTTTTTTTCCCCTACTACTTTAATGAGATGCATTAACCATAGAGGAAAGGAGTCACTTTTAGAGTATAAGGCTCTTGGGAAGTATATAGGTTTTGGTAGGGAACGTTAGATAAATAGCTGACAGTATGAGGGCACACGAGAGAGATCCCTAGCTACCACCTATTGCCCTGACACTGTTCGGGTCTTCCTCCAGTATCTGAAATTGTGATCAGAATGATCATTTTAAACTGTGCTTCATTAGCATTTATCTTCAACACTCTTCATTTTGATGTTTTCCCAGAGATGGGGCCAGTGCTTGAAGCATAAAGAAGAGACATTTTAAGTTTTGGTACCCATAAACACCTATGTGAAGCTTATTGAGGAATGTGTAGGTTATTAGAGAAAGTACTGGATTGGGCCTCTGGGGAACTGAAACTTAATTTTAGTTTGGCCACTACTAACTGGATGACTGTGCCAGATGATGACATAGTACTTCCTGAAATTTTCAGGTGTTAGGAAGTATATACATGTAAGGTGATAATTATTACAATGAAGGTGATACTCATAACAAAGCATGAACTTTGAGTATCAGTAGTGACAGGTTATGCTGAACTGTTCATGGTGTGGCTATGGTTTATGTTTGCCAAGTAGTTAACAAAGAGTAGAATTCCAGCCTATACTTTTGCCTTTTTCTAAACATGAGGAATAATGGTAATATTCCTCAAATATTGTTCGTTTATAAGAACTTTTTTTATGAGCTTTTAGCCTCTAATATATTTTAAATATTAAGTGATATTACCTTGTATAAAGTATTATTTCTTTTGTAGGTATTGTTGGTGAAGCAGATGAAAATGGAGAAGATTACTATCTTTGGACCTACAAAAAACTTGAAATAGGTTTTAATGGAAATCGAATTGTTGATGTTAATCTAACTAGTGAAGGAAAGGTGAAACTTGTTCCCAATACTAAAATCCAGATGTCATATTCAGTAAGTATTAAAATAATTATACATTAATGAGTGTTTGTGACCTGATAGCAACAGTAAAGTGTGTTTTACTACTTTAGTAAATGAAAGTAGGGTGCAACAGAATATTATTAAGACTATTTCCTTAATGCATGTAAGTAAGCCTCCTACAAGCAGGGAGAAGATTTGCCTCAGGTCTGTATGAGATAGAGGTATGCATATGCAGGACTTCTCATTGGCTATGGCAGAGTTTACCATTATAACTGAGCAGTTATAGCTAACCCAGCCATGTATTCTCATGGTTACATTTTTAGATTGTAGTATGCCTTGTTGTTTCTCTTTCCTTTTTACTGTTGCAGATAGAGATGATGCTGTATTGAAAATTGCTGGATGGGTATAGTTTACCATGTTTTGCTTTATCAGTTGGAATAAGATACTCCTGCAGAGTAAGAGCTTGTCAGAGCCCTTTGCAACTGTCAAGTTAATTCTGTTCCATTAGGATTAAAAATAGTGGAAAGAAGAAAAATCTGATGTAGGTAGCCTCTCTCTTTGCCAGGTTTTTTCCCTGATAACTGGAATGAGTCCATTGGTAGTAGCCAGTTTTTAAGTTTTTTAAGCTTATGCATATGTACTTAGTGCAAATGATATTTCCGGAACTGAACTTATAAAGAAGTTTGATAATTGTAATAAAACTAATGCAGTCTAATGTCAAAGGTGGGTGGATTCTTATTTTAATTGGTCTAATTAGTTCAGTTCTTCTTTTTAACATTTATCTTAGAGAGAGTGCGCGAGCAAGTGGGAGAGGGAGAGAGAGAGAGGGAGACACAGAATCTGAAGCAGGTTCCAGGCTCCGAGCTATCAGCACAGAGCCTGACGCGGGGCTTGAACTCACGAACTGTGAGATCATGACCCGAGCTGAAGTCGGATGCTCAACTGACTAAGCCACCCAGGGACCCCTTGATTCAGTTCTTATCAATTTATCAGGTCAGAGTATATAAGTAGCAAATACTTATATTAATGTCCTTGAGAACTGAAATGATCCCTCTAGGTAAAGTTGGAAGTTTTAATACACAGAGAGGAAAGTTGGTTTTTTATCATACGTGTTTCAGCTTCTCAAATTGGCAGTAACTTTCCACCATTTCTCTAGTTTCCTATTCCAATTGTGTAAATCTTCCCTAATTGTGCTCAGAATTTTGTTAGCTTATTAATTTGTTTACTGGCTTTTATTTTCGTGTGAAAAAATTTTTTTCAGGTCAAGTGGAAAAAGTCAGATGTAAAATTTGAGGATCGATTTGACAAATATCTTGATCCATCCTTTTTTCAACACAGGGTAGGTAAACTGTATCTTTTAAGACATTCATTATGTGTTTCAGTCAGTTTAACAAACATTAGTGAGCATCTGCCATATGCAAGGCACTGTGCTAAGGCCATGGAGTTCAAAATTGGGCTAGTGGTGATTTCACAGGTGAGCTTAGAGTCCTAGGGTGACAGAGAGTTGAAGGGAAGCAGTCAAAAGCCCTCTTCATCATGCCTGTGCTTTAAACTGATTTTGAGTAACCCCAGGGAAGGATACAACATACCAAAAGCCAGGATATCACTTTTATTATTAATGAGGCTAATATTGGAAAATGTGACTTCTGTCTTTGGACAGGTGGGCTTCTTAATGTTGAAATTCAGAATTAGACCCTCTTCTCGCACTTAGTGCTGGACTATTGCAAGTTTCTGTATATGGGCACCTGCCCTTAGGAAACTTAAATTTGGAGAAACAGAGCAGAATGTGTGTATCCTTTAGGAAAGGAAGGAAGGGATGAGAGTGGAGTAAGACCAAAAGCTTTTGCTGATGGAAATCTTTCCACACAAAAAGAAACATCAAGAATGGGAAGAAATGCCCCTCATCCCCCACCAGTACATACAAGATGGAGCTCAGATTGTAAGTCTAGTCCAGTGGCATTGTTGGCTGGTTTTGTACAGGTGGTAGCTTTGGTTTTTTACAGGAAAAAAAGTTTTTATCTTAGTGGTTCCCTCCTTCAAGGATGGAGATGAAAGGACAACATGATATAAGGAGATGTATCCATTCTCCTGACTTTTTTCCTGAGTTGCAGCTTACACCTTGTGACCTGATCTTTTAGATTTGGAATTCTGAAGTTTCTTAGTAATCTGTGTTTGAGATGGCTCCGAAGCTTTTGTGGTTTGAAATTTGTATCATTGCTGCCAGACTTCACCAGAACCTGTCACTACTTCTAATCTTCGTCTGGGTCCTAGGAGAAAAAATTAAGCTATTTGGGATTTAGTCATTGCTGAATGATTTAGCATGCTACTCCTGGACCTAAAATTTCCGCCCCAATCTCCACTTCCCTACTCCTGGTGTGTTCTTTTCAGATACAGTGTTTAGGTAGTTCTGAACATGTTTGAAGGTAGAGGCACAAATAACTTCAACGTTTAGATAATATCTGAAAATATGAGGGCTCTCAACTAACATTCCCTACTGGAACGCCTGAGCCTGCCTTGTTTCTCGTGCCATCGGGTACTGGTAACTTGGGGGAAAGGTCGCCATTTGGCATTTTCACTAGTAGAGCGGTGTAGCATATTTCTCCTTTCAGCAGTTATTAATTGAGCACCTGTTATGTGTCAAGCACAGCAGTGAGTAAGAGGAATACATTAGAGAATGAAAGTCAAAGATCTGCACCCTCTTGGAGTTTACCCTTCTAGTAGGGGGAGACATGTAATAAACATGGTAAGTTAAGGCTATAGTGTGTTCAAAGATATGTCCATCAGAAAAGAGCAGTGAGCAAGAATGCCACAGGCAAGGCTAGTTGTGGTTTGAATATGGTGCTCGGGGTAAGCCTCTGATGTGGACATTTGAGTACAACCTTGAAGGAGCCGTGAGATTGGATGCAATCACCAAGGAAGAGTATGTATAAATAGAAGAGGGCCAAGGACTGAGTCCTGGGGGCAGTAAGAAAAGCTTAGGGGAAGAGTAGGAGTAGCCCCTCAGGGTTCTGAGGAGATACCAATAGAGGAGGGAGGAAAAAAAAGCTTGTGTGGTGTTCTGGAAGCCACATGAAGAAAGTGTATCATGGAGGATAGAGAGATTGGTTCTGGATTGTTGCTGCTGGGTCAGGTAAGGTGAAAGTGACTGTTGAATTCATTTGGAGTCATCAGTGAACTTGACAAAGAGCGGTTTTGGTATAGGGGTGGGACAAAATCTGAACAGAGCTGGTATAAGAGAGCATGGAGGAGAGGTTTTGGAGACTGTAAGTTTGGCAGCTAAAGGGAGCAAAGAAATGGTGTAGTAGTAGGAAGGATAGAGTCTGGAGATTTTCTTTTGAGATAAAGAGAAACATGCGTGGAAGTGTTCAGCAGTGAGTGCAAAGCTAACAGCGCAGCAAAGAGGGAGGAGAATTACTGCAGTATGTTCCTTCAGTAGGCGGGAGGGGTAGGATCTACTGTGTAAGAGCAGGGATTGTTTCCAGGACAGTGACTACAAGCACAGGCTTAGGAGCTCGAGCTGGATACACATTCTGTCTCTGCCACCCACTATAACTGTGGTCACATTACTCAGTTCCTCAGCTCTGTCTCCTTAATAATGAAGCAAGGATCGTCATAGTGTGCAGAGTTGTGATAGTCCATTTGATAGTGCATATAAAGCACCTAGTTCAGTGTTTGACACATAGCAGGTGCTTAATAAGTGGTAGTACTGGGGTACAGTTAGTTCTTTCTCTCCAGTGTTATAAAATTTATGGCAAACCTGGGGTGCTGCTTTAGGGTTAGCAACAATAGGAGGTGCTGGAGTCAGCCGTTCACAGTAACCCCTTTGTGACATCTGGTTTCCTTATTAGTTTTTTTGTTTTTTTTTAAATTTATTAATGCTTACTTATTTTGAGAGAAAGTGAGAGCACAAGTTAGGGAGGGGCAGAGAGAAAGAGGGAGAGAGAATCCCGAGCAGGCTCCACGCTGTCAGCACAGAGCCCAATGCAGGGCCCAAACCCATGAAACCGTGAGATCATGATCTGAGCCAATCAGATCATGACCTGATCTGATCATGAGTCAGATGCTTAACCGACTGGGCCACCCAGGTGCCCCTAGTTTCTTTATTATTTTTAAGAAATATTTCTCTTGCTACAATAATTTCAAAATCGTAATAGTATTTTGTAGTTTTTGGAATCAGAATATTATAAAATGTCAGGCTGATAGTACATTTTAATAGGTATTGGTTTAAAATTTGTATCTTAGATAAGAAAATAGCAGGGAGCTTTGTTGAAAGTTTTGCATTTTAGGTGTATTTTTCTTACTACTAAATAGTAACTACATAAAACTTCTTTTCTTTTCAAAAATTTGGTAAATTGACTGAAAGAAGATATGAAACATCTGTATCATTTTTCTCTCTTGTCCTTTTCTGGGTCATTAATTTCTCAGGGTGGAAGAAAATCAAATCTTTGGAGAAACCTATAATTGCAGACTCCTTTTAAAAATCTTGAATGAGGGGCGCCTGGGTGGCGCAGTCGGTTAAGCGTCCGACTTCAGCCAGGTCACGATCTCGCGGTCCGTGAGTTCGAGCCCCACGTCAGGCTCTGGGCTGATGGCTCGGAGCCTGGAGCTTGTTTCCGGTTCTGTGTCTCCCTCTCTCTCTGCCCCTCCCCCGTTCATGCTCTGTCTCTCTCTGTCCCAAAAATAAATTAAAAACGTTGAAAAAAAAAAATTAAAAAAAAAAAATCTTGAATGATACTTTTATGTTAAATCTTATATAATCCTTTATTGCACATATTTCAAAACAATACATTCATTATTTCCTTTATAATTTTAGTAGGTATTCAATAAATAAATTATTAAATGGAGGAAAAAATGATTTTATGAAGAGGCAGAGGCAGTTGACCGTTTCCTGTTCTTCAGGGAGAGCCACAGAGTGTGTCACTTGCCTGAAATGTCAGGGTGGGTAAAAGAGCCAAGGCTGCCCTTCACCCTAGTGCGCATACTCAGCATACTGGCCCAAGTTAAAATCTGTCCTAAGTACAAGACAGTACATCCTTCATGTTAAATATTCTGTGTATGTACCTGTAGGAGTTTAGAGCAGGAGTACATCTATGACTAATGGGATATGTAGATGAGACGTTTTATAGAAGGGAGGGTTTTTGAGTTGGGCTTTAAACAGTAGATAGAATTTACAGAAGTGGATAGAAGTAGATCCTATGTGAGAAGAAATTATGAGAAGGATACAGGTGGACACGAGTGTGCTGTACTTGTGGGTCGCTGAAGAAGGATAGGCCTGATTGGAATGTAGGATGCAGTGGAGTGAAAGGTTGGCTAGAGAAGGTGAGGGAGCCATATTACAAGGGGTACAGAATATTAGGGAAAATAGTTTAGATTTGATATGTGAGAAAATAAGGAATGTCACCATCAGTTTTAAAATAGAGAAGTGGTAAATGAAAATGATGTTTCAGAAAGATCGGGTAACTTTTTTCGGATAGATTGGAAGGAAGGGCAGAGACCATGATTAAAGAAGACTAATTAGGAAACCATTAGGGCTACTTCCAGGTGTGAGGTAATGGGATGGGAATGGAGAGGAAGGGATAGATATACAAGAGACATATCAAAGGAAAACAAAAGCTTACTAATTATTACTTAGGAAGGATTAAGGAGAAGGAAGAGGCAGAGATGATTCTAAACTTTCAAAGCCAA
Source organism: Panthera uncia (assembly GCF_023721935.1). NCBI lineage: Eukaryota > Metazoa > Chordata > Mammalia > Carnivora > Felidae > Panthera > Panthera uncia. Next base: position 53,822,674 of record NC_064818.1, on the reverse strand, counting down.
GTGTTAGTACCATTAGCAGCAGTTAGAAATCAGAAGCAAGTTATATGTGAGGCAGAAGATTATGAGTGTACTTTAGGGCAGTCTAAGTCTGAAATTCCAGAAAGACATTGAACTAAAAGCGATGATGTTCAGTACAAGTGCGAAACATGAATGAGGAAGAAGGCTAGAGATTTGGGTCCCGGTGGGGGTTGAGGGTGAGGGTGTTACCATCATCATTGGAACACTAGTTACAGGTTCTGAGAGTCTGAAGAAGTCACAGCAGAGTACCAAGACTGGAGCTTCTGGAAACGTTCATAAGGTGGGAGGAGCACGCACCGAAGATGAAAGAGGAGAAGGGGCAGTCAGTCAGGGAGGATGGTGCACTGGCAGTAGAGGTCCGATGTGGCAGGGAGAGTGGACAGCTCATTGACTGCTGAATCGGTTTAAAAGTTCATTGCAGGCCTGTAAGAGACATTTTGTGGGACATGGTGAGATTCTATCATTTGGGGGAGGCTGGGTGGGAGGGGAGAAGTAGTATGTGTCGTCTCATTTGAAAAGTATTGGCATTGAAAGGAGGGAGGTAAGAAGAAGATGGGAAGAATGAGGGGACAGAAGATCAAACAAGCACTTTAAAAGATATTAATAGAAATAGCAGCTTGTCAATTTTTTCAGTGTTTTACTATGAGCTAGGCACTAAGCTATATGCTTTACATTTATTACCTTGTTTGAGCCATATAACCACACCAGGGAGTAGATAGCATTATAGATAGGGACTTTTGGAGATTGCTGATGGTGGAGAAAGGTGCAAATTTAGGGGTGCAAGATGAGAGCACAAAGCACCTCAAAAACACCTCAAGGAATGAAAGAGGTGTAAAGCTTAGGGGAAGGCTTGACTTAAGAGGAGGCAACATCTAGGAAATTGATGGAAGGAGTGAAAGGCTAGGAAGATAAATGCAGAAAAATAAAGGAAATGGGGGCCTTGGTGAGAGAGGTGAAATTTTGAAGCCATCCTTAAGGAACTTATGGGAATTAAAATATAAAGGAATTTGAAGTCAGATGCTTCGAGTTCTGAGATGCACTCAGAGATACAGTGGTGCCTTGTGATTAAAAAGCAGAGTGTGGACATAAATCTGTGACAGATGTGTGGGTGAAATAAAAGTCAAGAGTCTTGGGAACATCGGGACACAATGGGGTATCTCGTTCTCTCTCCCGCGGGTAGCAGCATTACAAGGGAGTGGATAAGGTGATGGGGTGGAGAAGATGAACTGGGAGCAAGTGAAGCGTACATTCAGGAAGGTGGACTAAATCCAGGGCAGCCAACTGTGATGGTTCAGTCTTGGTGTCCTAAGGAGGTTTTCACGTTGTTGCTCAGTTAGAGGGAAGGGAACTAACATTTTTTGAATATTTGCTGCTCTGTGCCAGACATGGTATCATACTTCTTATACATGTTGTTAAACCATACAAATCAGGATAGTATTATTGGCTTCCTTTTTGATATAGAGAACTGGGGTCACATAGCTAGAAAATCGGCAGAATCTGGGTTAAAACCGAGGCCTGTTTGACTCCAAAGTCTGTGTTCTTTCTGTGTAATGCTAACTAGCATATGCTGTGGGTCAGATTGTACTTTGTACAGTAAAATTGATTGTGAAAATCCGTATACAATATCATGTTTTTAATGCATCTGAAGTTTACTGTAAAGAAACCCGATCTCTTTGCATAGTGAATACTCATCCCCAGTGAGTCTCAAGTTTGGATTTTTATGTAAAAGTTTTAAAAGATTATTTTTTTTTTTTTTGCACTAACATGCTGTTGTCATCATGCAGCCTATGAATTTTGTGACTAATAATTCATGTCAGTAATGTGTTATTTTCTGTTATTTTAGATTCATTGGTTCTCAATTTTCAACTCTTTCATGATGGTTATCTTCTTGGTGGGCTTAGTTTCAATGATTTTAATGAGAACTCTAAGAAAAGATTATGCCAGGTACAGTAAAGAAGAAGAAATGGATGATATGGTGAGCAAACGTTTTACATTTATTTATAAAAACGATTTAACTCTTATTTTGAATGTTGGCATGTAATTCACATGAGTGTCAGAATTCAGAATTTTCAGGTTTTAGAAAGGTGTAAAAGTTGCTGAGGGATCTCTAATCAAATATATTGTTTTTACATATTCTGATTACATGCCCCATAATCAAATATATTAATTTTTTTTCCAGCAAAACGTTGAATGTTCACCTTAAGTGAGATAAGTATACAGTACAAATAACCTCTTCACTGTTTTTGCCACCAAATAAGAATGGTGGCACCTGGTGGCACCAGGTTTTGCCACCAAATTTCTTAATTTGGTGTCCAACTCTGAAGCAGGCTTCCAGTTTTCAGAGCTTTTGATTTCAGGATTGTAGCTATGAAGTTGTAGACCTGTATTGACATCTCTCTAATACTGTTAAATACTGCATTAAATTCAGGGAGTGGGTGAAAGGATTAATTTACATTTGGTTTAGTAGGTTCAGAGGGCAGGTTCACTTTCTAAATTCTTTTACTATATTACATACAATGTTGTAAATGAGCAAAAGTGTGTTCTGTAAAATATTAATGGCTGTGCTATGTAGATACATTCCATCATTAAATAAGTTTGGAAAAGAGTTACACAGGTTAAAACTGAATTAATATGTTAATGTGTATTATGTATTTGGTGCTTTTTAGACATGTCTGACCAGGATCACCCCCAGGCAAAAAGCCAGATTATCTTAAGGGACTGATATTTAAGAAATAATGTTTTAGATACTTCTTTACTCAGGTTGAAAAGGAAGAATTGAATCCTTTTTCAAAAGTGCTGTAGGCAGTTAACTAATATTTAACAGATAATATTTAACTGATATTTCCTCATATATTTTCTTAGATTCCAGGCTATAAAAGACATTTCTGCATTGTTGGGGCATCTAAGTACTGGTTTCAATCTTTGTTTTCTGTTTGATTCTCCACCTGGCCCCTCATTATGTATGAGCCACAGGCATGATATAAATGACAAGAATAAGAATGTTCAGAGAGCTGGTGTGCTCTTCTCCCATTTTGACCATTTGTGTTTGCTCCTAGACCTTTTCTTTTCCATTTTTTGATATTCTCTGAACACAACTGGGAGCCACCTTCCTGAACCTCAGTAAATGCCATAATATTTTAACATTATAAGTTATTAAGGCAGTGATTATTTTATTTTTTAAAGTTTATTTATTTTGAAAGAGAGAGAGAGGGAGAGCTCAAGTAGGGGAGGGGCAGAGGGAGAGGGAGAGACAGAATCCCAAGCAGGCTCTGTGCTAGATCTCTTGAACCATGAGATCATGACCTGAGCTGAAATCAAGAGTCAGATGCTTAACTGACTGAGTCACCAGGAGCCCTTGCAGTGATTATGTTAAATTTGAAATGTCTTTTCTCGATATTTTGAATCCCTTTAAATAGCTGTAAGTTTGGAAGGAGGGAACTTAAAACTGGAATTGTAATTTTTCACCTACTTTATGTATTTTAATTTTATTCCAAATGCTTTTCTTTTCTCTCTCCATATGTGTGTATATAGGATAGAGACCTAGGAGATGAGTATGGATGGAAGCAGGTGCATGGAGACGTATTTAGGCCATCAAGTCACCCACTGATCTTTTCTTCTCTCATTGGTTCTGGATGTCAGATATTTGCCGTGTCTCTTATTGTTATTATTGTTGCAATGATAGAAGATTTATATACAGAGTAAGTACATGTATTTAATTTTATTTTTTTGTTCTTGAATAGTGTTAATCATTGGACCATTTTAAGTCAATTATAATTAAATATTTGCTTATTTCTATTATCTTAGAATTTAATATAGCATAAATGTTCTTACTGCAGATAAATAATTAATAATAATATTCAGCTATAAGTATGTTTTTCTGTGACATGCTAAAACATACTAACCTTACTGAACATTTTCATTGGTTATAAACATTGTGTTCCATTTAGAGGTATGAACAGAGTTACTTATGAGCCAGTGGTGTTTGGCAAAATGAATAGGCATTTTTTTTGAAAGCCGAAGATCCAATTAGATCTTTGTAAAAAGCACAAGAATTTTACAGTTTCTGAATTAGTACTTCGTATTTACCTTCCAAATTGGGACACTGTCTACAGAACAGAAGAAAAATAATAAATAATCTTTAATAAATACTTAATGTTTATTCAATTTATTAATTTTAATATATAACTGTTAAATAATAAATAATAATAAAAAGAGCAGTGGAAAAGGCACATGAGGTTAGAAAAATAATTGGGTATCTGTCTTACCTGTACATGGTTTTTGGTACATTTTTTCTTTGAGGACAAAATTGGTTGCAGGAAATTCTTGATTTGATGCTTTAGATTCTGTGTCCCCCTCTCTCTCTGCCCCTCCCCTGCTCACACTCTGTCTCTGTGTCTCTCAAAAATAAATAAATATTGAAAAAAAAATTAAAAAAAGAAATTCTTGATTTGAGGTCTTTGGATTATTAGAAAATTAACACAGATCTCACATCCCTATTGAGTGGTCCTATAACCTATGCTCAGAAAGCCACGAGTGAAGCAGACACACTTTGAGCCTGGGTCGTAGGGATTATAAATTTAGGCATTTCAGACGTTGTTCCATGAAGTTCTCTATCAGAATGACACTTGTTTCCAGTTAGATCTTTTATCTCTATTTCAGTTCATAATGCATTCTTTCTTTTTTTTTTTTTTTTTTTAATTTTTTTCATGTTTATTTCTGAGACACAGACAGACAGAGCATGAGTGGGGGAGGGGCAGAGAGAGAGGGACACACAGAATCAGAAGCAGGCTCCAGGCTCTCAGCTGTCAGCACAGAGCCTGGTGCGGGGCTCAAACTCACGAACCGTGAGATCGTGACCTGAGCAGAAGTCGGTCACTCAACCGACTGAGCCACCCAGGCGCCCCACATAATGCATTCTTTCTTATATATGCCTGGCATTTGGTGGACAAGCAATAAATTGTTGCTGAAAGAATGGCTCTTTAGTTTTATGTTAAATATTTAATAATACTAAATTACTGTTTCTTCCTCTAGACCTTAAGCTCCTTGAGAGCAAGGACTGGATCTTCATTCATTTATCTTTGAATTCTCAAAGTACCTACTTAAATGTGTGGAAGGTACTCAGTGCTTGTTAAACTCAAGTGAATATATTGATCAACAAGGTGGTTTCTCCGTAGTTTCTGTTATATTTCTTTAATATATAACCTTTGCAATTTGTTTACCATATAAGCTTTAAAATAATTGTTCAAAACCTAAACTTAAGTGTTCTGACTTGTAGTTCATATTTTAGGATATAATGTATTTCAGATGAACTAAATCCCAAATACAAGAAAAGCATTTCAAATTTGCCAAGAAGGCATGCTTTACATCAAATACTGGGTTAAATTCATCCCCACTCACTGACTGAATTGACACTGCACAGTCAGTCTCGAGTGGGTAACCTCTCCTAGAATTCAAGTTTTTGCGTTGTTCCTTCTTAGATGTCAGGGTTACCATTTTGACAATTCATTTTACTGCAGAAACTCTTTGTTTATAGACCTTCAACTTTAGAAATAAGAAACTTTCTTAGCAGGCACGTCATGCATTGTTCTTCATTATTAATGTTTTTCCTGTATTGTGCTAATTTGAAGTGAACACACTTAATTATATGATTCATATTTTTTTTATAGAATTCGTATTAAAGTGGTATTATTTTGATAACGAAGTGACTAACATTATTGGTGTTCCATTAGGTGCTTGATGCTTTAGGTGCTTTTTTACTTTTCACATCCATCCTTTGAAGGGGTTTTCTCTATTCGACAGATTAGAAAAGTAAAGTTCAGAGAGGTTAAGTAACATGGCTGAGATCATAATGATTGTTAGGGATGTTCGTAAGCTGGGATTTGAACCTACATATGGATAAGGATATGTCTTTTGCCACAACTTGTCTCTTAATTTGCTGTGCTATGGAAATGAAAATAGAGATTATAATAAGCATAAAGTGAGAAAATGAAAAACCTTGCACATGAAATTTGTAAGAATCACTTCAGAGTAGGAATGATTCTAAAAGATGAAAGGCAGATAATGTAACATGTGAAAATTATTTTGTGTTGGTGATGACCACAGCAATCAGAGAAGAAAAACTATTTAGGTAGATAGAGGATCAGTATCAATGTGGATGCCTATGAGTGTGATATAACTCCTGAGAAGGCATAGTGTTTGAGAACTTGTGGAAAAGTCTGGAAAAATACAGCTGCTCTATAACTTTGGGTGGAGAGTGGTGAGTTGACAAGTGTAAGGCAGCTCCTTAGATGTTTCCCCCCTCCAGTCTTGGCGAGATGAACAAAGAGGACAATTCCCTACCTCAGCATATTTTGCAGTGTAGATGAAAATGGTGTATTTTGGGTGGAGAATGCCCATAGAATATTTATGAACGAAGAGATGAAGGGTCTGTCTGATTTTTAAAACCATGACTGATACTTACACTTCACTTAGTGCAGTGTCTCTGGGGATTGCAAGCTTAAATCCCTGGTAGGCATTTTGGACCCTCAGTCACATGAGCAATCCTTTTGAACCCTCTCTGCTAACATTAAGAACTTCTGACTGGTAATAGACTGGTCTTAGACCAAAGCAGCCTTTTGGTTTTCAGTATTGCTAGGCCTTTGTCAACCTTCACATACCTAGTTACAAACAGAGAATGGGTCAGATTTTTTAATGATAATCTGAAAGGAAAAAGTTAGTATTTAGAGTGTTTGAGTTGTTGAAAAAAACAAATTTTGATTTTAAACACTTTGAGACCCACGATTGTTTACTTTTTTTTTTTTTAAAGTAAGCTCTACTTTTTTTAAAGTAAGACCTTATGAGGTCTTGAACTCATAACCTTGAGATACAGAGTGGTGAGCCAGCCAAGTGCCTGGAGACCCATGATCTTTTTTTAAGAAAACAATATTTTTAATGTTTTTAAAAATTTATTTACTTTTGAGAGACAGCACAAGCAGGGGAGGAACAGAGAGAGAGGGAGACACAGAATCGGAAGCAGGCTTCAGGCTCTGAGCTGTCAGCGCAAAGCCCGACGTGGGGCTCAAACCCACACACCGAGAAATCATGACCTGAGCCGAAGTCAGATGCTTAACTGACTGAGCCACCCAGGCACCCTGACCCACAGTCTTTTAAACATGGGAATGACATATTCTTATATTACTACCACATTTGTATCTAGCTATGTATTGATGGAAATTGAATACTGTAATGTTTTAACTACTGTGCATCCACTTTGAGAAATTCAGCATTGGTGTTCGGGCAGAGGAGCACTACATACTTCAAGACTTTATGATCTTTTTGTATTCTATATAGGTGGACAGTGAAACATAATAATTACTACCGAGAAGGTGGTTAGTTTATGAAAATTGTATATCATCCCAGTACACACATTCGTGTGGTATTCTTGTAAATTCTCTTTAAAAGAATATTCTTTAGCTCAGATTGACAAGGTTATATGATCTATCTACAGACTTTATTTTATCTTCCTAGTTATGCTAAGTTTCAAAAACAGTCTTTATTGTTAGTAGTTTAAGTACATTCTTTTTGAAGTTAATTTATCTTGAGAGAGAGGAAGTGAGTGTGTGCACATGCACATGTGTGAGTAGGGGAGAAGCGGAGAGATCCCAAGCAAGCCCCGTGCTATAACTGCAGCCCAGGGCGGGCTTGATCTTATGAACCCGCGAGATCATGACCCGAGGTGAAGTCAAGAGTCAGACCCTTAACCTCCTGAGCCACCCAGGAGGTGCCCTAAGCACATTTCTATATTATGACAAATGATACTGTCATTTATCATTTTAATATTTCTCTTTGCAATTAGGCATTTAAAATATTTTGTTCAGCTTTATTCAACAGGAGGGTTGATCTGAATTTCCTAGATACCAATTAGTGGAAGGAGAGATTAGAAATTGTTGATCTGAGTTAATGTTGATTGTGGACCTATGGATTTAAAAAAAAATTTTTTTTTAATGTTTATTTATTTTTGAAGGAGAGAGAGAGAGACAGAGTGTGAGCAGGGGAGGGATAGAGAGAGGGGAGACGCAGAGTCCAAAGCAGGCTCCAGGCTCCGAGCTTTCAGTACAGAGCCTGATGTGGGGCTCGATCTCACGAGCTGTGAGATCATGAGCTGAGCCGAAGTCGGACGCTCAACTGACTGAGCCACCAGGCGCCCCTGGACCTATGGATTTTTAAAAAATAATTTTTAGGGGCGCCTGGGTGGCACAGTCGGTTGAGCGTCCGACTTCAGCCAGGTCACGATCTCGCGGTCCGTGAGTTTGAGCCCCGCGTCAGGCTCTGGGCTGATGGCTCGGAGCCTGGAGCCTGTTTCCGATTCTGTGTCTCCCTCTCTCTCTGCCCCTCCCCCATTCATGCTCTGTCTCTCTCTGTCCCAAAAATAAATTTAAAACGTTGAAAAAAAAAATTTAAAAAAAAAATTTTTTTTTAATAGTATAAGGAAAACTAAGAAAAGTCTCAGTGTTATACCATTTAAAGTAATAGCACTAATATAGGTTACATTACTTCCATTTTATTTGCCAGTGGGCAAAAATCTTAAGCAATTAAATCAATTTATAAAGAGGAATATTCTAATTATTTTTCTTAACAGATGAATATCCTTATCCATATGATGTGATTGGTTCACAGGGTTGCAAAACAATTTTAGTGCCAGCTTCTAACATTTTTGCCAAGAAATGTGAAATATTTGTTTAGAATATATTATGAAATTTAACTGCAGATTAAAAAAATTAGTATTAGCCTGTGCAGTTTTAACTAGAAATTCATTCACTCAGCAACCTTCTGAGATCCTTTATAGTCCAGGATGATATTTTTGTGTTCCTGTTAAATTTATCTTTGAAATTACACTGACCTTAATGTGATAGGCTTTATGATATTTTCTTTAAATTGTTGGTTTTAACTTACCATATATGTTGTTTTGCCTTTTCAGGAGGGGATCAATGCTCAGTACAGCCATATTTGTCTATGCTGCTACGTCTCCAGTGAATGGTTATTTTGGAGGAAGTTTATATGCCAGACAAGGAGGTAACTTATAAGTGATCTCTTTGTATTTTTAATTATAGATGCCAATATTCTACTGTGGGGTATTTGGAATTTAAAATGGATAGTACAGCCATTGTAAAATACTTTGTGTTCCCATTTCACATAATGTCTACCAAACCTGCTATGGGATCTACTTTGCTTTTATGGAATCCTTGCATTTTATTTCTGAAAATTAGGAATAATTAATAGATTATGTCCATTGTTCACTGTGAAGTTAGCTAGCCCTGAGGAACATGTAGGAGAGAGTATATTTAAGTTATTGATATTACTTTGCTTTGAGCTGCCTTACTCCCTAAATGTCCTCCATGGGAGGCCTCCACATAGAGTATATAGTGTTACAGCTGAATATAAAGGCATGTTTTTTGGCTTTTGGATAAAGTATTGGACTGGAAGGAGAATAGGAGAGAGCTGTTTATTTCTATTGACTCTGAAATATTTATCAAAGGACCCTGCATTAAGATTTTTGTTATTCTTTGTCAAAATCTTTTGCTAAGATTAGCACTTCATCTTAAATACTCCCTCGCTTCTCTACTTTTGTGACCTGAAAATGATGGGAGATACAGGGATGATACAAAGGTACTGCTCCATGGTGTTTCTTTCTGTGGTAGCATTCAAGGGTTTTCACATTTTTTTGTTTTCCCTGTAATTGGGGCCAGAAAAGTACTGAAAGTAGATTTGCGTATTTCAGTTTATGACTGAAGGGTTGTTGAAAGACCTTAAAATTATATTCCTAAGGATAGAGACTTTCTCATGTGATTTTCCCAGCTCATCTGAAAAAATGTCAGCATTAAGGGATCCTGCTTTTTAGTCGACTCGTCTTATAGATAGATTATTGGCATTCTGAGCATGCATAGGATCATTTAAAATTCCTCCAGTATATCCTGGTTTACCATTGCTCTTTTTATTGGTCCTACTAGATTTAATGTGACTTGTACCTTCAGTGTAAATAATTCTTTGGATTGCCTGAGGGAGTATCATAGATTGCTAATTATTTTTGTTAACTGTTCAATGTCTTATATACCTTTAGCTACAGGAAACAAGTCTTATCATAACTTGATTACCATCCTAAGGAAATCAGGATGCCTGAGTCAACTTTGGCTTTGAATTTGATGTGAAAACTAGTTAGGCTAAGAAATTTACATTTTATGACCTTCAGAAAAGTCTCCACAGCAGAAACATTATTTAAAACAGGAAATTTATTCACTCTTGGACAGAAATTTGCTTTTAGTTTGATTGCAAGTTAAGAACACCTAGCTACACTTTTCTTTATTACACTTAACTCTTGAAAGCAGAGTTCAGACTCAAACCTAGGAGTATCAGATGTTACCATGTATAATCTAAAGGTTATTTTCTGATTGACAGTGCCTTGAGGAGGTCTGATCGTGTACTGATAATTTTGTCCGAGCGATCCCTAAAAGCCAGGTTAATGTAAGAAGTCAACCCAGAGAGTTGAGAATTTTTCAGACTTACTTCATTGCACTACAGCGAAGGTCTGCATATTGTCCTCAGTGTACTGGATAATCCTCTAGACTCAGTTTGAAACTAGGGGTAGCCTGGAACTTGACCAGAATCTCTAAGGTTGCAGGGGACCAGCAGGAAGCACAGTGTAGATGCCTGGGCTACTGATTGTACCCAGTGGAATGTGTGTGGGATTTTTTGTGACTGTTGGAGGGAAAGGGAGTAAGAGAATTAAATATGGAATTTATTAACACGTTCTGAATCTGAGCAGGTAATGGAAAGTGTAGGAAAAGATAGTGCTGAGAAAGAGAGAGAATTAAATAGGAAAAATAATACTTTAATTAATGGCCACCCTTTTTGTGTTGTTTTTGTGTTAAAATGCTGAATGTTGAGTCTGTGTGTGGAAAGGAGGGGCCCTTGAAACTTACCTGAGAAAGAAATACTATAGAGTATATAGAGGTGATACTTCAAAATCAAGGAGTTTTTCTGGAAGAATGTCAAGATTTGGGATAGTAATTCTATGAGATGGATGTTTGAAAGAGCTTCACATGGAAGAAAACAGAAGTTAGGGTATTGCTTATTTTGCTTATAGCACTTTACTTTTTTTTTTTTTTAAGTTTTTATTTATTTTGAGAAAGAGCGCGCGCGCGCGCGCGCGAGAGAGAGAGAGAGAGAGAGAGAGAGAGCACGCGCGCGCGCTTGAGTGGGGGACAGGCAGAGAGACAGGGAGAGAGACAATCCCAAGCAGGCTCTGCACCATCAGCGCAGAGCCCGATGTGGGGCTTAAAACTCACGAACCGTGAGATCATGACCTGAGCCTAAGTCCAGTGCTTAACCGACTGAGCCACCCAGGCGCCCCACTTATAGCACTTTCTGTTTGGGTCCTGATTGCTTTTGGTTGTGGAGTTGAATTGTAATATCGATCCAGTATGAAATCTTTGTGTTTTGTTCCTAAGCAGTATGCAGGTGCTTTCTTGGCAGTGTGCCTGCTCGTATACTCTGCTGTATTAGAAAGATCGCTCCTTGTTCTCCTGATCAATATGCACACGATTTAAAATTTTTGATTACATAGTTTAAACATTCCTTTCTTTGACTGTTTAAATAACAGTTGTTCACTGTATAGAATTTTGGCAGTACAAAGAGGTACAAAGAAATAGTGAAACTTAAAATCTGTGGTTCTGATTGCTGAGAGAGAGAGCTCATGAAACACACTCTTTTGTTTTTCCCTTTTGAAACAAATTTAAATATATATTTATAATCATAATTACAGCTAAAAGTAAATTTGGGGTAAGTTCAACTTAACTAGGGGTAATTTAATTTGGGTTAACTTTAAGGATTTAAAAAAAAATTTTTTTTAAGCAGTGTAATCCTCTTTTCAAATGAAAGCTTACATGAACTCCATTGTGTAAATTTGTTGAAAATGGACTTGTTCTGGTTAAAACAGGGTTTGGGGCTCTTCTTTCACCAGTGACTTCATGGGCACCTCCAAGAAGCTCCCGAATTCCAAGTAATAGTTGGAAAACGCCTACGTAGGCCGACTTGTAGCCCAGAAATATTGAGTGGCTTACCAAAATTCACAGCAGTTCAGTGGCAATATCACGACAGAAAATTAGGACATTTGACTAGTCCATTGCTCTTTTCTGGTGCATCCACTTCAAAAGCTGTTTGCATTAGACATACTTGAATAGCTGTTGTCCTGAAACAATTATTAGAGTGTCAGATTTTAAGATGTTTACATGAGAATTTTAAATAAATGTTTTGGCACTAAAGAAACAATAATTTGGTGCCTTATGAACATTAATATATGCCCCCCACCTCCGATTTTCATTATTTCCTTTCTCTTTCAGGAAGGAGATGGATAAAGCAGATGTTTATTGGGGCATTTCTTATCCCAGCTATGGTGTGTGGCACTGCCTTCTTCATCAATTTTATAGCCATTTATTACCATGCTTCAAGAGCCATTCCTTTTGGAACAATGGTAAGTTGCTTGAATCTTGCTTTTAAGCTGGAAAAGTATAAGCATTCTAATATGAGGCCTGCTATCTCTCTGAAGTACCTCTTAGTAAGAAGAATTTTGGCATTTGCAGCCAGTCCCTGACCAGTCACAGAAAGTTAGATGAAGAAAACTGTTTCTTGATTCTGTGAACCAGTGAAGTGAAAGTCCGACTTCTAAGTGTGATGAGAGAATACTATACTTTTTATCAGAGATGGGAGAAACTAGTGAATATATTATAGAGGAAGAATAATGACATACGAAAAAATGAGGGTGTTTTAAGGTGATAGGTGGGTGCGTTGGTAGTGGTAGGAAGTGAAGCTTCTCCATAATACGTTTTCTTTTTTCAGTATACACTGAAAACATTTATACTGATATGCTACAAACATTAAAACCCTATCTCATATCTTACCTGTAATCACAGACTTTGAAATATTTTGGATCTTTTAACTACATTAAAACTAAAACACAGATATATTCCAGTGCTTTACAAAGGTAACCCACAGCCTCCAAATTGTTCTTGTTGTTACCTTTTTTTTAAGTGTTTATTTATTTTTGAGAGAGAGACAGAGTACAAGCAGGGAAGGGACAGAGAAAGAGGGAGACACAGAATCTGAACCAGGCTCCAGTCTCTGAGCTGTCAGCACAGAGCCCGACGCAGGCCTCGAACCCACGAACTGTGAGATCATGACCTGAGCTGAAGTCAGACGCTTAACCGACTGAGCCACCCAAGCGCCCCTTGTTGTTACCTTTTTACTAGAAACAGAATTTTAGGCTTGGAGCAGACTTCAATGTTTTGTTTTATTTTGTTTTTAAAGATATACATATATATATGTATTTAATGTTTATTTATTTTTGAGAGAGACAAAATGAGAGTGGATTAGGGGCAGAGAGAGAGGGAGACACAGAATCCAAAGCAGGCTCCAGGCTCTGAGCTGTCAGCGCAGAGCCCGACGTGGGGCTCGAACTCATGAGCTGTGAGATTATGACCTGAGCTGAAGTCGGACACTCAACCAACTGAGCCACCCAGGTGCCCCGACTTATTTTTAATGTACGCTTGTGCAGACATGTGCACACTCTTATGCACATGTATGCAAGGTGCACCATGGTTACTGCTTTTCAGAGAGGCTGTGTAACTTGGTCAAGGTCATACAAATATTGGCAGAACTGTAACTGGACCCATATCTCTTTCTGAATTTTGATCTTTGGTTTTCTGTCAAATGGTTTCATAAAAATTCCAGGTGATTTTCGTTGTTTTATAACCTGGGTTTCTCAAAGATCCTGCATTATACATTTTTACTAAATGTTTGATACTTTTTAGTTGGAAATATTTTTGAAAATTGCTTCAAAATTGGCATTCTTGTTTTTGTTTTTTTGCAATCCAAAGTGAGTGATGATAGTTGGGAAAGGGTAACATAATTAATTACATTCAGAACTAGAAAAGAATTTGCTTCATAATAGTTACAGGCCATTAGAAAGTATCTATAGGGCCTCAACTATCTCTTAAAGATCATCTGCTGAATTAATTATTTTCATAGTGCTTTAAAAGTTAAAATTCAGATTCTGCTATAATTTTCCTCAAAGTTTTGAATTGATGTGGTGAAAATTATATTTTAAAGTTGCTTTGCTTCACTAAAATTTTAAATTTTACCGCTTGTAAAGAGGGTTTTAAATTTTCAGTGTAATTTGCCTTTAGATAATTTAATGATTACTAGTTATTAGAATACAGTTTCAGACTCTGTACTGAGCCGAAGCAGGTTGATAAAAGTGGTCTTCGCACTTGCAAGACTGGCTGCTGATGCCGAGCAGGCACCTGAAGTACCTTGTTCTTCATTTGTTTCCAAATTCGGAATGAAGGACATTCATCCCCCTCAAGTTTTAATCAGATGTGTAGTCTAACATTTTTTTTTCTCCTTTAGAAAGTATCAAAATTTGTTTAGAAAATGAAATTTAAGAACTTGAGATGAATGTTTGACCCAGCTGTCCATTCAGTATTTTAACTAATGAAATTTGTATTTTAGTTATTTGTCGATATTATGAAGGAAGTGGTTATACAGTGTCAAAATCTCCATGGCTCTCAACCCTAGGTACACATTAGAATCCTTGGGAATTTAAGTAATTTCAGTGCTCATGGCTTCGTCTTAAGCCAGTTTAATCTGTTTTGCTTTAAATCCAGTCACTAGCGTTTACCTGATTCTGGTTACCAGCATCTGGAGATGGACCTCTCGGCTGAAAGGCTCCCAAGCCATATGTTTCTGAGAAGCTGTGTGCTCCTACTTAACTGGACACCCTTGTTTGAAAATCAGTCTTCAGATACTCCTGTATGCTCTTCCCCTGGCCTTAGCTGTTTCTGTCCCCCATTCCTTCGATCTTGTGGACATTGAGCCCTTTCTCAATGATCTTTCTCTAGTTCTCTGTTTTCTCAAATACTTTGTAGCTAAGGATTTAATCCAACTTTGGTGAAAGTGATTTCAGGCTTTTGCCTGCCTTAATAGAAGCACCCACATAATAGGGTTTTGCCAACTTGGGATCTGGAATTTTGTCAGAATACTGCTGTTGTCACCAGGACTAGCCCAAGATTGAAAGTGAGCAGAATTTGTCTTCAGACCCCAACTTCTCTGCTCAGGTGTACCTAATTACACATAAAAGCCATTAAATCCGTGTCAGATTAAACTTGTTGAACAATTGTTAATCTTCCTGGCTTAATAAAGATAAATGTAAGTAGAGGGTAGTAATAATAATCTGAGCTCATATCATATCTCAAAAATGAAATTCATGATATGTGATCAGAAATTACCGCAGTAAAGAATGGAGACCAAGACGAATGAACAGGTACTATTTTAGATCTCTCAAAGGTTATGAGGAAAGTAGAATATCCCTAAGTGTAAAGGAATAATAAAGATCTATATATATAAAAAAACAAAAACAAAACTCTGTTACCTAACCTGAACTTTTGACAAATGCTAAGGCAAATTGGGATTTTGTAAAGATACTTTCCTAGTGTGACCACAGGCTTATTACATGGGATCAGGTGATGTGACAGAGTAGAAGAAAAAATGGCTCTAACCCATTCTTTTTCTTTTTCTTTTTCATTAAATAAAATAACCTTTAAACAAGAAAAGGTAAGAGGAAAATAATCCCTGATAAGGGGGAAATGAAGCCTAAGAAAGGGAAGGGGATTCCTGGTACAGGACTCCACAGCTACCTTAGCTGTAAGTTTGCTGCTTATGTAAGTGACCTTTTAGACATACTGAGAGATCATGCTGATAAGCGATGTCTGAATAACTGTAAGAGAACAGAAGCATTGTAAAACTGGACATTGGCAAATTTACTTTTCCAGAAGGGAAAGGAAGAAAGTGGATTCTGCCTTACAAAATGTGGTGAATTGATGAAACACAAGATACTAGAATGTTACTAAAATTTGTCTTTTAAATCCTGGAAATAATAAACATTGGGAGCTATTATGGATTTATGAAGACAAAAATACTAGAATAACTTCATTTCCTCTTTTTGGTAGGTTTTAGTAGATAAGAACAAAAGATTGGAAAGTATTGATCTTGTTGGACAAGATAGAGAAATATAGGTGGAATAGTACAATCAGGTAGATGTGTAAATAGTTATAGAATTAAAGAAATAGAATGATATTACTAATAAGATGTCACATATGTCTTTCAGTAGAGTAGACTTTGACCAATTCAGATGATTGTTAATGATGTGTATAAAGGCGTAATGAATTGTAGATTAAGTTGAAAAAGGACATGAGATCAAGGAGAAAACTAGGAATGTGGAATGATGAAGACAACATCTAAAACCGGTCTCACCTGACTGAAACGATGTGCCAAATTTGACCAGACGAATTATAATAAAGAGAGATACATGTGTGTTGCATTTTGTAGTTTGCCAAAAGCTCTTTCTTACCTTATCTGGTTTCAGAAGGACCCAAAGAGATAGGCAGAGCTAGTGACATGTGTTATCCCTGTCATACAGAGCAGAAGCCCAGGACTCTTGCAGAGTAACTGACTCAAATCACATTTCGTTTGTTGTGCTGTGGTGATGATTTGTTTTTGTTTGTCTATTTTCTTTCCTTCTTTTCTGCCAAAAGGAATTTTAGCTTTATGCTGAGACTGGTGAAGGTAGAATCTGTTATGCCTTTTGTGTGTGTGTGTGTGTGTGTGTGTGTGTGTGTGTGTGTGTGTGTGTTTACAGCTGTGTAGAGATATAATTAATACATGATAAATTGTATGTATTTAAAGTATACAGTTTGTTGAGTTTTGATATGTGTATACATTTAGGAAACGATCACCAGAGTCAAAAAAAGAAGGTATTTATGAAGTCCAGAAGTTTCTCTGTGTACCTTTGTAATTCACCCCTTTTTTCCTCCTTCTTCTTCCCTCCTCAGGTAACCATGGATCTGCTGTCTGTCATCATAGATTAGTTTGCATTACCTAGAATTTTATCTAAATACAGTCACATAATATGTTCTTTTTTTTGTCCTTTTTCACTCAGAAAATTATTTTGAGATTCATTGATGTTGCATGTATTAAAGTTTATTGCTTTATATTGCTCAGTAGTATTCCATGGATATACCACAATTGTTTACCCATTTATCCAGTAATGCATTCTTGGGATTATTGATCCCAATTATTAATGCATTATTTCCAGTTTTGGGCTATTATAAATCAAACTGTTATGAGTATTCATATACAAGCCTTTGTGTTGGATATATTTTCAGTAGTCTTGGACAAATAACTACAGTGGAATGACTGAGTCATACAATATAGTTTAATAGAAACTTCTAAACTGTAACAATGTGTGTTGACTATACTAAAAAAAAAAAAAAAAAAAGAAGAGACCACTAAACTTTTCTACAACAATTTTGTCATTTTACATTCCCACCAGTATTGTATAGGATAAGTTGCAGTCACTCCACATCATCTCTGGCACTTGATGTGTCTTTTTAATTTTAGTCATTCTAGGAGATACATAGTGGTGTCTCATTGTGGTTTTAATTTGCATTTCCTTAATAACTAATCACATTCAAGCTCTTTTGTGTATTTATTTGCCATCCCTATCTTTTTTTTTTTTTTAATGAATCTTTGGCCTGTTTTTTTATAGGTTATTTGTCTTGTTGAGTGGAAGAGTTCTTTGCATATTGTACGTACTTGACCTTTGTCTTAGTTTGGAAATCTAGTCTCCCCCTTTGTGGCTTGTCTTTTTGTTCTTTTAAGAATATCTTTTGATGGGGCTCCTAGGTAGCTCAGTCGGTTGAGCGTCTGGCTCTTGATTTCTGTTCTAGTCACGATCCCAAGATCATGGGATCAAGCCCTGTGTCGGGCTGTGTGCTGAGCGTGGAGCCTGCTTAAGGTTCTCTCTCTCTCCCTCTGCCCCTCTCCCCTGCTGGAGCTCTTTATCCCTCAGGGAAAAAAAACCCAAAAAAGTATCTTTTAAAGAGCAAACGTAATTAAGTGTAATTTATTGATTTTTTTTTCTTTATATGTGCTTTTCTGTCCTTTTGCCAAACCAAAGATCAGTTAGCCTTTCTTGTGTTTTCTTCTAGAAATTTTATAATTTTAGCTCTTAAATATGATCCATTTAAGGTCAGTGATCCTTTTTGGTAATTTGTATCTTGCGTGAGTAAAGAAAGGGTCAAGGGTTTTGTTTTGCTTTGCTTTGCTTATGACTAGTGTTCGAACATTTCTTAAAAAGAAAATGTGCTTTCTCTACTGAATTGCCTTAGCACTTTTGTTGATCGTCAACTGACCATATAAAGGTGGATCCATTTCTGAACTTTTTGTTTTCTTCCATTGATTAGTTTGTCATGTTTTTATGCCAGTGTGACATTCTTTATTACTGCAGTTTTTTATAATTTTTGAAATCACTTCTTTTTCAGTGTTGTTTCGGCGTTTTTAGGTTCTTTGCATTTCCATCTAAAGTTTAGAATGACCTTGTCAGTTTATACAAAAAACCCTGAGATTTTGATTGGGATTGTATTGAATCTATAGATCATTTTGGGAAGAACTGACATCTTAACAATATTGAATCTTTTAATTATTGAACACAGTATATCTTATATCTCTTAACCTAGTTTAATTTTTCTGTGCAACATTTTGTAAATTTTGTTGTTTAAATTTTGTACATCTTTTATTGAATTTACCCTTAAGTATTTCATATCTTTCATGCTACTTGTAAATGGTATTTTTAAAATATCAGAAAAATAATTAATTTTTGTATACTGGCTTTGCATCCTGCAACTTTGCTAAAGTTACTTATTCTGATTTCTTTTTTTGTAGATTCCTGAAGATTTTTTTACATAGATAATCATGTGGTCTGTGAATAAAGACACTTTCACTTTATATACCTTTTATTTCTTTTTCTTGCCATGTTGCACTGGCTACAACCCCCCAGTGCAGTGTTGAACAGAAGCAGTGAGAGCTGACTTTCTTGTCTTGTTCCTCCCCCTAGAGGGAAAGCATCCAGTCTTGTGCCATCAAGTAAAATGTTACCTGTATTTTTGTTGCAGGTGCCCTTCATCAAGTTGATGAAGTTCTCTTCTGCTTAGTTTGCTGAGAGTTTTTTGTTGCAATTATTTTGAATAGAAGTTGGATTTTGCAGTGGCTTTTTCTGTATCGTTTGAGATAATCTATGATTTTTATTTTTTAGTGTGGTAATATGGTGAATTATATTGACTTTTGAATCTTAAACCAATTTTTTATTCCTTCAACAAACCTGTTTGGTATGATGTATTATCTATTGTGTATATTGCTGGATTCCATTTGCTAAGATTTGTCGGGTTTTTTGTTTTTTGGTTTTTTTGCATCTATATTTATGAAAGATATGATCTGTGGTTTTCTTTTTTTCTGGTTTTGCTATCAGGATGATGCTAGATTCATCAAATAAGTTTTTAACTTCAAGTCCAATGTTTCTTCTGTTAGAGTACTGACATAGCTCAAAAAGCAGAATGGGAAGTTATTTATTAGCATGTTGAGAATAATCTCATAAAATAGAAAGGCTTCTTACAGTCTTTTGTGTTTGAGCTAGTGGTACTCTGATTATTAGTTCCTATTACTGAAATGCTTATAGACATAAAGGCGTAAATGTATGAGTAGAAAAAGAGTGATAAAAATTGTCTAGTCTGAGTGTGTGGTGAAGAAATGCATAAACATAATGACTGGTAAGACAATATATTATTACCTGAGAATCACCTTACCTAAAAGCAATTATTGTCTATCACCGTAAATAAAATTTATATTCTGTAGAATTCCAAAACAACTCCTCTCAGGATGCATTTTCCCTCTCCATTCATTCCATTTACAACACAGATTTCATAAAAGGCCACTTTGGAAGCAGAGCTGGAATAAGTACTAGCCACATTCTTGGTTTGTGACAGATTAGAGGAGCTGACCAGTTGGTACACTTTGGGGTATTAAGTGCTGATAGGCAGTACTTGTTTCCAACTTGCTCTTAGTGTAGATCACTCCCTCAGCCTTGAGTAAGTCCCCCACCCCCCCCAACCCCTGCACTTCCCTACCTGTTTTCGCTGTTAGTCCGTGCACGGTGGCTAGGAGGCCAGGGGAGGGCCCTGTTTCTGTTTGAGCCCCAGAGCTTTCATGGGTGTAGTAGACTAATGGGTTTTTGTTTTTTTTTTTTAAGTCTTAACTGCTAAATTTCATTTTAAAATGAAACTATGTGGAAGCCCAATGTAGAAAATAGATATCAACATGAATCCTTTAGTATAAATAAATTTTTGCAAATTCAGTATCGTAACATTCTATATTTAATGAGAAGCAGTAAAGTTGTGATGAATACAGGTCTAATGTAAAGGAGTATGAGTAAGAGTTCAGTCATATCTTCTTCAGTAACCAGTTTATTTGGCTAAATATCAGTCTTGAGAAAAATCCTGACTTCACGGATGATTTGATTCATGTGGCTTTTTTTTAACAGCTTGCCTTACAGTCTCAGAGTAATTCTTCAAGTAAACTCATCCAGAACTTGAACATAAAGGAGTCGGAAATTGGTTTCACAGTTCAGTCACTAACAGTTCTAACAAACCACTAACGTTTTTTGTCATGTATAAGAAAACAGACAAGCAAAGGGGAAAAATTAAACAGATATCAAACAGTTGATAATGTCTTGATGAGACTGTTTATAGATTCCTTTATTGATTATTGTCGTTTTGCTTTGAATGAGCACACAGACAATATATGCCCTCGTGTTGCTTGCCACTTAATTGCCTGCCACGCATATGTGCTATAGTACATTTGCTTGTACAACTCTAATAAATAGCAAATATGTACAGGCCCGAATGGGATCAATGGGAGGGGAGGGAGAACAAAAGACCAGTGTAGCATTACAAACCTTCCTAATCAATAACACATTTACGAGAAATCCAAATGCAGACACATCAGGAGAAACTGTTCTCAGGTTTGCATGAAAATGAGTTAATCTGGTTATGATAGCTTCAGTGTATTAATGTTTGACACAGAACTCCTCTGAATCTATTTTTTTTAATCATACTTCAAGATATTTTGCTTTTTATTATTTTTTTTCAAGTTTATTTATTTGTTTTGAGAGAGTGCACGAGCAAGGGAGGAGCAGGGAGAGAGGGAGAGGATCCCAAGCAGGCTCTGTGCTGTGAGTGCAGGAGCCCTACATGGGGCTCAGTCTCATAAACCATGAGCTCATGACCTGAGTCCAAATCAAGAGTTAACTGACTGAGCCACCCAAGCAGCCCTATACTTCAGAATATTTTAAACACTGTTTTCAAAGGATATTCAAATTAAATGCTTGTGGAATTCCTGAAGCTCTTCAGCAAGACCTGAGGGTTCTGTGCAATAGTTTGAAAACCACTGTCCTAGAGCATGTCATTCCTCAAAGGAATTATTTTCTTCAGCTTCTCTTCAATTCTTATTTGAAATTACAGTCCTGGGAAAATAAGAGGAAAGTATATAGGTCTCTACTACAGTGTATTAACATTTATGAGTCCTGTATACTTAATGATAGCAAATGAATAATTAAGAAAGCAGTCAACAGCAACAATTGAGACTGAATTCATACCCCCAGGGGCTCCTGGGTGGCTCAGTTGGTTAAGTGTCCGACTCTGGATTTTGGCTCAGGTCACGATCTGGTTCGTTTGCGCTGACAGTACAGAACCTGCTGGGGATCTCCACCTCCTCTCTCTCTGCCTCTCCCCCGCTCATGCTCTCTTTCTCTCCCAAAAATAAACAAAATTTCATCCTCCCAGATATGTATGAGACAACGTATAATTTGCAATGTTTTCTAATATAACCTTATTTTTCATGTTTCACATATTCTTGTTATATGAGCATAAATTCATATTACTAATAGGTCCAAATTGAGATACCAATAATTTGAGTTCCTAAGCCTGATCTTTAAAATCGAATTCCAGGGCTTTCGTAACTTTCATACGTTTATACAAGTTTTACCTGGAAGGGATGTGATTCTGCCCTTTGGTTTATTTAAAACACACACACACGCACGCACGCACGCACGCACGTGGGTAGAATGATGTGGTTTGCACTCATGTTGCTTAAAGATAGACCCCTCGTGTGGTAACTGTGGATTTTCTATCCTCCACCTCTTCATTGTTCGTTTCTTCACAATTTTTATTCATCTTTTCTCTCACTTTTACTTTTTATTAGAAACCTAAAATGTATAATTGGAAGAGATCTTAGATGCAGTTCAGTCTTCCATTTTGTAGGAATTCATAATGAAGTGGTTTTAACCAGATGCTGGCTGGAAAAGAGCTTGAGTGAGTCCTTGAGTACCCAGATTTATATAAAGAAGAAAAGCACAGAAATAATTATTTTCCTGACTGCTTTGGTTCTGGAATCTCATATGGTCTTCCCTGCAACTTTGGACTTTGAACCACTGATGGGCAGAAAAATGTTCATGCCATTTTAGTAATGACCCATAGATACGTAAATAGAGATCCGCTTCTGTTAAGATCGATCCTAAGGCGGTGTGAAATGGAGAAACGGTCATGGATGGTGTCTGAGACTGAACCGAAATGGTGGTCTGGCCACCTCCCAGCTGTGTGGGCGTGGGAAGTTACTTAGCCTCTCTAAGTCTCATTTTCTTCATCTGTGCCATAGGGAAATAACATGTAAAGCTCCTTGTGTATATTAGGAGCTCAATAAAATAAGTTGGTTATAGTGACAGTAGGTAAAGGATATGTTAGAAGCATGACAGCTAAAGGTGAAATCAAGAGAGGAAAAAGGGCTGCAGCAGACACCAGATGGGAGGGTGGGGAATGTGAGCAGCTGCAGTAGGCGGGAAACCGTTCAGCTTGTATTTAGTTCAGTTCTACTGTTTCAATGCACATTCTTCACCTCTTTTCGTTTGTATATATCTTAAGCAATTTTAACCTGTATTGAACTTGAACGTTTTATTTTGTGGTCAAATTGTGTTTAAATTTTTAGGTGTCCCCTTTATTTTTATAAATGCTCTTCTGAGTAATCACACACATTTTAATTTAATTTACAGGTGGCTGTTTGTTGCATCTGTTTTTTCGTTATTCTTCCTCTAAATCTTGTTGGTACAATACTTGGCCGAAATCTGTCAGGTCAGCCCAACTTTCCTTGTCGTGTCAATGCTGTGCCTCGTCCCATACCGGAGAAAAAATGGTAAAGAGAATGCTAAATCTTATATCATTGTCTCTCACAATATAGAAATTCTTAAGGCTATTCTATATATATAACTTTTTGAATTGGCATGCATTTCTAAGAATGACTGTCTTAAGAATTTGTCTTTTTAACTTTTTCCTTCAACCTATATTGTTCGCAGTAGTAATCAATTATACCCTTATTTCACTTTCTGAATATTGGTGCCATTTACAGATAAATTTAAATGCTTTGATAAGTACACTGGTGCTTAGAGGTGGGTAGGAACTAGAGCTGCAACAGTTTTATTTACTGTAGTATACAGGCCGGAATTGACCTGCTGCCTATTTTTATAAGTAAAGTTTTGTTGGAACATACCTATGCCTGTTCATTCGCAGATCTAGGACTGCTTTTACACTGCAGCATCAGAGAGTGAGACCCTGTCACCTGCAAAACCTGAAATATTTACTGTCTGAAACTTCACAGAAGAAGTTTGCCAACGCTTGGCTTACAATTTGATTTTCCTTTCCAGATATTTTGTTATTCTAAATAATACACACATTTGTAGCCACATACATTGTACCAGTTGAAAGATGAATTAGGATTAAGACCGGTTATAATTTACCGACTTAATGTTCTTTATCTTCACTTCTGGGATAGTATAGAATCTCTCAAATACATTCTGTTTTATGGCTAAAATGGGTTCTTAAGAACCCCCAGAATTCAAGATTAATCTTGACAAAGGATGATGAGTATTTGTTAAGCAACTGAAGGGATTCTTTAACTGCAGTAATGTAAACATAGTTTACAGTTTATTTGACCAGTCAACTTTGAAATTACGATTCTTAATGGATTTTTAACTTGAGATAATTTGTATTTTTTTTTTTTTCAAATTTTGGACATGAAATGGGATGTCATTAGTATGTTATATTTCTAATTTTTGTGATTCACATTGGAAAAAAACTAAATACTTTGCCTTTTGAAATTAGCAAATTGGATGTTTCAGTGCTGATTTATGCTATTCTGCATTCTTCATTTCCTGATTGTTACTAGCAGACAAAAGTAGAGCAGTCTTGCTGTATGGACACCTGTCACATTCTCCATCGCATAAGAAAGAACTGCACAGTAGACTCTGTCTATTCATACATTGAAAAGCCTCTGTTCCTAGGTAGTTTACCTCATTATAGACATAATTTATATTCAGAGACTTACATATACAATCTTTTGTAGACTTGGAGGTATATAGACATTGAAATGGAGGCCGAATAAAACAGCACCTATAAGGGAGGGTGACCTGTTAGAGTGTTAGGATTGTCCGTGTTCTTTTTTTTCCTTAGATCGTGATTATGAGAACTTTCGTGCTTTGTTTTTTAAAGTCCGTTTTCTTTTTCAAATCAAGGTTAGACTCTAGGTCACTAGGACTGGTGAAGGAGAGGAAGGAACAACACGTGACCTTGCACACCCTGGGTCACAGGTGGAGGAAGGCTCGTGTGTATCTTTATTTTCTTTATAAAGTTACATGGGCACTAAATCTGAATACTAGATCTGGCTCTCAGTGACTTGTTATCTTAGGAAGATCGTTTTTTAA
The DNA here is from genome assembly GCF_023721935.1 of Panthera uncia. NCBI lineage: Eukaryota > Metazoa > Chordata > Mammalia > Carnivora > Felidae > Panthera > Panthera uncia. Next base: position 53,797,929 of record NC_064818.1, on the reverse strand, counting down.
CCTCTGTGGGTCTTGGATTCCTATAAAAGGAGGAAAGAAGACTAGATTAAATGTTTTTTAAGGTTTTCTTTTTTTATCCAGCTTTCACATACTGATTTCCTCTCATCTTTTTAGTTTGTTTATCCCAGAGATAGTAGTTTAGTATTTTTTATATGCCAGATACTGTGCCGGATGCTGGGAATACCTAGATGAATAGCTTCTGCCTGCCAGAGTTAGCATAGTACTAATCTAGTGAGGTATGATATGTATATGATTGCAGTTCCACATAGTGTGAGGTAAGTGCTGCCAGAGTTATGTTCATGAGGCAGTACAAGTACGGGGAAAAAACCCACCTCTTTCTGGGAGACTGGGGAAGGGCTTTATGGGGAGAACACTCGAGCTAGTGCATGCGGGAGAAGAAGTGTGACGAGGGAAGGCATTCCAGGTGAAGAATTACCAGTTGCATCAGTATGTGTTGAGTGAATGAATGAGGTTTGGATTTAATTTTTTATCCATTCTTGGCTCCATTATAACTCAAGACTCACAATACTATAATTGTATAATTCACAAGGAAGGGAATCGCCAACCCAAGGAATGCATGAGCAAAGAGATGGCAAGGCTACAATTTGGGAAACATTATTTCACAGAAGGGTCTCAAGACTTTTCTTTTCCCTATGGCTTTCTATAAATAAATGCCTGTGAAATTTTTAGAAGTTATTGAGAGATGCAGACAGAATAGGAGCAAACACTTAAGAGAGTTTTTCCTGAGTTCCGTTGGTAGCAAGAATTTGTATTCCCCGAATTCGTATCTTGACCTTTATTACCGGAAAGAATTTTGACTATAACCTATGGCTAATTTGAAGTCCTACCTCTATGTTGTGCCTCTTTGAATTTTTGTTTTTTCTTTTTACTGGTTTATTTCTATTCCTTAGATTATTTTTTAAGTGCCAAGTTTCTGCTTTCTGTTATCTGGATTTATATAATGTAATGTGAAAATCACACTAGAAGTTTATTGCTAATGTTAATATTTTCCAGGTTCATGGAGCCTGCAGTTATTGTTTGCCTGGGAGGAATTTTACCTTTTGGCTCAATCTTTATTGAAATGTAAGTTGTGGCAATGCATTTATGTTTTGAGGCATGTAATTTTAATAAGAGAATGTAGGAGTTAGGGTAGGTGTAGAATCATCAGGAAGGCATCTAATAGAGTTAGTCTGTTAATTTCATGGCTCCCAGAAAGGGATCTAACATTATGTATCTGAAAGTATTTCCTCCTGTGATTTCAAATATTCAGGTGAAGTTTATACGTTTTTGTATTGTGTTCTAGACCCTTCTTACCTAACAAGAGATCTTAGAAATCACAGGATGCATACCAAAGAGTACTAGACTAGCCTTTGATCACATGCGTGATATAAGGAATTGCTGGGTTTTATTATATTTTTGAAGTATTTTTGAGGGTCCAGGGAACTAGTAAAACATTACCTGCCAGTCAGTCTGGTAGATCTTGATGTCTTCAGTACGTAGTTATTTCCAGTCTTCTTCCACAGAGGCCTGCAGGAGTGCTGGAAAATGTGTAAGTGTTTAGGGGTCGAAGGTTTGCCACCTTGTGCACAGTTACTGTGCTTCGTACCTGCATCCTTGGTCACCACTGCAAAATAGAAGTCTTTTCTCAGCTTGTGTTCTGGTGTTGCTTGATGGGAATGCTCTGGCATTTTTATTTAGGCAGGATAGTTCTTTGTGTGGGACTTTCTCAGGGACTGCAGTCATACACCTCGGGCTCTTGCCCACAAAATGCCAGTCACTGTGACTGCACAGAATTCCCTTATACTTTTCCAAATGTGCCACTACTGATTGTCTCCTGTACAGTGGACACCTCCTTAACAGACAGGATTGGATCGGATAATTGGTTAATTGAAAGTTGGCTCATGTAAGGCTTATTAAAAAAAGATCCATACATAACATTTTATTTTAACTTAAAACAACTGAAGGTACATCTTTCACTCGTTTTTTAAAAATATAGAACCAGAGTCTTTGATTTATATCTAGTCGATGTTTCTGTCATTTTCCCTTTGACAGTCATAATGCATCTTCTGTGTTTCCAGCCTTTTAAAAGTGGGGACAAGAACATAAAGACCTGTCTCAACCATTCTAAGTGCAAAATCTCTCTAGATTTGTACATTTCTCTCCCCAGAATTTAGTAGCTATCTCGCCCACACCTAATTTCATGTTGTTGTTTTTTAAGTGACTCACCTTATTGAATTTCTCCAAAACATTCACATAATGTTCATTGAAATCATGCATCCTTTTTGCTGTCATATTTATTGGTGTATGTAACATTCAATTAAGTTATCTAATTATACTAACAAGTACAGTTGACATAGATTTGGGTCACCTGTGCTGGTCACCTGCCAGCTGTGAATGTGCTGTGGGCATTAGTACCTTAGAGGAACTGGAGTGCACGTCACTCTAGCTTGTGGTTTAATAAAGCCAGTTCAGGAACCTCTTCTATACTTCTAGCTGATACACTGCTTTGTGTCCTCACCCCGACTTGACCTCTATTTTTGCCTCCTACCCCTGTTCCCAGTACCTTCTGGATCACCTCTCTTCCTGCTTTGTTCCATTAGACAGCCTCTCTGCTGTATCCTTAAGTTCTCTGTTTTGACGACCCTCATGCGTTCTCCTCTTGGCAGCCACAGTGATCTTCTTAAGGTGTCAGTCTGATCACGTCACTTCTTTGCTAAAGACTTTTCATTTTCACTGAGGTAAGGTCCCCCAAATGCTATAACATAGCCAGTAAGGACCTTTGTAATACAGCCTCATTCGCTTCTCCAGCCTCATCTCTTAGCTCTCACCCCTTCATTTGCAGTTCTAGCCATACTCAGTTACTTTGAGCTTTTCTAAATACAGTGAATTCCCTCGTTTGTAAGCTTTGCCTTTGCTCTTCCTATTTCTGCAACATTCTTCTGGCTCCCCTTACCCCCATATGCCTTATTTATTATTCTCATTACTCCTCCCCAGAGTCCCACCTAACGGAACTGGCAAGATGCCCCCTTAGGTTGCATTGGTAAAGCACGTGGTGCATCAGGACTGCCTCCTTACTGGTGTTCCCCACTTTACAGTAGTGTCCTTGAGGGTAGAGACTGTCATCTTCATAGTTCTGTTCTCGCTGCTTCTTGTGGTAGGGCCTTCAAATATCTATTGGAAGCATGAGTGACAAATAAGTGAGCTAAACAGAGAGAATAAGAAAAAGAAAAGAGGCTAAAGGCTCCTTTTCTAACGATGACTTGGGGAATGGAATTAGAGTGAAGGGTCTTTTTCTTCATTTAAAATGTTAATGCCCTTTGTCTTGCTGTCCTCCAAAAATAGCAGGAAGCTTCATTGAGCTTTCTTTTTTTCTGATTATTTTTATTTTCCTAATTTTATACATTTTTACTCTATCAAACCTACTTTAAAAATTTTAGTAGGGTGTTTATAAAATATAAAATACACTGTTAGAACAGTGTTGTATCTAGAAAAAAAACGAAAGAATGAGAGAATTGCCTTTATTCGACAGATAGGAATTTTTAGCTGTATTCATTTTTCTTTGCCATATTTTACTCCTTTAAGCTTCTAATGTATTCAGTTTGCTTAGAGATGGATGCCCTACTAAAAAATCTGTTCTTGGAAGATTATCCAAAAAAATATTTTTGAGAGATATTTGGAGGATTGAACAGATGAAAAAGGGTAAGACAAACTGTTGGAAGTTACTTGAAAGGAAATAATGGAGGGGCACCTGCGTGGCTCAGTCGGTTAAGCGTCCAACTCTTGATTCCAGCTCAGGGCATGATCTCACAGTTTGTGAGATCAAGTCCACGTTGGGCTCTGCACTGACAGTGCAGAGACTGGGATTCTCTCTCTTCCTCTCTCTCGGCCCCTCCCCCACTTGTGTTTTCTCTCTCTCTCTCTCAAAATAAATAAACATTTAAAAAAAAATAATTGAGATGTAAGTTAGATGACAGTGAGAACTGAGATGTGAGGCTTAGCAAAGGGGTGAGCTTCAAAAATGAAGACAAAACTATGTCTTTATTGCATTTTATGTAGGTATTTCATCTTCACATCTTTCTGGGCATATAAGATCTATTATGTCTATGGCTTCATGATGCTGGTGCTGGTCATCCTGTGCATTGTGACCGTCTGTGTGACCATCGTGTGCACATACTTTCTACTAAATGCAGAGGATTACAGGTGGTAAGTACTTCTATCTGGGAAGAACCTCAGGGGCCGATAATATTTTTAAATAAGATGCCGTCTGACGTGTATCAGGTAGAGTAAGAGATCTGTATAGAAATTTTGCTACCTAAGATAGTATAAGAAATTTTCATGTAAAAATGATGAAGATTTTAGAGGAAAAGTAGTATTAGCCAAAAAAAGTTTTTGTGCTCATAATGGTCACTCTTTTACTTATTTTCACAAAGTACTTGATGTGGAAAGAACATTATGAGGAAGCATTGCTCTATTTTAAACAAAAGAAGACAGTTCTGAAAGGAAGTGGTTTATTTAAGGTCATTTATAATAGGGAATCTGACAGAATTCAGAGTCTCTCCCATTTCTTAGGCTTTCTCCTTGATGATATATTTAAATGCCATCTATATGCATTTGTTTTTAAACATACAGAATTTTAGAGAATGTTCTTATAAGATTCTTTGCTTTAAAATCTGTTTCAGTGCCATTCATTCAAAAGAGTCACCTTTTTTTTCAGGCAATGGACAAGTTTTCTCTCTGCTGCATCAACTGCAATCTATGTTTACATGTATTCCTTTTACTACTATTTTTTCAAAACAAAGTAAGTGGAGACATTTTCTCATTTTGTGTTTAGGAAACTAAAGCTGTCGTTTAAATACTAGAATGTAAGAACAAAAGGTCGGGTATAGGGAGTATAGTCAATGGTATTGTAATAACGTCGTGTGGTAACAGATGGTAGCCATACTTGTGAACACAGGATAACGCGTGAACTTGTTGAATCACTGTGTGTACGCCTGCAACTAATGTAACATTGTGTGTCAACTAACTATACTTCAACTTAAAAACAATTAAATAAGTAGTAGAATTTAAGGTCCTGTGTTGAAAGTAAAGGTGGATATACTATATATATGTTTTTTGTTTCATTTTAGGATGTATGGCTTATTTCAGACATCGTTTTACTTTGGATATATGGCGGTATTTAGCACAGCCTTGGGGATAATGTGTGGTAAGTTCTGAAGTTTTTGCAATATCATGAGTAAATTTTTGAGATTTTTAGAATCAGAAAAATGCAGTAATTGGATATTAAGAAATTACATTCTTCTGCTTGATCAGGAACAACAAAGTAGACTCAAGAATCTGATTTCAGCCCTTTTGACTATTCCTAAAAAACTTGTCACCGATTCCCTTTTGACTATTCCTCAAAAATTCATCATTGATTATTTTTTGATATTTTATTCCTAATAATTCTGTATAGCACTGTTTTCTGTACCACAGTTTCTCGTTCACATTGAAGTTTGGTATTTTTTTAACTTAGGCTCATTGGAAAAGATTATGACGTAAACACATTAAGGTGTTGACTGAATGTTTGGAAGTTTCTAGGACCATTCATGGAGATACAGGGTCCAGGAGGTAGTATCTGGGTTATAAGTACACAGCTTGGGAGCCTGCAGACTAGGCTTAAGTTCTGGCTGTGCCAGGTATGTTCTGTACCTTGATCCAATTCTGCAAGCTCTCCAAACTGTGTAAAATGAGGGTAATACCACTGTTTTTTGGGTCTGTCACAATCTTCCATTAAATAGAAGAAGTAATAGTTATTACCATATGATAGAGTCTCTAGCATGTGTGAAATAGCTGTAGAAAATAAAGAACTTTTGGAAGTAGCATGATAAATAGAAAAGTAATGGACTTGAGAGCCTGAGAGACCCAGATGAGTTCTCCATGCTGCTTTTTTTGTGGCCAGGGGAAGTCATATGGAGGTCTGTAAATCTCATGTTCTCATTGGTGAAAGGGGCATATCTTTCAGAGTAGTTATCTGTAATAGTATCATGTGTAAAGCACAAGTGTAATGCAGGTCTGCTATCAAGTATTAAGAGATAACCTGTTATGTTCGAGACACGGCAGGGAGTGGGAAGAGCTGGGGCTTTCGGGGGTCAGTCCTAGGTGCAAATCCTGGTGCCCCTTCTTAATACCCATGTTACTCTGAACAAATTATTTAACCTTTCTTCCTCAGTGTTTTCATTTGCAAAACAAAAGCAACACCTACCTCAAAGGGTTGTGATGAGGATTCAGTGATTAGATGTGGGTAAACAGGTCGATGAGACTGATGCTCAGTGAGTGGTGGCTGCTGTGGTTACTATATTGACAAGAGCTAAAAATCCTTGGGCTTCCTTCTGTTCTGGGATTGTGTCTCTGCTTCTGTAGTTTGTTCAAGCTTCTACATGTTGTGTTTTGACCTCCAAACAATTTCATGAATAGTGGTACCTTAAGGAAAACGCATACAAGTAACTTACTTTTTTTCTGGTTCAGGTTTTCACTTGATAAATGAGGCTAATTCCCTACTTACCTCATAAGGAATGATGCCAGGCTTAAGGACTAATCACTGTGGAAACATTTCCAGATAGTTTATAATTCATACCCTTCTCCTTTCTCTTTTATTTGCCATTGACTTTTGGTAATTCCACCCTTAGCTATAGAGTAAGCAATAGAATAAGGAAGATATGATAATCTTGTTAAAAGCTAGGTTCTGGTATGACATTTGTGGACCTCTGGTGTGCCAAGATTGCTTTCTTCCTCCGTCAAAAGAATCCATTCCAAAGATGGGTGGTTAACAGAGGCAGGGGGATTAGGGGCATGGGCAAAATGGGTGGGGGTGGTCAAAAGGTACAGACTTTCAGTTATAAGATGAGTAAGTTCTGGGCATGTATGGTGACTAAAGTTAACAATCCTGTCGTGTATTTTTGAAAGGTGCCAAGAGATTAGATCTTAAAAACTCTCATCACAAAAAAATCATAATTATGTGAGGTGATGGATGTTAATCAAATTTATTGTGGAGGTGGGGCGCCTGGGTGGCTCAGTCGGTTAAGCATCCGACTTTGGCTCAGGTCACGATCTCATGATTTGTGGGTTCCAAGTCCTGCACTGGGCTCTGTGCTAACAGCTCAGAGCCTGGAGCCTGCTTTGGATTCTCTGTCTCCCTCTCTCTCTGCCCCTCCTCTGCTCACACTTTGTCTCTCTCTCTCAAATAATAAATAAACATGAAAAACATTTAAAAAAATTATTGTGGAGGTTATTTTTTACAACATAGACACATATCAAACCACTACATTATACATCTTGAACGAAAACAAATGTTTTATGTCAACTAAAATCTGTCCCATTTTTTTTTTTTTTTTTTTTTAATTTTTTTTTTTCAACATTTTTTATTTATTTTTGGGACAGAGAGAGACAGAGCATGAACGGGGGAGGGGCAGAGAGAGAGGGAGACACAGAATCGGAAACAGGCTCCAGGCTCCGAGCCATCAGCCCAGAGCCTGACGCGGGGCTCGAACTCACGGACCGTGAGATCGTGACCTGGCTGAAGTCGGACGCTTAACCGACTGCGCCACCCAGGCGCCCCAAATCTGTCCCATTTTTATATAATCATGTACGTGATCATGGACACATGCACACACACACACACAAACACATATGACATTGACTGTAAAGCAGTAAAACTAACTCCACAAGCCAGAAGGAGAGACAGTTCTTTATATTATGGTCACATACTAAAGCTGCTGTGATAACCCTTCCTTGTGATACTTAACTAGTTAACCAACTTTGAGGGAAAGATGACTGAACTGAAAGGAACTGAAGGTTAAAACTAGGTATGTATCACATGGGAACATCCTCGTGTATCTCTAGGCAATCAATCAGAAGTTTCCTTTAGTGTTATTAGCCTGCCTTCTTTCAGAATGTTGTTCCTCAAATCCCTCTTTATTTAATCTGAGATCTTTCTTGATTATCACCAGCATGCACAATTCAGCATTGTGCTCTCCCTCTCTCTCAAAAATACATAAACATTAAAAAAATTAATTAAAAAAAAGAATACATTTAGTATGTAGTTATGGGAAATTTTCAAATATATACAAAAAAGGGACAATTATTTATATATATATAGGGAATCCCCACATACCACCCAACATCAGTAATTATCAACTCATGGCTAGTCTTATCTTACTCATCTTCCCACTTTATCCCCCAAATTCTACAAAATAAATTATCACTATTTTCATTCAGTGATGTGTAGAATCATGGGATTATACAGAGGGTTAAGATTTTTTTTTCTTTCCTCTATATGTGATCTTAGGAAGACCTAGAGAGATAATATCTTGACATTTACAAAGAAAATGAATTTAGCTAGTTTTTTTAGTGCTTTTCCTGTTGAAATTTCATCTTGTTGCTGAAAATCTGGGCACATTTATAGTTCCCTGCTGTTCTGGCAGTGTCCCAGCATTTATTCTTTAATGGGTTTGTGTGCCTTCAGTGCTAATCTGTTTTTTGAGGGGCAGGGGAAGCTGTTCAGATCAGCTGGTTAAAATGTCATCATAATACAAAAATTATATATGTTTATCAAGTTATATTGCTAAAATGCTTTTTTGCAGTCAGTAATTGAAAGAAAAATATTTGTTTTTTTTTAACAGGAGAAAAATGACTTAAAGTAGAAATAATTAGATTGTTATAGTTTTCACATTTTGAGCATAGCATTTTTAGTTTTAAGGAAATTAAGTTTAAAAGTGTATCTCTTCTCAAGACATTTTCTTTTCTAGAGTGCATATTTAGTATCTTCCTTTTTATAAAGTCATATTTTTATAAGTTTATTCTTGAGATACTCGTAAGATTAGGAAAAATGATTCTCTAGGTTGATACTAGTTTGCTTTTAAGCACATCTCTGCTCAGAGGGGAACAATGTTTTATAAGTCTGGAGTATTAGATTTGGTTATTGGACTAGTGTTCTATTATGCCAGTTAAATTTGTGATTTCTAGTTAAACCTTTACAGATTTTTAACGTTTTAAGAATTCAGGTTTATACTTGCAAAAGATATTTTCCCTTACTTTGTAAGGACTTTTCTTTTATAACTATTTCAAAATGAATTATCACTATTTTCAAGTGTACTGTAATTCATATTATAAAATAAATGTCTATTAATTGCATAATTAGTTGGAAATAGGTTTGCTTTGTTACTTGGTGGGTTTTAAGAATGCTTTTAATATAATGGGATGCCTGGGTGGCTCAGTTGGTTAAGCATCTGACTTCGGCTCAGGTCACGATCTCATAGTTTGTGAGTTCGAGCTCCACATCAGGCTCTCTGCTGTCAGTGCAGAGCTCACTTTGGATCCTCTGTCTCCCTCTCTTTCTGCCCTTCCCTGCTTGTGTTCTCCCTCTGTCTCAAAAATAAACATTAAAAAGAATTAATTTCAAAAATAATACATTTAGTATTCAGTTATGGGAAATTTTCAAATATATACAAAAAGAAGGACAATTATGTATGTATATACACATATACACATATATATATACACATACACACACACACATATATATATACACATGTATATAAATGAATTCACTATATATAGTGAATCTCCATGTACCACCTCTCTTGTCTTACTCATATTCCCACTTTATCCCCCTTTTATTCTGATATGAATCTCGGACCATTGAACCATGGTTCTTGGTCCTTTCCTCAGAAAATCCCATCACTTCTTAACTTCCATCAGGTGTCATATGATTTGGGGAACATGTTAAAATGGTTTAAATGACCTAGGATAATATATGCTCAAATTTTAAAAAGACATGCTTTTTTTAAACCATTTAACAAATTTTTGTCCTTATCAAATTATTCTTGCTTTATAAGTGATGTGTTTTAACTCATAGCTATTAATTAGACATGTAATAACTGATAATTCTAAAAATATCACATGAGGTCTAACTTGGTGTATAACAGTATCAGGTGATTTGCAAAACAAATGATACAACTTTAATAAATTCAGAGTGAATACTAACATAAAGATGTAATCTTGAAAAAAGACTAACTTTCCAGAGCAGAGAGCATTTAGTATTTATGAGTGGTGGATACTGCTCTGTATGTATTTACTTCAAAACATCTTCTTTTATCTTTGCAGGAGCAATTGGTTACATGGGAACAAGTGCCTTTGTCCGAAAAATCTATACTAATGTGAAAATTGACTAGAGACCCAAGAAAACTTGGAACTTCGGATCAATTTCTCTTTCATGGGGTGGGACTTGCACAGCAAAAAAAGCGCAAGAAGAGATTTGGGCTTTCACACTGGGTACTTTGTGGGTCTCTCTTTCGTGGATGGCTTAACGTAACATCTGTTTCCATTGATCCTAGGTTCTTACTGACTGCTTTCTCCAACTGTTCACAGCAAATGCTTGGATTTTATGCAGTAGGCATTACTACAGTACATGGCTAATCTTCCCAAAAACTAGCTTATTAAAGATGAAATAGACCAGCTCTCTTCAGTGAAGAGGACAAATAGTTTATTTAAAGCATTTGTTCCAATAAAATAAATAGAGGGAAACTTGGATGCTAAAATTACATGAATAGAATCTTCCTGGCACTTAGTGTTTCTACATTATTGAAAAATGATGTTCCAGAAAGATTACTCTTTTCTCTTATTTTTACTGTCATCGTCAACCTGTTGTGGGACATTTTTATATATTGAATCTGGGTTCTTTTTTGACCTGTTTTTTTTTCCCCTCAATTCAACTGCATCATTTTTTTTAAAAGAGAAAATTAAGAAATATTAAATCCTGCATGTAATATATCTGCTGTCATCTTAGTTGGACCAACTTCCCATTTATTTATCTTAAAACTTCAGTTCATTCTTAATTCCATCCAAAGAAGATACAGTCTGAAGATAGAGGTGTACTCTCTACAATGCAATTTACTGTACAGTTAGAAAGCAAAGTGTTAAATGGAGAAGATATTTGTTTTTATTAAACATTTTGAGATTTAGATAAACTACATTTTAACTGAATGTCTAAAGTGATTATCTTTTTCCTTCCCCCAGGTTAGTCTTACATCTTTTTTGGGTTTGAATGAAGGTTTTACATAAGAAATTATTAAAAACAAGGGGGGTGGGTAATAAATGTATATAACATTAAATAATGTATCGTAGGTGTAGATTCTCAAATGCATTTGGATGTACAGATTGACTACGGAGTACTTTTTTCTGATGATGATTGGTGTAGAAATGTGTGAATTTGGGTGGCTTTTTACATCTTGCCTACCACTGCATGAAACATTGGGGTTCCTTCAAAATGTGTGTGTCATACTTCCTTTGGGAGGGGGGATTGTTTTCTTCTGTTTCTTTTCTGAGACTCCTACAGGAGCTAAATTTGTAATTTAGAAACATTTAATTTTGTTAATCCTGTCTGGGGCACTTAAGTAACATCTAAAGCATTACTGCTTTAGAATGTTAAAATAAACTTTCCTGACCAAATTGTTTTGTGAAAATAGATGTGTTTGCAATTTGAAGATATCTTTTCAAAAGGCAATATTACTGAATGCAATTTTTTAATACACTGTAAGCTATGCTTTTCTAATACAGGAGACCCACAGTTTAAAATCCCCAAACTTGCTTACATCTAGATCATCCAGTATAGTCATAAAGTAAATCATAAGCCCTTTGAATTAAATTGTGGCACAAAAATCGGTTCAGGTTGATGTACTGTGTAAAGTGAGTATGGGGTAAAAGTGGTTAGCTTACTATTGGATGAGCAAATAAAGGTTACAGTTTTCTAAGAGAATTGATTTTAATTTTGAATACATCTTTCTGGAACTATCCATAATGTGAAGTTTTCCTAGAACCATTGAGTTTCTAGTTTAATAGTTTGCTATGCAAATGACCACCTAAAACAATACTGTATATTGGTATTTTTAGAAAGACTCAAAACCGCTGTATTTAAACTTTAATGTGAAACTCATGCCATTTATAGTTACATAAGATGTTTTCATTACAAAATATTTCTATAAATTGACTCTGCATCCTATAATGTGGTATGTAAGGACTATAAAGAGTGAAAAGTTTGATTTCTTACGTTTACATATGGCTGACCTGAACAAACAGGAATTTGATCAGAGGCTGTAGGTAAATCCTTCTTCAAGCCAAAATGTTATATTAAATACACTCTACCGGTTCTTCCATTTTCTCTTCCTTCTCACCTGCCTTGAAGATCTTATAAGAAAAGAAACTGAAAGTCAGTATTTAATGGCTTATGTAAGTTTTTACTACATGTACAGTACTTACAACAATGTATAGTCTTATCTGATGGCATATAAATTGGACAGCAAGCTTTTGTCTTAATAAAATGAAATTTGTTTCTCATGAATCTTGCAGGTAAGATGTAGGGATTTAAGAAAATGAGTGCTTTAGCTGCTTTCAGGTATACCAATTCTTTTTACTAAATTGAGCCCTATTTCAAGTTCTTTGGAATCTTCAGTGAAAAATAATTTTCTAATTTCTAAATATATTAAGAATGTCATTAAAAGGAATATGAATTGCCTTGAAAGTCCTTTAGAAAATTTGTTTTGGTTTATGCCTTCATGGAGGGGCTGGCTATATGTTTGTCTTGAAGAAGATGTAATCCATAAACAGTTTAGCTCCCTAGCTCTTGGTTATAGAGTAGTGAAATAGAATATTATTTAAGTTAATTAAAGGGTGAGGTTCTTACACTCCATTAATGCTGTGTATCTGTCTTTCATTTGTTTGCTCAACACTTTGAACACTATCAAAATCTAAGGGTGAACTTTTCTCCTTGTATCTATAAGCATGCTTCTGAAATTTAGCTACAGTGGTAATTAACATCATTATTCATCTATCCTTATATAAGGCCAGGATAAGGTGGAAATAGAACAGTTGGAGGTATGGTAAAGTATTCTTTGGTATATCCTGTTGGGCTCCTAAATTGTACTGTGTTTGACAAATCAAGCCCCATCCTCTTAGAATTTATTATACTGTGATTGATATCTCAACTTAGTGAATGGTACCATTGGGTGTTTTCCATTGGCAGTGGTTACAAAAGGTGGTTGCTGCAAATTCCAGTTCTTCCAAACTCCCATTTTATTTAGGGTTTAGCCACAGATTATATTCAGTTTGTTAAAGGTTTTGTTTCCTAAATGTTTACTAGCCACCTTATGCCAAATGTCTTGCAAATAATATTCCTTTAAGATTTCTTGGATTTTTACAAATGTTAAAAAGAAAATAAATGTATTAATGTAATTTGTTCAGAAAAAGCTACATACTGAAGGGCTTCTGTATATGAATTCTAGGAAAGAAAAACCTATTTGTAATTTATACCCTGCAGTTCCATCTGGGTTTTAAGTTTAGATTTCAGCATGTCTTAGTGCTTCAGTCTATTGATTTATGGGAACATGTAATAAATAGGAGCAGTGACGTATGAAAATGCAAGTATTCATTAATGTTTTGTATCTTCCTAAAAATTCCATGGTTATGAAGCTGTATTTTCACAATCAAGATGTTAAATAGATGGGAGAAGTGAAAATTTATAAAGATTGTTTGGAAGTGTGTCCAGAAATAGATGAGATTTAGAGGTAAGGTAGATCAGAAAACGAACATAGAGCTGTAGAAATTTTGTAAGATTTAAATGCAGCGTGAGGACTAACTCTAGTTCTCTCTTACGAGCGTCTTCTGAGAGCCGTCTGATTTGACAGTCTTATGGGAGCTGTAGATGGAATTGTGCAAGGACAAAAGTAAAACTTAAGTTCTTATTTTACTGTATCAGGAAATGGGAATAGAGGAACTGTCATGGAAGCGGCTTATGTATGAGTATAGGTGAGCTGGGCATGCAGGTAATTGACAAGGCAGAGTTTTGTGTATTTACCCCAGTTCCTCAGTTTAGGTCATTTGAAAGTAAGATCTTAAGGCAAGGAACAAAGAACATGGAATTCTGTTTTGAAGGATAACAGTATATGCGGAAAAGCAGTCCCACTTGGGCTTTTCATCTGTGTTACATTTGAAGCTATAAATCCCCGCAGAACACGGATAGTACCAGTTGGAAGGAAACAGTTATTGCTTGATGATTACTTCCATTTTGTACACACCTTTGGTTTGTGTAGGTTATATTCCAACTGGCTTTTTAGTACTAGATACCCAGTATATACTGTATCAAATACATTTGAGGTTCTAATCTAGTCTGTTAATCTAACTGAAGTTGAATTTTTAAAATAATAAAAAGTTAAATGTATTTTCCTTGGATGCTTTATTTCTTTCCTTCTTGAAACAAGTGAACCAAACATAGAGGATAACTCATTATTATCGGTATGGATATAAAGGGTTACTGATAGCCTTCCACAAACAGGAGTCAGCAAACTTTTGCTGTAAAGGGCAGATAGGAAATATGGAGGCTTTGAGAGCCAGACGCAACTACTCTACCTTTGTAGCACAACAGCCATAGTAGGCAGTCCATAAACCAATGAGCACGGCTGTTTTCCGGTATGACAATAAAAACAGCCAGTGGGCCACAGTTTGCTCACCCCTGAAATGAAGGATTTAAGATTTGATTTTTCTCCCAACTTCTTATTTTGAAAAAGAAACTAAATGTACAGAAAGTCGAAAGAATGGTACAATAAATAAGGTCATTTAAAAATTATTTTTCTTTTATTATCATTCTTTTGACTTCTGGATACAAGCTGTGACTCCTACACTCAAACCCCACTACTCCCATGCCTGTCATTCTCCCGATGGATAATAAATGGTCTAGTCAAAGCATTGTCACATATGTTCCCTCACAACCATTCTGTGAAGCTGATAGGGTAGACCACTACGTATTATAGAAAAAAAGCTAGAACAGCTAAAGAGTGTGTTGTTTTAGGCCTGAAGTAATCAAGATCATGGTCCTGTTGTCTTGGCCGCTGTCACTGTAAAATGGGGACATTACCTTTCCAGTCTGTGGAGCAGATAATTTAGGAAGACATCATGTTGAAAATGAGTGTTCTCTACCAAGGAAGAGGTTATTTTTGTTGTGCTACATCAAAATCAGGTTAATTTCTCCAGGTCAATTTTACTTCTGTTTTTCATCTCCAGCTTTAGTTATTTAAATCCTTGTCAACATTCTTGGTTCTCTCCTCCCCCTGATTTTATTAGCTACCTCAGTCAATATGTGTACTTGACAAATTCCTGTTAGCCAAATAGTTGAAGTTGGTACAAATTTGGATTCCTTTTGATCACTAATGAACACTTTGTGGTTGGAAAATTAGGAGGATAAAGGAATCTTATACAGCCAGCTTCTGCATTTCAAAGTGAGAACTTTTATTAAAGTTAATTTACAGTTTAACAGTGGAAAAAGGGGGAGTGTGCCTACAGTGGGACATGTGGAGTCAGTGGTGATACAGTCTAAACATTTTAAATTGTTTTCAAAGCTTTGCATGTTTAAGGTGATAACAGGTTCAGATTTACAAAATGGAGGAGACAGTTGTAGGGAGAAGTTGATGTAAGTCATTTTAACTGGCCAGTGTCATGGTTATTCTTAGTGGCTCAGTCTAAGCCACTAAGATTATGGGACTTAACCTTGAAGGTCATTGACGGGAAGGGAGGGTCTAGAGAGTGAAACATGGAAGGTGATTCCAAGTTGGAGTTGGTTATAGACCAGTAGGGGAGGACAGACAGAAATAGGTAAGTGTCATAAGTGTGGTAGCTATTATATAATAGGTGTTGGCACGAGGATGCAGGCTGTGTGGTTATCAAGTTGTCCCCGCAGAGACCTGGAGGTGTGAAGCAGCAAGGCCCTGTTAGGGTGACTGCAAGGTGCTCACTGCAACAAGAGTGGAGGGTGGGCAGCCAGAGGTGGCAGGAGCCAAAGGAAGGCCTGAAGGTGGATGGTAAGGTGTGGTGTGCCTGAGTTCGGGTAAAGATTTTGGAGAAGGGCCACAAGGGATTTTAAACAGCTGCTAAAAATCGTAACATTTTTAATAACCTCCAAAGAACTCAAAGGTGCCTTCTGGGTGGTCAGTGATGTAGGTGAAGGAGTGAGCCACCAGATAAGAGTGCTGCTTTATTCTGGAGGTTCTCTCCCTGCCCTGGAGGAGATGGTGTTGATGTGTAGTGGCCTACAATGGCAAAATGAGCAAGTGGCCTGTGTGGAGTAGCTGAGGCTAAAACTTGGGGGTTGGGGAGGGGTTTGAGAGCTGCTGCAAGAGAACTGGATTGCTCTGGGTGTACAGAAGTAGAGGGAACGAGCTGGGTGGAGGACAGACATCTGACTCAAGGGGGGCAGGGGGGTGCGCAGGAACTTGTATCCACTTGGAGGTTTTCCACAGGACCAGAGCTATGGGGGAAGAAACCCACAAATAATTAGGAATGTGACCATGCAACTAAGCTGGGCAGCTTTAGCTTATTGTAAAACCTTTTATTTTCAATCTACCACTAGTTTTCCCATGGGATTTAAGTTTAAAAGTATGTATATTTTAAACATTGTGTGAACCCAGATTAGAGTTGAATCTATAAGAGTAGTGAGTGAGGTCAGGAACTATAGAACTGAGAAAAATTAACCATCCCTTTTCAGTTCCTATCTAACCTTTCAATACTGTGATTCAAATGTTCTGTTGCTAGTTGTTGGTTGACAGCCATAGGCGCATCATGACAAGCCTTCTGACCTAAAACTGTGCGGCAGGCCCATCCAGGAGGACCAGTGTCTTCAAACTATTTGGACTGGGAGTGTTGGTGAGGAGACCTGTTAGCTACTCACCGGGTGGGGATTAGAAGCAATAAAAGCTCACAGCCTCAGGGCCTGCACAAGAGGTCTCCTGGAATGTCTACTTTCCAGAGGAATTCCTGCTAATGAGGAAGCCAGTTGGCTGTTTGCCTAGTGCCATCTGGAGACCTGGAAGTGTCGCAGAAGTTTGTGAGGCTTCTTAGATGTTGACTTTGTGGACTCATCTATTGACAAGTGCTGACCTTCACTGTGTTGGGAGCATGGAACAATGGCATTGGGTTTGACTCCTTCCAGCATTCAGGCAGAAATGCCATTCAACCCCTTCCCACACCTATTGCCTGTTTAATGGCCACTTGGCCTTCTCTGCCATTTGGTAGCATGCGTTCCTCCCAGATGTCTTCCACTTGTGAGTTCCTAACTAGATCTTCTTGGCCAATCTGGCTCCTCTCTGTGTGTGCCCATTTGATGATGAAGCAGGGTCAGCTTGGATTTCTTTTTTAAGGGCCAAGACAAAATATCCAAGAGCCCGCATACAGTGGTTCATTTCTACACCTTTACTGGTTTGAAGGACTTGTAATCCCAGTTAATAGATAAGAAGGCAGGTTACCATAATGCAGGAAATTCATAGTCCTGTATAAAGCCTGGCTCTGGGCTCCCTGTCAGCTATTTTGCCATTAGTGGCTGTGAAATCCTATGAAAACCTCAAAGGAAGTTGCGTTCTTTTTTTTTTTTTTTTTTTTTTTTTTTTTTTTTTTTTTTTTTTTTTTGCTCGCAGTGAGGTTCTACTGGGTGTGATGCTGAAAAATCTTTACACATTGGTGTGTTTTACTTCTTGATTAGGCCAATTTTGCTTGCATTAAAAGGTCTTTGAAATGCCTCATGATAATAGTACCTTGTATGTCTATAAATCACAATGGCTCAGTTCTGACAGTTTTTTTTACATTTAAGGTATAATGTGGCATTGGGTTTCAAATATCTCTTGATTATTCTCCTAAATTATTTGGGCATATGTTTTTAATTGGCAAAAAAATAACCAGACTTGAGGAGTTGGTCATTTTTATTCCATCAAGTTAATGGTGAGTGGCTTATTTAATAAAAACATGTCAGTAATTCAACACAAATAGCACGTACAGCTGTTCATTTGTCAATCTTTTGGCCTGTATGAAGCATCTTAAACTGTTTTGCTAAAGGATAGGGTCACCAAGAGGGGAAATCTGTCATTTTGAATAATTCTTCCCCAAGGCACCCGTATCACCAGCCGCTACTGTTAGGTGAGGTGGGGTGCCGCAGCCAGCGCCCGTCATGGCCGGACGAGGGATGTTGAAAAAGCTGAGAGAATCGCAATCTGTGATTTTTTTTCCCCCCTCTGAGCTGAAAGCTCCCGGACAGAAGATTAACTTCATTCTTACAGAGAAACGATTGTCCGAAAGCACCCAGCCAGTTGGTAGCGACGCGGACCGCTCACATCGGGTTCGTGTGCTCGGAGCCTTAACCGCCGCTGCCTGCCTTCGCCCACGTGTGCATCGGGGAGTTGTAAAGTGAGTTGTGAGGCTAAAACGAGGCGGGAAGTCCAGCCTTGATCGTCAGAAGCAGCGTTCTCCGGGGCCGGAGGCCGCGGTGGCGTCCGGAGAAGGGCGCCCTCGGCTCGGTGGGAGCTCGGCGGGCCCCGGGCCCTTGCCTTCAGCATCCTCACCTCGCTCCCCTTCCTCCGAAGTTGCGGAGGTGCCGGGAAGAGGAGGGGCCTCGCCTCGGGCGCCCGAGTGATTGGCTGCCCGGGGCCCCTGGCGAGGGCTGTGTGGTCCAGCCCGGGTGGAGAGGGGCGGAGCGGCCACTGCTCCAACCACCGCCACCACCGCCACAGTCGCAGCCGCCGCAGCCTCGGCCGCCGGGCAAGTAGCTCTGAGCGGCGGCTTGCTGGGCGCCCCGACGCGGACCCGGGCGCCGCGCTCTGCTCGCTCCGCGCCCGAGCCATGCCGGGCAGCCGCGCGTAATTTCCGTGCCCCGGCCGCCGCCGACCTGACCCTGTGCACGGTCCCTGGCCCGAGCCGAGCTTTCCGTGCACGCAAGCAACTCCCTCGGTCTCCGCCGGCCCCTCGCAACCATGCCCCGGGCGACTGCTCTCGGGGCCCTGGTGTCACTGCTGCTGCCTCTCCCGCTGCTGCTGCTGCTGCTGCTGCTGCTGCCGCCGCTGCCCCGCGGCGCCGGGGGGCTCGCGGAGCGCTCGGACGCCGCCCCGGACTACTCGGCGCTGGAAGGCGAGGAGGGCGCGGAGCAGCAGCTGGAGCATTACCACGACCCGTGCAAAGCCGGTAGGTGCCGCGGCCGCCGCCGGAGAAGTCCGGCAGAAGTTTGCCTTTGAAATGCAAATGAGTGGTGGGCCAGCCTGCGCTGCCGTCTGTGGGGCGGGTCTCCCTCCCCTTCCCCCGAGATTCCCCGGCTCCCCGGGAAAACAATGCCACTCCGGCTGGGACGTCCCGGCCGCGGGCCTGCGGCGCGCCCCGGGTGACGGCCGCGGGAGCGTTCCCACAGCGGAGGAGGGCGGGCGCCCCGGCCGTCTGACAGCCAGGTGCTCCGCACGAGCCGCTGCCGGACGCGCGGGGCTGGGCGCGCCGCTCCCGGGCTCAGATGGAGCCGCGGCCCCGGTTTCCCCGCGTTTGCAAGTTGTGCGCAAAGTTTCCCGACATCTCGTGCCTGCTCTTGGGAAGAGAAGAAGAAGAAGAAAAAACAAAAAACAAAAACCGGAAAGCTGCACAGCGGGCAAAGGGAAAGTGGTGGCCGAGGAAGAACGCGCGTGACCCGAGTTGCCGAAAACTTCCCTGTAGCCCCCTGAGCGTGGTCCGGGCCTGGGGGTCGCGGAGATGGAAGCCGGCAGGTGCTCTAATCCCTCAGGAAGCGGCGCCCCGGGACGCGCGGGTCTTTTCTGGCGCACGTTTGGTTCGGGCGCCGCAGCTCCCTTCCCGAAGCCACCAGCCGGCTCGTGTGTCCCGAGGGGCGTGGCTTCCGAGCCCAAGCGCTCGGGGCCTCAGCGCCACCGGGGCCAGAGCGCAGGTTCCAGGGAGCCGGCAAGTCTGGGGAGCTCCGGCCGCCGAGACAGAGCGGTCCTCACTCTCCTGAGAGATGGGCTCGGAGGCCCGGCCGCCGGCCAGCGGCCAGCGGCCCGCAGAGATGAGCGCACGGAAAGGAGAGCGCGGCCTCCCTCCTTTCCTAGCGCTGTGCTCGGCCGGGGCTGGGGCCCCCCCGGCGGCGGGGGGGGGGGGGGGGGGGGGGGGGGGGGGGGGGGGGGGGGGGGGGGCACCGTGGCCAGCGGCCCCACTCTTTCACTCCCTGAAGACCTCTGGTAGCCTCAATTCATTGGGGACGGTAATTATAGGAGGTCTCGGGTGATTTATGGGAAAATTCTCTGCAAATGGAAAAATGAGGTGGTCCTGTAATTATTTGTATTGTTACTACAGCGGCTGTGGGCTAGGCTGGGGGTCAGACGGGTCAGCACTGGGTGAAGTCTGGGGAAAACCAGGTTACTAGGAGGCTGGAGGGCCGAGGGGTTGTGAGACCTGAGAATCTCGTGAAGGTTGAAGATCAAACCAGGCTTGAGGGCCCTGGTCTTACCCTGCAGGAATACCCCTCCAGAATTCCCACCTATTCCTGTACCTGGTGGGGCCTCTGAGTTAGGAAGGTGGGCAGAAGCGTTGGGTCATTTGAAAACATATCAGCAGGTAGCATGTCCCTACCGAGGTCTCTCAGTTCTCACGCCACCCAGCTCATGACCAGGGAGAAGGGGCTCTGGAGCACCGGTGGAATGGTGGTGGCCTTGCCCTGAAAAGAGAGAGACACTGAGGCTGTGAAAATGGGATGGGTGAATCAGCCATCCCCTGGACTTGTCAGATCCTGGACTCTACTGGATGTGTGCTGGGGGATCTGGGAGGCAATATGGGTGTGGGCGTCTGGGGCCTGGACTGGGGAAGCCATCAGACTGCTCAGGAATGTACTGAGCACCTCTGGTATGCTGGGTGCTGATCTGGGTGCTGCAAATCTGGGTGAACCAGGCCTGGGTCTGTCTGTGAGAGCTCCCCGGCTCCCAGTCTCGGCCTTGTGGAATAACCCTAAGGCAGATTTGCCTCTTTGGGGCCTCATTTTTCTCCAATAATTTTGTAGAAAATGCCAGATAACCAGGACATGCGTGTTCCGTGACTCTTTGCAGACAGGATGGGATGGGCAGGCAGGGCTGGAAAGTAGAGGATCTTGGGAGCTTGGTTTCAGCCTGCTCCAGGCATGTTCCACAGCCATCCTTGATCTTCACTTTGCCTTGGCCTCTCCTTAAGCTGTACTCATTCTAAGAGCGGCCAGAAGAGGGCGATGGCAAGGGAGACCTGGGGAAAAGGTCGCATCTCTGGCTGTCCGTGCTCCTGGAAATTCCCTGATCTAGGAAAAGCCCTCTGGAAGGACAAAAAGCATTTCGCCAGGGCATTGAGACCTCAATAAAAGGACATGCCTCTCAGCTCAAGGGGGCACACTGCATTTCCTGGGTCCACATTTAAACCAAATTATTAGGGGCGGCCTCTCACCCTATCCCAGTCAAATCCTAACCTCCTGATTCCTCTGCCAAGAAGGGGGGCTTCAGGATTTTGAATCTAAAACACCTCCCACCTTCCTGTTCTCGAGTGGGGGTCCCCACTATGCTGCAGACACAGAGTGCATAGAGGAGAGTCTTGGATCTGATCCTGGTCTCTCAGGAGCTGAGTTAACCTCAAACAAGTCCCCTCCTCTTTGGGTCTCAGTTGCTCACCTACAGGACAAGGTGGTTAGATTTGTTAAGGTTGCAAACTGACAGTCCCAGGGAGCTGGTTCTCTTGGTCCACAAAAGCTGTCTTGCCCTGTGTGCACTTCCCACCTTGTGGGTATTTGAATTTGTGCCCCTGGTTCCTTCCTACTTAGTGTTCTGAGGTTCTGTGACTTTTGCTTCCAGCTCAGTCTCTCAGAGGCTGACCAAACGGGTAAGTGTTTCACAATTTACTATTTTACTATTTTCCATGTCACTGCTTTTAACATTTTCAAAAACATTTTTACCCTTTTAACATTTACGAATTTTATCATTTCCTCTGCCATTTACAAGCTTGTGTGACCTTGGTCAAGACACATATTTTCTCTGTGCCTTATTGTCCTCATTTATAAATGAGGATGATTCCTAATAGATTAACATGCTTAAAACAGTGCCTGTTATACAGTTAGATTCTTTTTTTTTTTTTAATTTTTAAATGTTTATTTTTGAGAGAGAGAGAGAGAGAGAGCGCAAGTCCAAGAGGGGGCAGAGAGAGAGGGAGGGAGACACAGAATCCGAAACAGGCTCCAGGCTCTGAGCTGTCAGCACAGAGCCCAATGTGGGGCTCAAACTCATGAACTGTGAGATCATGACCTGAGTGGAAGGCAGACACTCAACTGACTGAGCCACCCAGACACCCCTACAGTTAGATTCTTTACAGACAGGTTTTCTAGAAACTTGAAAGAAATCTTCCTGTGGACCTTCAAAGCAAGTTTGAAACTGTAACATTTAACAAATAAACAATCTACCTAATGCTGTAAAAAAGGATGTTTTCAAATCAGATGCCCGTGGAGTGGGAGTGTGTGCAATCCTCCTGGCCTGGGGCTAGGGAGGTATGCTGGTCTTTCTGGGCATGGTCTCTGCCTGGCTCTGCTGTTTTGTTTTTCATCTTAAACTGTAAGTGGGGCCAAGGGTTCAAATGATAGTGAGTTACAGGACATGCTCTCAGCCACCATGCTTCTGAGAACAACCTTTGCAAAGCTTCTGAGGACTTCCCTGCCTGCTTGCCCTCGTCTACAATTCTTTAGCTGGATTCAGAACCAGAAGGCCTAGGTCCTTTTCCCTTTTACTCTCTGTGTGGCCTTGAGCAAGTCACTTCACCTCTCTGTGCCTCAGTCTTCTCATCTGCAAAATGGGGATGGGAATAAACCACTTGCCTTGTAGGGCAGACCTGAGGCTACTTGTAGCTGGATTCCTCAGACAAGGACTTGTGTGTTGCTGGTTCATTTGGGAGGTGATCCCAAGAAGCAGGAAGAGTAGAACAAGGAAGGAGGAAATCCAGCGAAGGTAACTGCTTTCATTGATGGAGTCTTGCACGCACCAGGACCTCTACAAAGCTTCCATAAAGTCTCCTCGAATTTCCTACCCATTCAAGAGGGGGTTGGAACATTTTCTCCAAAGGCTGCTGTCCTTCACCGTTTGCTCCCTGTTCCTTTGATTCCTGTGTTAAAAAAAACCACTGAAACTCAGTGGTGTAGAACAACAACCATTTTATTGTTTTGGTGATTCTGTGGATCAGGAGTTTGGAAGGGGCAGCGCAGAGGTAATTTGTCTCTGCTCCACAGTGTCTGAGCCTCTGCTGGGAATACTTGTAGGTTGGCAGTGGGGAAGGGGGTGACTTGACAGCTAGGGGCTGGAATCATCTGGAGCCTCTTTTGGTCACAGCTGGTGCTTGGAGCCTGGCTATCGCCTGGGACCTCAGTGGAACTGTTGGCCAGAACACCTACAAGTGGTCTCTCCGTGTGGGCTAGTTAGGCTTCCTCAAAGCATGGCAGCTTGATTCTAAGTGCACGCATCCCAAGAGAACCAGATGGAAACTGTGTTGCCTTATGTGGCCTTGCCCCAGAAACCGCCTATCATCATTTCTGCCATGGTCACAGCCTTCACAGATTCAAGGGGCAGGGACATAGACCCACCTCTCCATGGGAGGAGTATCAAAGTCACGTTGTTAGAAGAGCATGTGGGATGCAGGCTATTGTCACAGCCAGTCTGGGAAAATAGGACTTGCCACGCTCCTCCAGGCATTAACTTCCCGGTACGGCCAGCCTTCGTCTGCACGTGCTAGTGCCGCGGTCAGACAGATTCAAGTTCTTAAGCAGAAAAGTGGGGAGGCATGCAGCGATGCATGGAGCTGCCTCGAGTTAAGCTGAGGGTACGTGACTCAGATCGCCAGAATTGTCTACGTGAAGCTCAAACCGTGGGAAAGTGCTTTGTAAACTGTAAAGTGCCGTATAGCCTTTTGGATTTATTAAACCCAAGGAAACTGGCTGGCAGCCAGCTTTACTTTTCAGCCGGTGGCTTGATAAATGCCAGCGCCTTCCTCCCGGCTCTATGTTGACATATGGCAAAATGTATATTGCTACATAAATAAATATAGTCAGTGGCCCCTGATGGCTTATGGCTGAGGAGCCAGTGGTGAGGGTGCTGGCCTGGGAGCTACTCTTTCCTCATGAGGAAGCCTGCAACCCCTCCCCACCCTTTCAGACCTCACCTCTGCTCGGAACGTGGGGCCCTACTCTACCTTGTCTTTCTCTCCCAGACACAGTGGCCGTACCAGTCAGGCCCTGATTTTCGGGGCCATCCGGAGCCCTCGAGGACAGTACACTCTGGGGCAGCTGTTGCCAGCAGCCCTCACATTACTGATGCGAGGCCAGAATGTCACAGTCTGTGAGGTCAGGGACTTTTGTCTGCTTGAGTCCCTACCATAAGCCTAGTGCCTCGAGCAGCGCCTGGCACGTCGTAGGTGCTGGTCAGTATTTGCTGAATGAGGGAATGATGATTTTGGCCCTGTGTGATTGGGTCTACGGCTGGAGGCACCTCCAAGCTCACTGTCCGCCTGGGAAGTAGTGAAGCAGACCCAGCCCAGTGGGCTGCAGCCCTCCTAAAAGTGCTCGGGGAGGAGTTGGGGGATCGTGGGGTCCTGGGAAGTGCTCCCCTCCAGAGCTCCCCTCCATCCTTCATGGCAGAGGCAGGTGCCCTGGTTTCTTAAGCACAGTTGTGAGGATTCCGTGGTGCCTTGGAGGCCTGTCTCCCTGGCAGACCCTGTTCCCATCGCCCTGGCACCCCTGCTCTCTCCTGTCGGGCTCCCACCGCCATGGGCCACACTCAGGGGAGGGCACCTGGCCTTTTTACAACTTTATTTTCATTCCTATTTGTCACGATGCCCCTTTATCAGCAGGTGCTGATTTGATGGAGTCAAAATATTTCAGGGCTGTATCGAAATGAAAGTTAATTTTCCCACTTCTCCATGCAGGAGTGATATATAGCTCATCTCTGTTCCTAATATTTCACCCCGCAAAGTGCACTGGGGCAGGGCCTGAGGTGGTTAAGAGCATAGGCTTTGACACCTGACGGACCCGGATTCAAAATCTGCTGCCTATGCAGGGCTCTGTGACCTTGAGTAAGTTACTTAACCTCTCTGTGCCTCAGTTTCCTCACTTGAAAAGAACTGCTAATATTCACTATTTAGGGTTGCTACAAGGATTAAGCGATTCAGTGTTTGTCAAGTGCTTAGCTTTTGGTACAGGCAGGTGTTCAGTGTTTGATGTATACATTATTAGAGCACAGAGTGGTACTCACAGCTAGTTTTTGAGTTCTTTTGTTGACATGCTGTAGAGGAATTTGAATTTTTGTAATAAATGAACAATTTAATTCAGGTGGTATAGTCAGGGATTCTTAAGGTCAGATCTGATAATTACTGATAAACAGTGTCTCCTAAGTAATTGAAGGGCGAATGTTACGGTATGTGAGTTATAGCTCAACAAAGATTTCTTTAAAAAGTAGAGAAGGTGAGGACGAGCCAGGGCAGAGTTGGGGGAGGAAAGGCACTGTCTTGGCCCCTGAGTAACTGTCATACAGAGACACAGCAACTCAACCAAGCAGGCGGAGAGAATGTGGCCATCGGATGCCCAACAGAACCTAGAGGTCCCAACGGTGGCTAAGACTCAGATTGGGGCAAGCAGCATCTGGGAGAGGGAGGCCAGGAAGGGGCCCCGTTTGGATGATCATGTTCCAAGAGTTGAGTGATAGCTAGAAGACCACCCCACTGATCTTTAGCCTGGCCCCAGGAATAGACAGGTGGCTGTGTCAGTTCCCATTTTGCATAGGGAGAAACCGTGCATTTTGTCCAGACCTTCGATGGTCCTGTGACTTCCAGCGTTGTCTTTGTAGACAGAGCTCAAGTTCTGCAGACAGAGAAGTCCTCAGTGGCATCGTCCAAGGTGGATCCCCAACTCTGACATCAGTGGAACCCATTGTTTTCTTCTTTGTCCTTGCCAGTTGTACAGTGATCGGTGTCTCACACCCTCTTCTGGAATGGCAATATGGGTTGGGAGCGTGCCCTTTAATCCTCTGTCCAGTGAGACAGAGAGGAGGAGCAGGGCAGTAGTTGACCCACGGAGCCATTCGCAGCAGCCCCGGATCTGCAGGGCACCCACCAAGCACAGGGCCACGCACTGGGCATGGTGATCTAAGTGTCAGTTGGACCTAGCCCTGTCCCTGGGAGCGTCCAGCTCAGGGCTGGGCATGGCCTCCTCAGCAAGAAGATGCTGCGGATGGAAGCTGGGTGTAGAAAGGTCAGCAGCATTCAGTAGCACCTCCTGTGGTCAGTTTGGGACCGTCGCTTCTCACTGCTTCTCCAGCCGCTCTCATGACACTAACCGGCTGGGGCGGGCTGCTCCCCAGCCTGTTGGCTCTGCACCCAAGCTTTGGAGACAGGCTGACTTAGGTTTTCCTTCTCATCTCTGTCACTTAATAGCTGTGAAACCTTGGGCAAGTCTCACGGTCTTTAAAGCCTTGTTTTCGTCGTCTCTATAATGCGATTAATACAAACTCCTATTTTGCAGGCTTGTTGTTATAAAAAAGGCACTCAATACTGTGCTTAGCAAATGGAGTCATTCAATAAATATGAAATATTACAGTAATTCTGTGGCCCTGGAGAGCCTGCCATGTGCAAAAAGTGTGTGGATTAAATTGAGTCATGTGAATAGCACCACCACCTTCCATGCTATGAGAGAGCAGACTCGAGAGACAAACTGCCCGGGTTCAGATCCTAGCTATACCACTTAATGCCTGTGGCACCCGACGCAACTTCTTAAGCCCTCTAGACCCCAATTTCCTGGTCTATAAACTGTGGATACTAATATCTACCACATAGGGTTATTATGAAGATGACATGTGTTAATATAGACAAAGCCTTAGAATAGTGCCTGGAACATGGCAAATATTCAGTAAAGATTGTTTTTATTACTATCATCCCACAGAAACTTAGCAAGGTTTCCAATGGTAGGAAAACGAGTATTTGAACAACTGATGCCAGACAATGATGTTTCCAGAGCTTTACGTTTCCTGATGATGCTGATGCTGATAGTTCCTCCATATCCAAAAACCTTGGTCTGAAAACAAATT
The DNA here is from genome assembly GCF_023721935.1 of Panthera uncia. Lineage (NCBI taxonomy): Eukaryota > Metazoa > Chordata > Mammalia > Carnivora > Felidae > Panthera > Panthera uncia. Next base: position 53,770,993 of record NC_064818.1, on the reverse strand, counting down.
TGCCGTGAAGGTCATTGGCTTCCCTGATGTTAGGAGTGGGGTGTGGTTTCATGCCCTGCAAGCCAACCAGGTGTCTAGGCCCCACTGAGAAGTCCGCCCCTGACTGCTTAGAGATTGGTGAATGGTATTGGCTGGGGCCCCCATTCAGCCAGTGGCTCTCTCTGGCCACTCTTCTTTCTAAAAGCATCCATTCTTCCAGATTTCAAGTAGCAAGCAGGATCTGGGACCACACCACACTTGATGGTGGCACAGTCCTTCTGCCATGAACACCTACTCAAGCAATCTGAATAGAGGATGTAACTTCATTGATCCCCAAACTTTTGCCTTCTTACCTCTCACCGTACTTTTCAAGAGGAGAACTACAATTATATTAATCTTCACAGTGGTTACAACATTGCCTTAGAACTTTGGACCATCCATACCTGATGGTTTTCAAAGCTCTTTTCCCTCTCCTCTCTCCATTGGTCTCTCAAGCTGCCAGGAGATGATCTGAGCACTCACAGAAGATGATCTGGGCTCTTATGATCCTGTGGGCGTTGGGAGATGTGGTCTGGGTGCTACACAGCGGGAGAGGCTGGGCTGGGGCCTACATGGAACACTGAACTTGTAAGCGGTGGGGCCAGGGCCTCCCACCCCTGTTGTCTTCTCTAAGCACATGGCCGCTCCAAACCTGGAGCTGCTCCCCTTCTCCTGAACCCTTCCACACAGTCAACAAGCACCTCTGTGCTGCCTGGTCTAAAGGTCACGTTGGTGCACTTGTTCCCCAGAGCACCATAGCCCACCACCTTCTCTCTGCCTTTCTCTCTATCCTTGGCTGGGACTCCAACAAAGATGAGACAGTTCTGGCCTTCAAAGTACCCTGAGTCCCAAAGCACAGGGGAGAATGGTACAAGGCATCTGTCCCTCTCTGTTCCTCCATCCGTTTCCCTGAAGGCCCGGGGCAGTGCATGGTGTCAGGTCGGTTGAGGATGATGGGCCCAGCCACTCTCCTCACCCGAGGGAGAGGACTTAGATGGCCCATGTTTCCCAAGGAGGCTTTGGGTGAGTGGCCATCCGGGTCGCAGAGCAGGTCAGTGAACCATCATGTTTAAGACACTGTTTTTGGCATCAGTCAGCCCATGTCACGAAGCCTGCCTCTGTCCTCATTACTTGTGTGGTTTTGACTAAGTTCTTTACCTCTCTGAGCCTCAGCTTCCTTATTTGGAAAATGGGAACGATATGAAAGCCCATCATGTAGGTTTGTTTGAGGATTAAATGAGGCAGCGAACAGAAGTGTTTTGTGAGCAGTTATTGTTAGTTCTTCTCCTTGCTGTGATTACTATTACTCATGTTACTGTTCCCCATTTAAGAATTTCCCCAGAAGTGACAATCTCTCCGTGGCCTGTGTAGGCTTATCTCTCCCTCTCAGGGCTGCAAAGAGTTCTCTTGGGATCCATAGCATGTGGCGAGTGATAATTTATTGCTCCACAGCTCGCTTGCTCTCATCCATGAAGCAGAGGGAGGATGACAGATAAACCAAATGCATATAAGCAGGTTTCTCATGGTATCCTCTTAGCCTGCTCATAATACAGTTCTGCCTGGATGCAAACATAGCAACAGGAACCGAGCTTTCCTGCTGATTGGTTACAGACCTATCTGTGATCACGCCACCCTCTAACCACTTCTGTCAATTACCAATAAATATTCTCAAGCTCGCCTGCACGAGCACTTGAGTGTTGACGTTCAGACCTGAGCCTTTGCCCGCTCCGCCAGCTGGGCCACTTATCTCTCGGCTCATCCTGCAATTTGCACCAAGCCTCCTCCCCTTCCTCCCACCTGGGTTACTGGCCTTGAGTTGATGTGAGTCCTGTGTGAGCCAGTTTCCCACAGGAGCAGGCTACCTTCCGCCCTAAAACCTTTTCACGTCCCTGGGTCAGTTCTCCCCATGGAGCTGGTGGTGGTTTCCCATCCTCTCACCCTGGACTCACATTGCTCCCTGGGGCTGAGCCCCCTGGAGGCAGGTACCATGTGGTACCAGAGTCCACCCAAGTGCTTCACCCAGAAGCTCTGGCACCATCCTGGATGCCTGTCTTTCCCCTCCTCTCTCATGCAGTCCAACCCAAGCCCTGCTGATACACGTCCCTCCCATCTCCATTGCCACCTTCTGGTCTAAGGTGGGCTTCCAGCTGGGCTGTTGCGACAGTGCCTGAACCCATGCCCCTGCTGCCCAGCTTCCTTCCTGCAGTCTCTTTTCCACATTGTAGGCAGAGTGATCTTTTTGAAACTCATGTTTGATCATGTTTACAAAATCAGATCTGCTTACGACCCTCAGCTTACGTATCATTCCCCCCATCCCTGACCCTCCAAGGGCTTCCCAGGCCCTGATCTCGATCAGATCTCATCTCTTAAATCTCTCATCACCTTTGGTTCCCTACATGGTACCTTTTACCATCTGTTACTGGGTATAGTCATTGGTGTGATTATTTGCTCCTTGCCTATCTCCATATGAGACAATGAGCTCTAAGGCATAGAAACTAGACTCCTTTGATTTCCAGGTCATCAGCGCAGTGCCTGGCACATGGTGGGTGCTCAAGCAGTATCTGCCAAATGAGAATCTGAGCAAATGAGATACCATAGGGATTTGGAAAAGGTAGCAATCACCATAAAAAAAAAAAAATCAAGGAAGGCTTCCTCCTAGTAAGCCTAGAAGGATAGATGGGATTTGAAGGAGGTGGGTGCAGGGGAGGGCACATAAGGTAGAACAACCTGAGTCCTGGTGAGGCAACAGGAATGCTTTTGATGTATCTGGAGCTGGGTAATTATTCTGGTTTGCTTTTCAGAGCAGTAGAGATAAGACTGAAAGAAGCTTGGAACAGTGAATATCAAACTGAGACATTTGAAGCATGTCCCTTAAAAAATGGGGAGCTATTGATGTTTTTCGAGCAGAGCACTCTTACAGTGAAGACATATATGCTTAGGGTCTGTAGAAGCAGGAAGTAGGAGGACAATCAGGAGCTCTAGGCCTAGGAGCATAAGGACCAGACTTGGGCTGTGACCTCAGGAATGAAAAGGAAGGGAAGATGGGAGGGAGATCATAGATCTGTGTGTGGGAGAAGCCCCAAGTTGAGCTGCGTCTCAAAATCAGAGTTGACACATGAATGAGTTCATCAAGGCATGCTCAGTAAACATTGGGGTGTCCTTGAGATGCGCAGGAAATGGACACTTTTTTTTTTTAACGTAAAACAGTTTTCTTAATTACACAGCTAATACACATCCACTGGAGAACATTTAGAAAATATAAAGAGCAAGCAAGAGTAAAAATTTCCAGTAATTCCATGGCCTGGAAGTAATTGTTAACCTTTATTGTATATTCTTCCAAAGAAATTCTCATGCATGTTTATAATGTTTTTTCTTTAAATGCTGTACATACTGCTTTGAACCTGCTGGTATTTCATTTTCACTTAGCACCATGAACTTCTTTCCATGATAATAAAGCTGCTTTTGTAATACATGTCAATTTAAATTGTTCTGTACATCACTGTATAGATGCATCATAATTTGTTTCGTCAATCCCCTTTTGTTGGACATAGAGATTTTCCCCAATCTTTTCTTCTGTTTTTATAAACAGTGATGCTGGAGTCATCCTTGTTGCTAGATTTTTATGTACATTTAACGTGATTTCTTTTTTTTTTTTTAATGTTTTTTAACGTTTATTCATTTTTGAGAGGCAGAGTGTGAGCGGGGGAGGGACAGAGAAAGAGGGAGACACAGAATCTGAAGCGGGCTCCAGGCTCCAAGCTGTCAGCACAGAGCCCGATGCGAGGCTCAAACCCACAAACCGTGAGATCATCACCTGAGACAAGTCGGGCGCTCAACTTACTGAGCCACCCAGGCGCTCCTAACATGATTTCTTTAGAAAAAAAAAAAATCCCTACATGTAGAATTGCCGAGGCAAAACTGTAGATGCTTTTAGAGCTTCTGATTCTTCTTTTCAAATTGCCCTTTAAGCCTGGGTGGCTCAGTCGGTTGGGCATCCGACTTTGGCTGAGGTCACGATCTCACCATCCGGGAGTTCGAGCCCCGCATCGGGCTCTGGGCTGATGGCCCGGAGCCTGGAGCCTGCTTCTGATTCTGTGTCTCCCTCTCTCTCTGCCCCTCCCCCGTTCATGCTCTGTCTCTCTCTGTCTCAAAAATAAATAAACGTTAAAAAAAAAATTCAAATTGCCCTTTAAGGTTTTTTTTTAATTCCTTTGAACTTCCACTAAGGTTAACTTTCTGTATTCCAGTTTTAAAATCTTTAAAAATCTTTGCTGGTTTGATAAGAAAATGATTTGCATTTCTCCAATTTGTGTTTATATTGTTAATTATATTTCCTTTTCAAATGATGTTGAACCTTTAACAATTGATTTTGGCCGTTTGCATTTCTTTTGCTATGTGCATTTCTTGTTTATGCTGTGTTTATTTCCTGTGTTTTTTCCTCTTCTGAGTTTTTTTTTCTTTTATTCATGCTCATTTTGCTAATTGGATGGTCGTTTTTTTAACATTTTGTAGAAACTTAAATTTTAGGAATTTCAACCTTTTATCTGTCATGTTTGTCACAAATAATTTGAGGGGAGAAGATTTGTAAAAAGCAGAAAGTTTATTCTGTACCTTATCATTCCCTTTGTCCGTGGTGATAATTGCATGGCTGTACCATCTAAGCTTTTGAATTTGCTAGTAGTGGACCCAACATTAATTGGCTGTGTCCATCAAGGTCCAGTTGGGAGACTAAAATCATACCAGTAATTTGAGAAGTAATTCAAAAATTTAATATAAAGGATTATGAACTAGCAAAAGGGAAGTGGTTACTGGAGAATTCTAAGGAAAACAGAACCAGCAGACGTGGGGAGTAATTACTAGGAGTAAACTTCAGAGAAAGTGCACCCCCACCCACCCACCCAGACAAAATTTGTAATTTCATAGGAGAGAACGTGGCCCTGGTCCAGTGGAGGTTGGAGAAATTCACTGAGGTGCCACAAGAAAAGACTGATGAGTGAGGAATCGCCCTTTGGAGTTTGGGCAAAACTCTGAAGGGTGGGCATGGGTGAGTCTCCTGAACACCGCTGGCAACCACTCCATAGGAACAAGAAAGATGAGACCACTGGCCTAGGAAGAAAAATCCCTTCCTCTTGCTCTGTCCCTCTAGTGCCCTCTACTGATAAAGCCGATTGTCGTGCCAGCTGGCAAAGGAGGAATGTTTCCAGGGTGCAACTCCAGTATCACAAAGCATGAGAAGAAAGGGTAGATTTACAGCTGAGAAACAAGATATTGGTAGCTGGAACATTGGTTAAACAAGCTAGAAGTTTCTTCGTCGCATCAAAGTCTGGAGCTTCCGCAGTGCAGGGCCAATATGGCCTCTGCTCCAGAAAATGCTCCAGGATGCAGTCTTTTTACAACTTGCCCGTCCATTCTCCCGAGGTTGAGGCCCTGTCCTCCTGGCCCAAGATGGTAGCCAGAGCGCAAACCATCACATACACAGTCTAGACATGGAAGACACGGAAAAGAAAAAGGCACAAAGGATGTGGGAGAAAAAGTTTCCCAGGAGATGCCATTTGCCACTTCGGCTTTATCTTATTGGTCACGGGGCCACAGATAGCTATATGGAGTCTGGGGGATATTTCTTCTGGAAGGCCTGGAACTGAAAATCAGAGTTTCCATTATTATGGAAGAAGTGAGAAAAGGTATTGGTGGACAATAAGCAATTTCTGCCATGATAGACTAAACTTGCTAGACCTTTATGAAGAAAATTTAGTCAAAATGATGATAAGTTCATTTTCATTGTTGAACATTAGCCAGATACACAAGGTAAGTTCTTAGAGTAAAATCTGGTAGAATGTTAGAACTGGAAGGAACCATTGGGATTATTTATTCTAAATTTTTCACGTTTCCTGTGAGAACCCTGAGGGCCTGGGAGGGGCAGTAACTTGTCCAAGTTCACACGGACAGCTACCGGCAGCTGTGGCCTGGAGGTGGGTGCCAGGTCTCTCTACCCTCTGCCCAGCATATCTTTCTTTCCAATCTCTGCACTACTTGGGGTCTCCAGGGGGCCTTTGTCTTCAGAATGAGTCCTACATAATTGTGCTGGTAACTTGTGGCTCTATGCAAGATCATTCCACAGTGGAGATATTAGGGCTTATGAGATATGCCTGGTCCCGGAATCAGGCACATAAGATACAAAATTATAGCCCAAGAAGCTCTGGCTTTAAGGACCTAAACTGCACCCTTCTCTCCAATACTGAGTGGAGGCCTGTGAGCTCAGGCTGTGGGAACATAGCAAGGTGAGACAGCAGTGGGTCATATTCTGCTGGAATTAAGCGGTGAAAAGTGTTCTCTTAGGCCAAAGTAGCCAATCACCTTACTAGTCTGAATGCCACCGTCCTGTTTAGCTATGGAAATAACATAACGGAAGGATTTTCTTAGCACAGTGATGTGAGGCAGGGTCCCAGCAGGAAACAGACCTTACCCTAGATGTTTCGAGTGAAGAGACCTTCATGAAGAGACTACTTACAGAGGCAGGGTTAAGGAACAAAGAAAAGCATGAGGCACCCAGAGGCGAGTAAGCCACCCCTGTGGCTGAACGGACAGGGAAGGAGCAGTGCTGTTGGAGCTGGAACCGAGCAGGAGGGGAAGTGGCCGAGGGATGCACCTGCTATGAGAGACAGCACCAAAGGAGGGAGAAAGATGGGAAGAAAGGCCTGTGTCTCTCGCTCCCCTTCCATCTCATCTGCCAGGCTTCCTCCTGCTTGAGTACCTCAAGAAGCCAGAGAACAGGGGTCGTGGCGGATGCAATCCATAGGATCAGCCTTCCCGGGCACAGAGCAGGGCAGAGAGGGTGGAGAGGAAGTACAGAAAGAATAACTTTAATCACAGCTCAGGACTTGCTGCAGATATTCTTTCACAAGGATGGGAATACTTTTAGTATCTTTAAAAATACATATGTAAATGGCCAATGTGTGGCACTATGATGCCACTCCTCCCCCATGCCAAAGGCAGACATGGCTAATGGATCATGGAGCTCTTTTCCATGGGTCCAAGAAGTCACCTCACAGCGCTCAAAGAAACATCACCAACTGAGTGGGCATGGTACGTAAGATGAGACCTATTTTGAGCTATAAAGACTTAGATAACCTTGCAAGTATGGCCTACCTGCCTGCTCTTGCCAATCTAGTGGGTAATCCTTTCTTTCTGGGAAATAGCTGCATGGGTATTTCTTAAGCCAAGTGAGTCCTGCTTGGAAAGCCAAGATGTGGCGTGGCTCTGATATGCACTGATACAGCCATATTGTGATGTAGATGAAGAGGTGAGGCGGGAGGCCGTATCTGCCTTGAGCAAGGCGGCCACCAGCCCAGGCACTAGGAGGACTCCCTTGGCTCATCTGTAAAATAGGATGGTGTCAACCAAGGCAGAACTCCCTTGAGTTGGAATCAGCAGCTTTCAGAGCCCAGTTGCTCTGTCATAGCCGGCTGTATGTGGTGCTCTCCTCGGTCCTGACTGATCTTTAATGTGGAGTCCTCTGGATTCTAAGGCCTTGCTGTGTTTTTGGTGTGCACTCTCAGACTGCTGAGTTCAGACCGTAAGTGGCTTTGAGTAGGAAACCCTTAGCTAGAGCAAATGAATAATAGGTTAATGAACGTTGCCAGCATGGTGTAGGGTGTCATGGCACATAGGCCCCAGCTCATGTGCCATTTCTATGAATTTGTGCTGGCCCTCTGCAGCACTGTGTTGGGATGGACTTGGAGGCAGTGTCCATGTTTGATAGACAGGAGGACCGTGATTAGGGATATCGCCGTGGGTAGAGGGGAACACGTGCCTGTCTCATATTTGACACCCCTGGTGTAGGGAAAGAGCACCTATTTCGAGCACATCATTTAACCTTCCTGGACCTCAGTTTCCTCACCAGGAAAAGAAGGACATTGCTTAGATGACTTTTAAACTCTGTCCAGCTTAGGAATTCCATGATTCAGACTAGTTTATAAAGAATGTGAAACTTGCCACAAATCTGATCCAATTAAAATATTTCCAGCTCCCCACTCCTTTCTGCCATATGTTGAGTAACTAAGCTATCTGTCCCTTGCGAGGGCCATTTCCCCAGGCTGGAGCAGCTGGAGACCCTGAGACAGGAGGCCTCCCATACTAAACAGACCTTACTCTTTAATCTCAACCAAAAGATCCAGGAGGCGTGATTCTCATCTCGCCCCGCTTCCTCTCCTCTGTCCTCCGAGAGCCCGAACCTCTCCCCTCGTGCTCTGCAAACGCGCCTGAATGCAGAGTCCTGAAATTTAGGTTCATGGTTTCAAAGTTCATGGTCCTGAGAATAAACAAAAAAACTATTGTGGTTGCATAGAGCTGTGGACCCCATTAACACCGCCCCATGAATATTTATAGTGTGAAACTACAAAAGAACATAGAGGCCATATTGTATTTCCTAGAACTTTCTTTCCATGGGGTCCTTTCTCTGTGGGTCACTTTAATGTAAGCTTTGCTTATTTAGTTGCACACTTTAAGCCGATTAACTTTTTACTAAAAAAAAAAAAAAAAATACCCCTCCCTGTTTGTTTGTACATACACTCCCTTGACAAAGATTCACAGAAAACTGCTTTAAACCTGTTCAATCCCTCTGCTGGAAACTTGGAGTGAACTAAATGTGTCTCTGGGTAGGATTTCCCTGTAACTGTTCTTCCGCCTCTGGCCTTGTTTCCCGGGAGGAATTCCGATGGTTATAGAATGCGTCGTATTTAGTTCCTCTGAAAATCTCGGCTTCTCTCTAGGCGACCCTTACGGAGCACTAGCGAGATCCTTCCTTCGTGGCTTGTCATTGGGATGACAAAGGGCAGGCCCTGGGTGGGTAGATACCCTCTATTTCTCAAACAGAAATTGTAGGAAAATCAAACATTAGAGCTGGAGGACCTCAGAGGCCGCAGACTCTACTGGTCTCCAGACTTCAGTGAGCATGAGTCACCTGTGTGGGGGCAGGGCATGAATTTAAAATGCACATTCCTGGGTTCTGTCTCTGGAGTTTCTGATTTCATCAGATCTGGGTTGGAGCTTGGGGATCATCACAGCAAGACACTCCTTAGACATTTGGAACCCAAGTGGTTTGTGGACCATGACTTGGGAAGCACTGAGCCGGTTCAGCTGTCTCCTTGTACGGGTGAAGAAAATGCCACCAGAGGGGAAAGTTGTCTGTCCAATGTCACACACAGCATCCACGCTCCCTCTTCCTCAATACAGCTGAAGCCTGTGGCTCCATAGTGCTTTAATCTGGGCTGTTGTGTCCTGAGATGCAGCTTTACTGTGGAACATTTGTGATGAAGTCCATACGAGGGAAGCTGATTGAAATATAAACCACCTCTCAGCACAGGCCCAAGTTGAAAGTGTAGATGTGAAGGTGAGGCCATAGCCTTGTTGGGGGAGGGGAGGGAAGAGAAGTGGAGGTAAGTACCTGTTGGAGGTCATTCTCATGGGAGAGATCAAGGTCTCCGTGGGTTTTGGAGTGAGACCCAGGGTGGGGCCTATTGCCAGGATAGACTGGGAAATAGTTGGGGGTATCCTCAAGCAATGTCAGCCCCTCCCCCACCGCCTGTCCTCCTACTCTCTGGGTGCCAGGAAACAGAGTCCTGGGGAGAGTGTGGTTGGTGACAGAGGGTGACAGCAGAGTCAAAGCGGTCTCCCTCTGACTGGCTGGGCTTCTGCCTGGCTCACGGGCTTCCCAGCTCTGCGACCCCCAAACCAAGGGCCACTTACCACCCCCAGGATCCCCCAACCAGACTTTCAGAATCTGGGGTAGGAAAGGGTGTTCGGGACCCCCTGGCCGTCCCCTCCTGCACTCTGACCCCTCCAAGCACCCTTGCAAGTAGCTCCTCTGGGAACAGAGCTGACCATGAGATCAGCCCCCACCTGGAGTCCCAATTTGAGAAACTGGGTCCTGTGCCAGGCAGTGAACTGAGCTCCAAGTTTAGAGCCAAAAGGTCTGATTTCAAGCCCCACCCACTTCTCATAGGCTGTAAACGTAGGCTGGTCATTAACTCCCCTAGGTCTTACTTCCCCCATAACATGGGGCTGACCGGTTCTTGCCCTGCTGTCCCCTGTGACTTCAAAGAGGAGCATGCCTTCACTCGTTCATTTATGCAAATGCTCTGCAGGCACTGAGCTGTGGGCTGGGTTGAGTGGTGGGGACAACAGGTGCAGGGGACTGTGAGGGGCTGTACCAAACTGAGGGGCTCCTTGTGGCCTCCCACACCATGGGTGTTCTAACCGCCCCGAGCTCTGCTCCTGGAGTCCGAGCCTTCCCTTGGTTCCTGTGGTCTCACGTTCTACCTTGTTCTTGCTGTCCTTGGCGGTCCACACACATGGGTCCCCTGCGTCAACTGGGCCCCCCCACATGGGGCCCCTTCTGCCCCTGTCCTGACAGCGCCTTGCTGCTTCTCACCACAGTGCCTTTGCTTACACTGCTCCGTCGGTCACATGCCCTTTCCTCTCGTTGCCCACTCAACAGACTTCTGCTCCTCCAGTGTCACCCCCTCTGTGAGGCTTCTCCTGATTGCACCCCCATGACTACATCAGTCACTCCTCTGTAGGTCTCCCTCCCTGAGCAGCGTGGATCATTGCGAGGCAAAGATGGATGGCAGTTGAGAGTGGACTTGAGAGGTGGCCCAGGGCAGATCGCCTTACCTCCTGAGCCTGCTTTTCTCATCTGAAAAATGATGCTGTGTATTGCGTGGAGTTGCCATTGGCAGGGTTAGAGGAGCAAAGGAGCTTGGCATCTGGCTGGTGCTCAAGAATGATCAATCCCTTTCTCTTCAGTGCCTTGCTCCTGGGAGAAGAACTAAAACATCAGATTTGGGAGAAAAAGAGGGCTGATCCAAGATAAAGGAGGATGCATTGGGAGGACATGGGTTCTGTGTCACTGGAAGTGTGTGAGAAGAGGCCATTCAGGCATCAGTTGGTGGGTTGGGCCCAATGACCAGTAGGGCCCCTCCTAGCCCTCAGAGTCTATAATTCCTGGAGGAATGCTGAGTGGTGCAACAGTCTCCAAAAGGTGTTCCTTAGGACAGGATTCAGTGAAAAGAGATGCCAGGGCAAACCACATTGGGAAAGGCTGCATTCTCTTTCTCTTGGAGACTCGTGATATTTGTTAGGATTGTAAAGCCTCTGAGAAGTCCTGCAGTAAGGGAAGCTGTTTAATGCAACATTTCTTATTAGAATTTAAAACTTTGGGTGGCACCTGGGTGGCTCAGTCAGTGGAGCCCCCGACTTCGGCTCAGGTCATGATCTCACAGTTTGAAGGTTTAAGCCCCGTGTCGGACTCTGTGCTGACAGAGACTGTTCCGAGACTGGAGCTTGCTTTGGATTCTGTCTCCCTCTCTCTCTGCCCCTCCCCTGCTCATGCTCTATCCCTCTCTCCCAAAAATAAATAAAAATATTTAAAAAATTTTTAAAAAAGGTAAAACTTTGGGAAGACTTGGCTTTGTTGGCGAGAGTTCTGACTTGGGAATCAGGGAGGCCTCAGTTAACTTAAAACATCTCTGAAGCCTCTTCCTGCTTGCATGGCCTTGACCGAATCCTAACTCCTCTCTGGGCCTTTATTTGAGGTTGATGTGTAGAATGCATTTGGCCTGGTACCTGAGACAGAGTGCTAAATGCTTCTGTTGTAGATGGGAAAAGGCAGGCAGGACAGGATGCTGTGAGACTCCTCAATGGGAGCCTTTTCCTGCAAGGCAAGGCTGGCTCATGGTCATCTTTTGCAGCCTTGAGGGTCAGGTATACACATGGGATCAGATGGGGAACATAATATAACTTTACAGATACTCATCACAGTAGTGTGCTGGAGCTGGCTCTCACCTGTAAGCTCGTGAGAACCCATTGTATGCTCCTTTTCCCAATTCCACGTTCTGTAACTCTGAAATCAGCCAGGGTGGGAGTGTTTACACCAGGGAAATCAGCAAACGCGCCAAATCAGGGCTCTCGCCTCCCCTTAGCCAATTGTTAATTATCAGCACATCACTCACTGATCATTAGAAAGTATTTCTTCGAAAGTAGTCTTTTGTATTTGCAAGTTTCTTATATAAAAACTTTAAAATTGTATCTGACTACTTTAAAGATTTCTATTTTTGATTTCTGGAAAGCATTTTTCCTATTGTATTTCATGATCTATTCCTGACATAGTTACTGGCCAGAGCTTCGTAACAAAACACCACCACCTTGTGACAACTCCCTAAATTGCAGGTTGGAGTTCCAGTGGGCTCAGCCAGGACTGGAGCAGATGGTATTTCCACCGATGGGCATTTTAGATGTTTCCTCTGGCCTCTCCATTCAAGTTCAACATTTCTGTGAAAGATTACCCTGCTTGACCTCTTCATTATAGCCAGGACAAGCCTAAGAGAGGTGCAGGGGGGCCTGTGCCCCCAGGGACATGGTTGAGTGAAGCAACCTCTGGTGCCTTGGGTCAGTGCTTCTCAGACTTTAGTGTGCACACGTTCATGGGAATCTTGTTCACATGCAGCTTCTGATTCAGCAGGTCTGGTGTGGACTCTGTGATCTCGTATTTCTGTCGAGCTCCAAGACAACAATGCTGCTGCTCGTCTGCAGATTACACTTAAGAGTAGCCAGAGTTGGTGAGGGAAACTTTCCCCAGATGGTAGGAATCCTCAGAGAGCTTCTCTTAGGAGATGGCCATGGGCCATGTTTTGCCTTTTGGTAAGAATTCAAAAGCTGTGTGTTTTGAATGCATAGACTTAGCTCATTTGCTTCTAACTATTGTTCAGCCAACTTGTTGACTTAATTCTTAAATTTTCATATTAAAAAATTTTTTTAATTTTTATTTTTGAGAGAGAGAGACAGAGCATGAGCAGGAGAGGGACAGAGAGAGAGGGAGACACAGAGTCCAAAGCAGGCTCCAGGCTCTGAGCTGTCAGCACAGAGCCCGACGCGGGCCTCGAACTCACAAACTGCAGGATCATGTTATGGGCTGAAGTTGGACGCTTAACCGACTGAGCCACCCAGGCGCCCCAATATTTTTTTTATTTATTTGGAATCTATTTTGGTGTATAGTGTAAGGTCCTCAAATAGCTAACCCATTTGTCTATACATAATTCATAGTTTAGTCCCCCTCTTTCCACAAATTTGTGAGATTTTCTTATATATGAATTTTCTTATATAGACTAGAGATCACTTCTGGACTATTCCATGTTGCAGGGTTGTTGTAGCTTTAAAACATATTTTGATGTCTGATGAGGCCCGTCCTCCCTTAGTGCTCTTTCTTGACTGTTATCACCTAATTATGCAGATGAACTTTAATACCACCTTATCTTAATAAGAAAAACATTGAGATTTTGATTGAAGCATAATAAACCTACACATTAATTTGAAAAAAAATCAACATAGCATGTCTTTCTTTTCATGTCAGTCACTTTTTATAGCTTTTAGTAGAATTTTACATTCTTGACATAGTATCACACTTTTATATCAAGGTTATTTCTAGAAATGTGGTGCTCTTTGCTATTTTAAATATAATTTATTATTTTATTTATATCATTATATAAAATTTTATTTTATATTATTTATATTCATAAGATAGCCATTAGCCACATGTAGCAATTTAAATTTAAATTAATTAAAATAAAATAAAATGTAAAACTCCGTTCCTCAATTACATTAGCCACATTTCAAGTGCCCAGTAACCACATGTGGTTATTGAAAAGCTCAGATATAGAACTTTTCCGCCATTGCAGAAAGTTCTATTGCACAGCTGTATAGTGGTATTGTTGATCCATTGTTGATCCAGTGGTATTGTTGACTTTATGTGTTTTTACAGTATCTTATTTTATTTGGGAACACTTTTCAACTTATTCTTTTAAATTTCTAGGAAGAGCAGTTGCTTTTACCCAAACTTCTGGTTTATTTTCTGCAACAGTATTACCCTGATTCTCTTCCTAAAGATGAAAGATGAAAGATGATTCTCTTCCTAAAGATCTTCCTAAAGATGAAAGCAGGAAGGGCCAATATATCCCTGATGGTTGCTACTCCCACACTCACCATGGCAGACATCACTAATCAATCACAGCACTCTTTGCTGTTCCCTGAACTATTGCTGTTTTTGAAACTGACATCTTCGTGCCTTGCTCTTCTCTGGTTCCTGAGATGGAATAGGATGCAGTGGCAGGAAAAGAGGTGTCTTCCCCATGTGTGCTCCCCAGGGGAGGGCCTTGATCCCACCTCCTGAGAGTAGTTCTCCAGTCATTCTCCTCCATGGCCTTCTATGGCCCCACTCAGGGAGGCCTGTCTTTTCTGTTTCATTATTCTTATTGCACTATCTGAAGAGGACATCTTTTTCAGCCTACTTCCTTCCCCATAGAAGGTTGGGGGCCCAAGGATCACTAGGGGTCATTTTAAATCTCAAACAGTTGAGGTCTTTTGCAGGCCATACTAGTGGGCGTTTTGCGCACAATACTTTTCTGAAATGTGAGTTGTCTTCCTATTTCATTCAGCTCCACATGCCATAGCCACACCACAGTCATTTCCTAGACATGCCTCTCTGTCTGGTGTAATGGCTGGCACCTTGCACTTATGAGGCCTCTGTGAGGGAACCACACTTTTGGTCTCCTGTACCGAACCATGCTTCTCACACTGAAAGAATGTACTGGGCACCATCTTGACTGGCCCTTGCTATAGAGTTGAGTTCTTTTTTTGTCTCACACAAATTTCTTGAGGTATATTTACATACTGTACAATTACCCATTGTAAGTGTACAATTCAATGATTTTAGTAAGTTCATAGTTGTGCAACCATCACCACCATTAAATTATGGAACATTTCCACCACCTGGAAAAGTTCCCTCATACCCATTTATAGTCAAGTCCCCATCCTGACCCCAACCTTAGCGATCACTTTTCTGACTCTATAAATTAGCCTATTCTAGACATTCAGGATAAATGGAATCATCTTTTGCATCTAGCTTTTTTCACTTAGCTAGATGTTTTTGAAATTCATACATGTTGTAGCATGTGTCAATAGTTTGTTCTTTTTAATTGCTGAATAGTTTTCCATTTTATATGTATATCACTTTTTGCTGATCTGCTCCACAGGCAATAGACATTTATGTTGTTTTCAAGTCTGGAGCCATTGATGAATAAGGTTTCTATAAACATTTGAATTTATGTCTTTGTGTGGACATATGTTTTCATTTCTCTTGGGAAGTTTCCCTAGGAGTAGAATTTCTGGGTCTTTTGATAAGATTATGTTTAAGTTTTTAGGAAATTGCCAAATGATTTTTCTACAGGTAGTATACTATCTTATATTCCACCTAGCAATGGATGAGGGTTCCCATTTCTCTACACCACAAAGCTGAGTTTGAATTAGCCTTTGTTACTCAAAGACCTTCTCAGTTTTCCTTTCATTGATTAGTAATGAGAATAGGTTGGGTCTTCCTCAATTTCTGCACTCTCCCTATTCCTTTTCATTCCACTGTAAATTGCCTAATTCTCTATAAAACTCTTTTCTTTCTTTAAAAAAAATTTTTTTTTAACGTTTTATTTATTTTTGAGACAGAGAGAGACAGAGCATGAACAGGGGAGGGGCCGAGAGAGAGGGAGACACAGAATCGGAAGCAGGCTCCAGGCTCCGAGCCATCAGCCCAGAGCCCGACGCGGGGCTCGAACTCACGGACCGCGAGATCGTGACCTGAGCCGAAGTCGGCCGCTTAACCGACTGAGCCACCCAGGCGCCCCGAAACTCTTTTCTTTCTTATGAAATGCAGCTAATAGCAACCAAAGCATGCTATTAACATTCTGATTCTCCATCTCTCCACTCAAAGCCATAGTTCATTCAGTTTATCATCTGCCTTCCAAGTTAATGCAGGCAATATTTTTACCAGGTACCTTATCACTGCGTAACATACATCACCTCCTTCCAGCCTTAATTAACAGTTTCCTTGACATCCACTGCCTTGTGCCCAAACACAATTTATTTTTGTTACAGTAGAACACTACTTCTGATAGCAACTTCTGTATTAGTCAGGATGAAGATATTGTGCTCTGGTAACAAATAGCCCCAAATCTCAGAGACTTATAAAAATAGCAGTTTTTATCCTCCTTATTCATGCCACGTATCCATCCTGATCAGCCATATCTCTGCTCCACATCATATTTACTCTAGAACCCAGGGTGATAGAGTCACCGCATTCTGGAATGTTGCTTGTCTTTTGGTAAAAGGAAAAGAGGGCGTGTGAATCATGCACTAACTCTTAAAGCTTCCTCTCACATTTAATTAGTCAGAGCAGGTGAAGTGGCCAGTCCTAACATTAATGGGACAGAGACAGATAATCTTCCCCAGGGAAAGGCAGCAAATATTGTGAACAGTAGTATCATTTACCACATTATGCTTTTTTTTTTTTTTTTTTAAATATCCTGGAGACTCTGGCAAAGAAAGAAACAGCTGCCTCTATGTGGTAGTTTTGCCCAGAGCTGCTCACAGCTAGAGTAAGACAGGGTGTCCTTTCAAAATACCTTATAGACCTAGGCCTTTGATCTTCATGGTGGTTGGCCCTGGACCTGTGGCTTTGATACACAGAATTATTATATGTTATTCCTCTGTCTCTACCAGCCCCATGTGTTAGGTTCACGGAAAGATCTGATTGGATGGACTGTCATTTCTAGGGGGTGCCTGCGTGGCTCAGTTTGTTAAGGGTCTGACTCTCGATTTCTGCTCAGGTCATGATCTCATGGTTCATGAGATCAAGCCCCATGTCAGGCTCACATTAACAGCGCGGAGCCTGCTTGAGATTTTCTCTCTCTCTCTCTCTCTCTCTCTGCCCTTCCCCTGTTCACTCTCTCTCTCTCTCTCTCTCAAAATAAAGAAATAAACATTAAAAAAATACTTTACAGACCTAGGCCTTTGATCTTCAAGGTGGTTGACCCTAGTCCTAGGACTTTAATACACAGAATTATTACATGTCATTCCTCTGTCTCTGCCAGCCCTATGTGTTGGGTTCAGGGAGAAATTTGATTGGATGGACTTTCATTTCTAGAGTTTTCCATTCAACATCCAATGTCCTCTGAAACATTCATAAATCCATTTTTTTCTTGATCTCCAGCTTAAATGGACCCATTTATGTTTTTTTTTTCTTCCCAGCTGTCTTTTGGGGAGACATTGCCTTGGACGAAGAGGACCTGAAGTTATTTCATATTGACAAAGCCAGAGACTGGATCAAGCAGTCAGTAGAGGAAAGGGGACATAGCACAGGTAAGTACTGTGTCCCCTACTTCTCTTTCTCTGGGGAGAGGGGTCAGGGACTCCAGCAAGGGTAGATGTGGACCATGAGACATCAGTATCTGACCTGTCAGTCCCATGCACACCTGTTTGTGGAAAACCAGAGGGACGCTCTTTCTGCCCTACAGGCTATGGAGCCAGAGCCTCCGATCTGCTGATCCTTGTAAGAGAACATCCATTTGCCTCTTTATCTGAAGGTTCAGACTCCAGCTCAGAGGGTTCAGACTTGAGCTCAGTGTGGGTTCTCAGGACTTTAGCCTCAGGGTCCAGCACTTCCCAGACTGGAGAGAATTACTGCATGGGCTCCATTTAGGGCATGTTTGTTGATGATGCTCCTAATGCTTAGCACTGGGGGGAGATGTTTGCCCGTGGGGTGCTGTGCTCTTCTTTTGCAGACAAACCAGGAAATACAATGGGGCTTCTGACGTTGGTACTCTTCTCCCTCCTTGCCTCCACCCTCGGGTGAATAGTAGGGGGACTATGTCTTGAGTTCTCAGTTGCCCTGCCCACTGGGCTCAGATGCCTCAGCTCCGGGGAATCCCCATTCTGAAAAGCAGCAGAAGGGGAGGCTGTGCTGTGAGGCTGATGGGCCGGTGTGGCTCACGATGGCTTGCTATTTGGTGACCAGGACTCACACATGCCTGTTGCCAAACGACCTCTGCTACTTGCAGCCCCTCCTCCCACCCTCTTTCCTTTCTCTTGAGACTTTTTAACACTTACTGTGGTAAGAACCAAGGGGTTTACTCTCTTGACAAATTTTTAAGTGTACAAACTGTATTATAAACTATGGGCCCAGTGTGGTATGGCAGATCTTCAGAACTTATTTATCTTGTATAACTGAAGCTTTGTACCCTTTTCGGGAGGCACCTGCCATGGCCAAATGCAGTGCTGGAAAAAGAGGAGTAAGATGTGACTCCTGCCTTCAAGGAAACCATTCATGCCAAGCAGACAGGGTTTAGACTTGGACAAGCTGTCCAACATCTCCAAGGCTCAGTTTTCCTATCTGCAAAATGGGGATGAAACCGGCACTCACTCCACAGGGGGTTGGGAGGATGGAGTCCAGGGTAATGCACCAGCCTGGTGCCTGGCACATAGCAAGTTCTCAGGCAATGGCAGATATGATCACTGAGGTGCTCCCAGTCTAGTGGAATGAGGCTGTCAGATAAATAGTTGAAGGGCGGTTCCTCACGGCAAGTGCTCTGACGAACCAAGAGCAGTGGGAAGAGACAAGAGTGAGGGGAAGAAGCCTACCCAGCTGGGCCAGGAAAGGCATTGTGGGAATGGGAACTCTTGCATTATGTCTTGAAGGATGAGTATGAGTTCCTGAAGTCAAGAATTGAGAAGAGACATTTCGGGCAGTGGGGAAGCCATGTGGGGAGTATGAGAGGGCTTATCTCTACTCTGGGAATAGCGGTAAGGTGTGAGTCCCTGGAGGGTGGCTCTTTGGGGTAGGCTGTGGTAGACAGATGCGCCTGGAAAGGGTGGCCAGGGTAGATGGTGAGGATGCCTGTCAGACGGGTGGGTAGAAATGTGCCCAGAGTAAGGGGGCAACTCCCATGGCTCAAATATAAGCAACTACTGGGACTGGCCAAGTCCAAGCTCCTGCCAGGGGCTGGGGGAGGAGGGGACCCAGGCTCCCCATCTGTTTGAATTTTAAATGGACTTTTACAAACCAAATTATTTTTCACACCAATTTACACAACCTTAATCGGGCTCTCACAAAAGGAAGCATCTCCATAATTCTACCACTGCAACTAACCAGTTCTTACCTGGAGGCCTAGAGAAGTTGACCTCATTGTCATCTCTGTGTGGCTAACATTTTTTAAACTTCTTTTTGCAATATTGCTTAAAAATAGTAAATTCACATGTCTCAAATACACAGGATTGTGAACTTTTACATATGTCCACATAAACGCCACCCAGACCAAGGCATGGAACATTTCCAGAACCATGGACGCTCTCTCATGCCCCCTCCCAGTCAGTACCCATCCCACTCTCCTGGCCTCTGTCACACAGACTTATTGTACCTGCATAAATAGAGTCACACAGCATGCGTTGTTTGTGTCTGTCTTATTTCACTCAGCTTTTTGACCTTGTTGCGTGAAGCAGTTTGTCTCTCATTGTTGCATGTGGTATTCTCTTGTGTGACTGAATGCTAGTGAAGTCATCCTTCTGTTGACAGACATTTAGACAGGTCACAGTTTTGGGCTGTGATCCGTAAAGCTGCTGCTGACATTCTTAGACATATGTTAGGATGGGCGCAAGCACTGGTACCCACAGGGCAAGCACGAGTGGGATTGCTGGGTCTCGTGGTACGTAAGCTTTAGTAGATACCGTCTGTTTTCCAAAGTGCTTGCACCAATGCACACTCTGTGTGGTACATACTGACTTGGAAAGCAGGAGCGGTGACCATGCAAGATCCAGGAGGACCCTGGAGCTGGAGCTGTTTGGCTTGGGGACCCTTCTCACACACTCTGGGCCAGCACAGCAGTTACTTGATGCTTGTCCACGAACACAAATGCTCAGGGTCACCCCTATCGGTGATCCTTTGTGGTCCTGGGGGGACCTGCCATGGCACAGCGCGGGGGCCCAGCCTTGGCAGATGTGAGTGGGAGACCCCAGAGAGAGTCCAGGAGTGGCCAGCCACCATGTGGGCCAGCTCCTGGAGAGTTGCCTGCCTGGAAGGTTGCCTACGATGCTCAGTGCAGGGAAGCCTGGAAACCCTGCCTTCACCTCTCTCATAGCACTCCCCAAGGCCAGCATGGTCAGCCTCCTGGTCTAAGAACTTGGATCTTCTCTTTCCTTCTTCCCTGTGAACTCAGAGAAGTAGAGTCCACATCAAATTTGCCTTCAGATCCCTCGAAGGTGGCCCAGTCCCTTGTACCTAGAAGGCACTGGTCAACATGGGTGAGAGAGGAAGAAGGAAGAGGGCTGTGGAGATCAGCAGATCCTGGAACCATCTCCTAGGGGCTTAGACAATCAAGATCTCCAATAGGGCTTTGCTTCCAGACAGGTGGTTAAAGCACCGACTACAGTCATGGGCTTTGGGGTCAGACCATCTGGGCTTGGATTTTTGAGCTGGGTCTCAGTTTCTTCATCTATAAAATAGGAATAGTAATGCTGCAAGAACAAAAAGAATATGTATGAAGTGCTTAGCACAGTGCCTGGCTAATAATAAGAGCTCAATAAATATCAAATCTGCCACCTCTTCATTATTAGTAGTAATAGTATTTACAGAAAGCCCACTGACCTGGAGGGTGTAGGGCTAAAATGGAGAGTGGGGAAACTTTGCAATGTACCGGAGGGAACTTTGGCAGCTTGGGTTTGAGGCCTTTGAAACATGTACCTACCTAGTGTTTCCTCCTTCCCAAGCTTGGAATTTTTTTTTTTTTCTGTGTGTTTTTATGGGAAAGTGATTTTTATCCTAATCTCTTTTCTCTGCGGGCCAATAGTACTTTGCAACTATCTAGAATAGTTGTTTTCTTTTCAGAATGGGAATACTTTTTATTGTTTTTGCTGATTAAACCAATACTGCCAGTTGTTTGGGAAAAAAAAAAGTCCAATAGCTCAAAATTATAGAAAATAGAAAGTAAAAATCTCCTGTTCTCTCAGCTCCAGGGATCCGTGCTGTTATCGGTTTGCTGGATTACTTCCAGCCTTGCCAGGCTCAGGCCATGTGCATATAGGTATTTTTAAAACCTAGAAAGGGTTTTTCTCAACACCGTCTTGTACAGCCTGTGTATTTCATTTAACACCACCTCATAGACATCTTTTCACGCGGTACATTGTGGTCTAATCACATTTAATGTGCAACTCTGCCACCATTCATCAAGCTAATCCTGTACAGATGGGCATGAAGATTGTTTCCCTCTTTTTTCTGGTAATTTTTTCCTATTAGAAACAATGAGGCTGTGAACAACTTTGTGCATAGATCCTTAAACATTTGCTTTGATTAAAAAACTAACTAAATAAAAAGGAACCACACTTTCACTCCGTCTTCCTGCTTCCAATGTGCAAAAAGATGTATTCTTAGATTTAGGTTATTTCATTTCCAAGCTTTGGTTAGTGTTCCTGTGTTTTAGGGGAGGGAAGGAGGTTTGAGGGGAGGGGCGCTGAATCCCTGGAGGGGATCAGAGCAGGGAGGGTTCGGAACCTTGCAGTGTAACCCCAGAAGGCTTCTTTCCCTGGTTCATCCTGTGAATTTGGAGCTGGTCTCTTGGCTACAGAATGAAACCGTATCTTTGCCCTAGAAGTGACCAAGTTGGCCTCATTCTCTAGATGTGCCCAGTGTCCTAAATTCAGTGAGTGGCAGAACCGGGGTCGGAACCAGGCTTCCCAACTCCCAGGCCAGGGAGTCCTCCCCTGTACCTCCAGGCGTCCTCCCCTGCACCCACCTGTCGGCCGTGTTGCCAGTCAGAAGGAACAGAGAGCAGCAGAGGTGTGTGTAATCAATCATTCCTTTGCCATCACTTGGAAGGTAGGCTGGAGCCTCTATGGGCCAAAGGGTGAGCAAAGACCTTGTGCCTGGGTTGGTTTAGGAGCCCAATGAGAGTGCTGCACTGGCCACAGAAGAGAGCTGCTGAGGACCCTGGGACCCCCAGCCAGGAGCCCCCTCGCTGTTTGCTTAAAGCAGTCAGTCTCCCTGCCTCTAGTCCCTCCTTCCCCATCCTGCTTCCAGGTGATCTTCCTGGCCCTGACCTTGCAACCACCAAACAAGGGTCCCCCAAACTCATGGCTACGTGGGATCTCAGAATGTGACCTTATTTGGAAACAGAGGACTTGCAGACGTAATTAATTAAGGGTCTTGGGATGAGAGCTAAATGCAGTGACTGGCGTCTTTATAAGAGGAGGGGAGCACACAGACGCAGAGGAGGCCGTGTGAAGAGGACCGCAGAGACCGGAGTGAAGCATCTACGGGCCAGGGAGCACCACAGAGCTGTCACCCGTTAGCCAGAGGCGAGGCAGGATTCTTCCCTAGAGCCTGCAGAGGGAGCATGGCTCGGCCAACACCTTGACTTCAGGCTTCTAGCCTCCGGGACTGGGAGGGAATGGATTTCTGCTGTCTTAACCCACACACTTTGTGGTAGTTTGTTATAGCAGTCCCAGGAAATTAACACAACTGCGGTGCTGAAGACCCTTCGTGGCTCCCTGTCACCCAGCAGAAACATTCCTTAGTCTGACCTTCGTCTGGGCCCTCCACACTCTGCCTACCACCTGTGTATCCAGCCCCCTTCCCTCTCCTTGTCCTCCAGCCAAACATAATGACATTGTCTGCACAAGCCCCCGGTTTCCCTCCTTTCAGCCTTCTGTCCCAGCTATGCCCTCTACCCCACGTCCCCATTCTGCAGAGAAAGAAAGGAAGGCCCCGAGAAAGCCAGTGACTCCTCCAGGGCCCTCCAACTGGTGTGCTTTCGCGACTCGGCATGGCCGCCAGTTTGGGAGGCCACCTGGGTTGACGGTGCTGTTAAAATCAGCCCGTGTTGTGCTTGGGATTGAAAGAGCTCTATTTTCTCGCCGTTTTCAGACAGGCCCCTGCCTCTGCCACGGGAGCTGCCGGAGGAAGCGGCAGCAGCATCTTGGATGTGTGCGGGGCAAGGAGGCAAGAGTGCATTCTGCAGGGAGAGAAAGTCCTTCTGTGTGCATTTCATTTGCAGAAAGAAGAATGGGAGCTCTGAGCAGGCATGGGCCAAGCTGTTCCATGAATGGGACCCTTGAATTAACATTGCAGAGTTTCCTAAAGCTGCTAATCGGATTAGCTGTGTACTGAAGGAAGTACTTAGCGGGACACACACACTCTCCGGCCCTCCTGCATCTTCTTCCATGTGATGGTGCAAGCCTGATGGCCCTGTTTCTGAGTTCCGAGACACCTCTCCTGCTAACCACACAAGGTGGAGGGCAGTGTGGTCGATGTTTTGGACTTTTATTTGTTTGTATCTTCCCAGGGAGCCAGTGTTGCGCATTCTCATCTTCGCAAATATCTGGGAACCTGGAGAGAAGTATCGCCTTGCATTATCTCCATCCGGATAGTGGATCTGATTTCTTGGTCTTTGTAAGGAGGACTCGGAAAGGGGAAATGGTTGTGATGACTTATTGGCTCTAATGGAAGCTGATGTTCCCGCCTTGTCTATTCTGAGCCACTGGGCCATGTCCAGCTCTATTTAAGAAACCATCCTTCCTCTAAATCCTCGGTTCCTAAACCCCTGCCATCTGTGTGAGTGTCTGCATGAGCCCAGGAGTTTGAGCCCCTGACTTCAAAAGAATGAAACAGCAGGAGTGAAACATGGGTTTGGATAACTTGCCTCCCCTCTCTGGGCCTCCTCTCTGAACCCTGAGGGCCCACCCACCTGGCAGACCCTTCAGCTCCTAGACTTAGTGGCACATGTTACCGTACCGTAGCTTTAAACACTGGTGTTTCAGGCCAGAGAAAAGAGGGGGTGCAAAGGCCATTGGGCATCGAGGGACACAATTAGGCATCCAAGGCTAATGCATACCCATGAGATGCCCACATGTACTCTGAGGCTTTCTGGGCTCATAGAGTTTCTGGGTTCATAGGGTTTCTTTCTCTCCTTGCCTTCCAAGGTTTGAAGCTCTCAAAGGAGACCCAACATGTCTCTACTCCCAACACATTTTTAGCTTCGAGGCTCTTGAGAGAGCTTGTGGGTGGGGTTGTTTTAAGCAGCCCCATCGACAGGCTGTGATTTAAAGCCTCCATTCCTGTGGAGACATTCCCTAAACTTTGTAGACATGGCTTCACCATCTCATTGATTTTCTTTATTGGAGGTGGGAGTGTCCAGATAAGAAGTGGGGCAGTGGGTGGCTCCCTGTGACATCTTGTAGAGGAGACAATATTCTGAGTAATGGATGAATGCCAGGTTAAACTCTTGCTGGGGCAGTGAGTTGGATTCAAGTCTGTCTCCCAGCATCATGCAATGCCAAATGCTGTCTTAGCAAAATCTGGTGGCCTCTGCTCCTGGTGCCACTACTGATTCAGAAAGCTGAAGAGGGACAAGAGGCTGTCAGGGAGCAATCTTTTTTTATTATTTTTTTATTTTTTTAATTTACATCCAAATTAGGTAGCATCTAGTGCACCAATGATTTCAGGAGTAGATTCCTTAGTGCCCCTTACCCATTTAGCCCATCCCCCCTCCCACAACCCCTCCAGTAACCCTCAGTTTGTTCTCCATATTTAGGAGTCTCTTATGTTTTGTCCTCCTCCCTGTTTTTATATTATTTTTGTTTCCCTTCCTTTATGTTCGTCTGTTTTGTCTCTTAAAGTCCTCATATGAGTGAAGTCATATGATACTTGTCTTTCTCTGACTAATTTCACTTAGCATAATACCCTCCAGTTCCATCCACGTAGATGCAAATGGCAAGATTTCATTCTTTTTGATTGCCGTGTAATATTCCATTGTATGTGTATACCACATCTTCTTTATCAATTCATCCATCAATGGACATTTGGTCTCTTTCCATACTTCGGCTATTGTTGATAGTGCTGCTTTAAACATGGGGGTGCATGTGTCCCTTCGAAACAGCACACCCGTATCCCTTGGATCAATACCTAGTAGTGCAGTTGGTGGGTCGTAGGGTAGTTCTATTTTTAGTTATTTGAGGAGCGTCCACACTGTTTTCCAGAGTGGCTGCACCAGCTTGCATTCCCACCAACAATGCAAAAGAGATCCTCTTTCTCCGCATCCTCACCGACATCTGTTGTTGCCTGAGTTGTTAATGTTAGCCATTCTGACAGGTGCAAGGTGGTATCTCATTGTGGTTTTGATTTATATTTCTGTCAGAGAGCAATCTACTCATCATCTCCACCGTCTCCTCCAGAGCTTTGAAGGAAGGAGTGCCCAGAGAATAAGGTCTTGGTGACCTCTTTTCTCTAAGTACATTGTACTTGACATTTTGGGGGTCCATAGACCTCTTTGAGAGTCTGATGAATATTATGAGCACTTCTCTGAGAAAAAAGGACACACACGCACACACACAATTTTGCTTGGAATTTCAAGAGATTTAACTACTCCATGGATCCCAAGTTATGAAGCTCTTGTCCATGGTCTCCCTTTTCTGAGTGCTTCCGCACTCTTGGAAAGGTTCTCCTCATGTGGACACCCGGGCCCCGGCAGGACTTCAGTGCAGAGAGGCTTGGATGGTGGAGTCAGGCAGGCCTGGGTTTGCCTCTCTGGCTCCATATTGATTAGCTGGGGAATTTAGGGTGACTCGTTCCCTATATGTAAAACAGGATATTAATGCCTGTCTTGCAGGGGCGTTGAGAAGTGGGATAGGTAAAGCATTTATGCCAGGGTCTGACACCTGGGAAGCACCTGATAAATAATAGCCGCCATGGCCACACCTGTGCTGGCTCCTCTGTCTTCTCTTCTCTCTGGCCCACCTCTTTGTCTCAGACTCCACACTGCCAAATGCCCTAAATTCTTTTTTGTTGCTGTGCGTACTCCGCAGCACCTCCCTGGGGTCTCTGGAGCTGGGCCAGCACCACTGTGATCTGAGCAGGTCCTTGGGTTTAGACCCTACCCACCCAATTCCCTAGCCTTCCCTGGTCGTTCTGAGTCAAACTCCAGGATCACGAAGTTAGCCAGAGAGAGATCTGAAAGTGGATTAGGTGCTGATTCTTCTCTAAGAACAACAAAAAGAATAATACTAGCTAGCATTTGCTGTTGGCCGAGTACGTCTCGCATACTTTAAATACGTGATCTCAGTTAACCTTCGTACAACACTTCTATGTGGTGGGTACTGTCGCCAAAGATATAAAAGGTAATGTTCAGAGGTAGGTAACGAACACAACCAATTACAGGCAGAGCCAAGATTAGGACTTAACTCTGATGTCAAAGGCCCTACTTTTGCCCTCTATGCTCCATTGCTTCTAGAAATAGCTGCTGGCATCAGCATCACTGCCGACACTGTCCCCTTGAGCTAGAGAGACTTGGTCTCCCCATCACCTCCCTTGAGAGGTGATGAAGAAAGATGTGGAAGAGTTCCATGCACTTAGGGGGCTACACCTCATCATGCCCTCCATTGACTCAGGTCGCATTCAGTGTGTGCCTTGCTACATCCCCCAGCCTATCGTAGCCATGACTTATCTTTGGTCTTGGCTCATCCTTTTTCGTTCCAGCATCAGGCTAGACACATGAAAGATGCCAGACAAACACTTATGGTCTGTGGATGGGGCTATGAGCCTCAGGAGTGCTCGGTGGCCTCCGTTCTTTCCTGCTCCTCTGCTCCCCCCAAGAGGCCAGTTGGGGTTAGGACTGTTTGCTTGAATGCAGGATGCCTCAGACTCCAGCTGGGAGTGGGGACCAGCAATGAAAGAAATGCTTAGGGGGTGGCACCCTCAGGCTGAGCAAGCCCTGATCACCTTGCAGGAAATGTCTGAAAAAGGCATCCTTTAGCCAAGTGGTCAATAGGTTATCTTTCCCGGGCCCTTCACATAGATTCCCAGATGGAAAATGCAGTCCTTAGGTCTTTGCCATGCCAGAGAGGGAGTGCCAGCATTCCTGCTCACTCCTCCAGGGCTCCTTTCATCCTTTCTTCCCCCAGACCTGCAGCCCCCACCCCAGCTGACTGCTCCAATCATCTCTGCCCTCCTATGAGAATTCTTCTTGGCTCCCGTGGTGGAGACCTTGATCTTTACTTGCTGAACTCCTGTTCTGGCATGTGTCCGCTTCACAGCTCTGCTGACCCTTTGACACCAACTGCCCCTCCCTCTTTCCTTCCTTCAGATAACAGATGTTAATCGGGTCCTCTTCTGTGCTCAGCACCAAGGATACAGCAGTACCCACTTTCTATCTTGCCATTCAAGAGATGGAGTTTTAGTGATGGATGTGATTATGGTCATGCTTTGGAGTGTGGGAGGAATGGGGCAGCCTGGAGGGCAGTACCTGGGATCAAAAGCCCCTGCTGGTATGGGGTGGCCACCAACCTCCCAGGGGAGGTGTGGTCCAGTAGGCAGAACCCCCACCTAGAGGGAAGGCCCCAGGTGACTGTTGTCATCCAGGCAGGAGTTGGTGTTGGGGGTCCAACCTGGAGCACAGGGCCTGCCAGGGGGCAGAGCAGGGCCACTGGGTGGGCCAGGGCAGAGACCAAGGCAAATAGCATTGGAGGGACCTTTAGTAGAACTCATGGGGAGTTCCAGTTTTATGCTGTGAGCTCAAGAGAACAAGGCAAGGACCCCTGAACCTTCTGGGGTGTGGGTGTTAGGGAGGGCCTATAAGCTGGAGACTTGGCATGAAGACACGGGTCAGAAATTAGGCAGGAGCACACAGATCCAAACTGGGTCAAAGGTGAAGTGCTGTGGAGACCCTCCAGTGTTGAGTCTATACTCCCTATATCTCCCCAACCTAGGACCGGGCTGGCCACAGCGTTGGGGCAGGCTCAGCCCGCAGACCGCAGCTGGCAGCCGGTAGGGGAGAAGGACAGTGGGGCGGGAACTGGACAAGGCCTGGCAGCTATTCTGCCCATAAACTCTTCAATTTAGGAAGATGATTTGAGATGATAAAGAGGCATCTGATAAAATGCACATCTGTTCTTTCGGAAGGAAAAAAGAATGCAACATAAGGATTCTATCATCTCATTCCCTGGGGCCTCATTCAGAGGCTGACTTATACCTTGGGTTGAAGCCAGAGTTCACTGTGAACTTGAAGTGTTAGGAAAAGTAAATTCACCTTTAGGTTGATTTTTGTTATGACTGCATTTCTCAGAATTTGCGGAAACTGGGCTGGGAGTCCACTTGGAGCCTGAGCTGGGTGAGTGAGGGGCGGTGAGCACCCTCAGGGATTCATCCAGGGAGCTGTAATCCTGGGCCCCTCATGGACCTCAAATCCGGGAGCCTGAGTCAAAATTGGGAGATAAGCTGGAGAAGCCCGGACAGACAGGATTTAGTACGTGGCATTGTAGGCAAAGTTCTCTCCGTTTCAACATACAGAATCCTACTCAAGATAGCTCAAGTGAAGAATTTACTTAACAATATATTCTCTGGGCCGCCAACACACAGAAGCTGGGGAGATCCGGCCTCTTGGGGACTGGACTAGGAATTGGAGAGAGAGGAGCAAAGCTGGCCTCTCTTCTCAGGGATCATAAAATATCTCATTTTTGCTTTTGCCTCTTCTTACACCTGACCCATCATGGCATGGCCACCGTGCCTGAGTTCCCATCATGATCCTCAACTCGAGTGTCCCCTGCTGGGTACCCACAGTACCTCCCTAGGTAGGGGTACTGTGGAAATCCTAAGCGTGGAAGGAATCTCTTGGGGAGAGAGTATAACATGAGTTGACCACGGGTCTGACAACAGAACCCCGGGGAGGTAAGAGGAGGAGACATAGTTATGATGGAGGCAGGTGGCAGGTCTGTGTCTGTGGCTCCAGAGAAGAATGAGTGATGGAGCAGCCTTCGGTTTGAAGAGCTGATTGGTGAGTGAAGACCCGCCAGGCATGGAGGTGTGGAAGCAGTCCCTTTCAGGTTAACTTGGTCTTGGGGCCAAGCCTGGGGACCTCACACCCACTTTGCCATTTCTGTTATTTCCATGGGAAAATACTTTATGAGTTCCCATCAGCCATCTTAATACATGGAATTTGGGAACACAGTCTCCTGAGAGCCAGGGACTGCCTGTGTCAGATGAGGACCCAGTCGTTGCCTCCCAGTTTTGGCCGACAGAAAGATAATGCCTTACCTCTCCGGTTCTTCTTAGTCTGATTCCACTTTCACTGCCCTTTAACTGTGTATGTTTTCATTTGTATTTATTGAATGGAATTCTCTGTTTCCTGTTTTTAACTTAAATGTTAGTTGATCTCTAAGGCAGAATGAAATGCAATAAACCATACTTAAAGCAATCTTACCTATGCTGCCTTCCAGTCAATTATTCTAATATCAGTAGCCTAGGTATAAAAAATACTCCTCACCGTGACTTAAGAGAACCCTGTGGTGAATCCTTTTTGATGAATTAAAGGATGCTTTTACCCAGTAAGTAATCACCCCCTAAATATTTTAGTTTTCTTAATGCTAAGCACCTTTGCTTTTGTATCTCTTGGCCTCTTCTAGATGTGTGCATTTTGGTACAGATGGAGACAGACCTGTGTCACAAATGCAGTTTACTACTCAAGTATTTTCTTCCTGGGCATGGTGATGAACTCATTTGTTCTTGGACAAAACCAGTGCCCCAGCCCTTCAGAGTTACCCACTGCACAACACACAGACCTTGGCCATGTCACTTCACTTCATGGGACATCCCTTTTCTTATCTGTAAAGGCTGTTTTCTTATCTATAAAAGCTCTAAGCTTCCTGAGGGCCAAGAATGAGTCTCCTGGTTCTTTTGCCAAAGATAATCCATAAATGTGTGGAGACTAAATGTGTGGTTTCTGCTACATGCACAGCTAATTAGAGAACCACCGTATCTTTGGCTTCTCCTTCATTTGATGCCTCATGGAACTTCAGAATGTTCTACTTAAATTGCATCTAACCTGGACCTTCCAGGGGCCCTCCAACGGGCTCCCATATAGATTGGCAGAAATCTGGCAGTGGCCCCCTTTGCCCTATCTTAGAAAATGACAACAAACAGTGATAGGAGAGAGAAAGGAAAGCTGAGGCTGTCTTACAAGCATCAGTGACAAGTGGGCCACACCCTGCGAGCTGGAGATGCAGCTTGAGGGGCAGCAGGGGATCCCGCCGGTGTGAGTCTGGGATGAGACTCCTCTCCCCCTTCCATTGTGCTAACCTGCGGCTGATGTGCGGGATGGCTGGAGCAAAGTCACATTTCTTCTGGGGCTGTTCACATCGAGGTCTGCGGGTCATTACATCTGTGGCTTCCAAGGAGGTCCAGAGAGAGGAGGTGACGATGGTGGTAGAGTTGCCAGTGGAATCTCACCCTGCATTCTTCTGGTCATCTTCTTTCTCTTTGGTGTCATTTAATGAGCTGTTTGCCCACAAACTGTGAGAGAAAAGCCGTGCTGGTCTTGGCGCTGAGCCTCTAACTCGCTTCCATTGGTTCTTGCTTTCTGCTTCCCGCGTTTTCTGCCAGCCTCCTGCACCCCTAGTGCTGGGCTGCTGTTGCCTGAGGAAGGAGATCCTGTCTTTCCTGACACTGGCACCCCCTAGAGGCATGGCTTTCCCATTCTCTCTGCAGCCCAGAGGCCCTAAGCGGTCAGCCCACCAGCCAAATCTGGTCTGCAGATGTGTTTTGTTTGTTTTGTAGTGCTCACAGTTTTAAACTTACTGCCAACATTTTAAAAAATCAGATTTCTCATAAAAATCCAGAACTCTGGCTTCTCTTGAAAAGTTGGGAGATCTGGCCATGCTGGTCCGGCATTTCCACATGGCAACAATCAATGGAGTTGCATAATGATGGGTTGAACTCTGGGGGGGCACGTGCCCTGCAGTTGGCCACAGACCCCACTACCCCTATTTATCTCTCATACCCAGCCTCTTTCACTCCAATGTGTTGCTTGCCTGGCCTCCTAGCTCCAGGCATCTGAGTTTGCATGTCAGGCCAGTGGGGAAAGGACACCATCTTTGGACCCTAAATCAGGTCCCATGGCACTGGCCATGCGGCTTCTCTCTTCTCTGTCAAGGGAGGAGGGTCAGAACGTCAACTACCACCTGGTCATCTGACAGAAGATCCTTCTTCTGGAGGCTCTCTTCTTCTCTTCCTTGAACTTTCAGTCTCTGGCACCTCCTTGTAATACAGCATGCCATGTCCTGGGCTCTGCATGGCACTGGGGAAAAAAGCACAAAAAAGGCAAACAGGGTACTCAGTGTGTTGGGGGGTGGGTAGTTTATGGCCCAGCAAATGCATTGGCATCGGAACAGATTCTTTTTGAGCTAGTGAATCAGTGCAACAGGACCATTCATAGATATTAACCTCTCTGAAACAAAGGGGCCATCACGGTTCACTGAGGTGGGGCCATCACCCAGAAAAACCCTAGTCACTTTAACCTCTGTTTACCTATATTATCTTTTTAAGGTGGAACCCTTGCTCTGCAGTTCTCCTTGAACTGAGCTGACTTCTGTCCAGAAAGGTCAAAGACAGGCTATGGAATTCCGTGACCCTCTTTCTGCTTCTCTCCTCCAGGTCTTTGGAGAGGGTTTGGGTTGGTCTTCCTTTCTTTGATTTCCTGAGTTCCTTGCTACTGCTTCTGTGACCCAATTCATGGGGCTTGCCCTTGGAGATTACCATTACAGACTATCATCTGTAAATCTTGATTGGTCATTTGGTCATCTGTGCAAAGGCCATGTGGTAAAACCCTCCTAAGATTTTCTATGAGGACACGTGTGCCTCTTCTGAAGAGCTTTTTACTGCATAGTGAGAATCCTAATCCTTGAGTCCAGATGACCTTTTCTCCATTATCTGGGGGTTTCCCTCATTCTTTTCTCCTGTCACACAAGGAGACAAAGACCAAAGACTCAAGGTTAGATCCTCCCAGCTCTGTTGCATACCAACTGGTAACCACAGATCAAGGGCTTTACGTCATCGAGCCTCAGTTTCCTCATCTGTAAAATGGGGACAACAATAACAATACCTTGGCCCACACAGGTGCAGTGAATATTGGCTGGGATAATATATGCAAACATTAGCCAACCCAGTTCAGTCCAACTCAGATGCACATATTTGTTAAGCATCTGTTACAAACACTGCACGGTGGAAATATACAGGATATTGTCTGTGTCCTCAGGGAGTTAAGTGTCTTATTAGGGAAAACAGCCTTGGTTCACAAATACTATGGGCATGGTATGATCGGGCCCAGGAGCTTCTTGAAAGGAAGGCTTACCTCTGGTCTCTTTTTCTATCTCTGGCCCTTGGTACAATGCCTGGCACAGAGAGGTGCCCCATAAGAGTTTGTTAAATGAGGGAACAAATGAACAAATGAATGAGTAAAAGGCCACGAGAGAGATGTAAATGAAGCACAGAGAAGGAGGATGCCTTTGTGAAAGAAATAGAGTTGGGCCTCGAAGGATTTGGGCTAGGGCTGTAGTTGGAAGGGTTGTGCATTGCAGGTGGAAGGCAGTCATAGGAGGGGGAGCTTAGCAGCAAGAACTAAGGGGTTCAGGGTGGCTGGCAGGTGGGGGAGAGAAGCTGGAAGGACACATTGGGATCACACTCTGGTGGGACTTGGGCTGAGGGCTTAGGACACTCTCCCGTAAGCTGTCCTCTTTCCTGCCCCAGGGCCCGCAAAGTCTTTGCCCCTCCCCATCTGCCTTTCCCTCAAGCTCCACCACCCCTTCTCTGGTTCGCACCCAAATGGCTAAATCTTTTCCTTTTCTCCCAGCCTGGGCTGTGAGCTCTTTGACTGAGCCACCCAGGCACCCCTCCCTCTCCCCCTAATTTCTGAATAATAATCTCAACACTGTCTACTTCATATTCTTTCCTGGTCGTTTGGGGATGTTTCCTCTATCACATAGTGTGTGTTTTTGTAAGTAGTGTTAGTGTTTGCGCCTTGTTCATCTATATATCTTCTTATGTTAGTTTCTTTATGTATTTTAATATTTGGTGAGCTGCATCCTTCCCCCTTGCCCTTGCTCTTTGTGTTTTAGAAATGTCTTGGATAACCTCACTTGTTTATTCTTCTAGGTGAATGTAAGGGTCACTTTCCTACAAAACTCCAAGAGGATCCCAACAAAATCTTCTTAGAATTTGAGTCATGGTTGCATTAAACCCATAACTTCATTTGGAGAAACTGACACATTTATATTACTTACTCAATCCACCCAGGAACATGGAATGTGTCTTCTTCACTTACTATTATTTTTACAAATTGCAATAAAATGTGTAATTCTCCTATTGCAGTTATACACATTTCCTGTTAGAGTTGCCCCAAATCTCTTACGTTGACCGTTCTGGTGGGTTGTCCGTAATGCTCTTTTCCGCTGGCATATTTCAGCATGATGACCACGAAAGGGAGTGCCTTTATCACATCTCAGAGCAGACGAAGGCTTTCCTCCACCCCCCTTCTCATATCCAGCTGCACCCTGAACAATGATTGTGCCATCACCTAAAGAGCTCACCTAGGCACTCTCTTCTCCATTGCTGTGGCCCGCCCACTTCAGGATGTCGTCACTTCTTGCTGCGAGACCAACCTCAATGTCCAGTGTGTTCTTTCCTCCCTTCCTCCCTCTGTTCCAGGCCCATCCCAGGCCTGGGGTTACGTCACTGAAGAAGCTGGAGCTTTGTGTTTTAGAGAGTGTCATGGATGCAGACAGTTAACATGCAAACACAGAAAAAAGATCATTGCTGATAATGTTCAGTGAGCCCTGAAAGAAATGGGACCGGAGGAGGTTCTTCCACAAACTTCCTTTTATGCATTCAGCTTATAAGCCCAAAGATTGGCCCTCAGCATCTCAAAGAAGGATTTAATTGGTGCCCCATAATGCTCTTCGGTTCTTGCTGCCTCACCAGCAGCCCCGAACACTGTGGATCTGAATTTCTACCCCCATGCCTCTCTAGTGCCCCACTGCTGTCACACCTGACCACTTCCTGCTTTAGAAGCACACCTCTTCAGAAGCTTCTAGAAATCTATGTATAGGAGAAGCCCTAAATAGCCCTTTATTATAGAGGCCATCAGTGGAGGCACATGGGCTTAAGATTGCATCTGGGTTTTGCCTCTTACTATCTGGGTTTTGTGAAGGAGGGTGAGTTGTTTAGAGTCAGTAGTAATAGTCGTAATAGTAGTAACAGCTAACTCAGTGAGTGCCGATTTGGGGCCAGGCATTGTTCTATGCCTTGCACGTATTATCCCTCTTAATCTTTATAACAACCCTATGAGGTGAATCCTCCTTCTGTGGATGAGGCCACTGAAGGAGAAAGAGGTTAAATGACTTGTTTGAGGTCCCACAGCTAGTCAGTAGCAAAGCTAAGACTTTGCCGGTAAGCACTCTGACTCTGGACCTTGCACCGTAGGGTCCGTCTAGCAAACCACCTGATTTGCCTGAACCTCAGATACACCGAGATCAGGTTGGTAGTAGGTAGGCTGTTACATTTGTGCTCCCTTGACAAACCTCACCTGGCACAGTCAATTCGCTGGTACCATCCTCTCCTTCAGTGACTCTGGGCTCAGCCCAAAGCGACTTGCTTTGGCCAATGGGGAACTAGAAAGCATGATGTAAGCGGAGGCTTTTACAAAGCACTGGCACGTTGGGACTCATCGTTTTGGAAGGCTGCCTCTTGGAAGCATTCTGCGGTTAGGAAGCCCAAGGGGGCTGTGTGTAGAGGCCGCATGGAAGAGAGCCAAGGCCCCAGACTTATGGCTCCACGTGAGCCATTGTAGCCATCCCTCAGCCATTTGAGCTATCCCAACTAAGACCCCAGACACTGTGGAGCAGACAAGCCAGCGCCATTTGTTCTTTGCTGCCATTCTTGGCCCACAGAATCAGAAGCAAGCATAAAATGGTTATTTTAAGCCATTCAGTTGAGAGGGATAGTTTGTTATGCAGCAATAAGTGATGGAAACAGCCTTCGAAGAAGCCAAGGCCAGGCTGGGTATGAAAGGTGTGGGCCAAGTGACAAGAGTGCCTGGAGTCCAGGCTCAGGAGAGCGCTGGAAGTTTGAAGCCAGGTGAGCAACAGGTACTTCTGCTTTGAGAACTCACCTAAGGAAGAGATCTTTTGAGAACACAGGTACTTCTCTTTGAGAAGAGATCTGGCATGGCCGTAACAATAACCAGGGACCAGGAAAAATGCAGGTGCAGCCATTCAAGGTTGGGGGAGGGTCCAATGCCAAGCAAAATGGATGTTTGACTGGAGGCTCTGGGAAGGCAGCACTCAAATCTGCATGATTAAGAAGCCTCCCATGAGCTTCTGCCTGGGGCAGGAGCAAATTCTGAGGCCTCACCAGCCAGTGCTTGGACACAGGTGGGAGCCAGGTAACTGGCTGGAGAAGGGAGGGCCAGACCTCAGAATTGCCCACCGAACACTGTCTCAGGGAAGGTTCTGACAGGCCCTCTCACCTTCTCAGCCATGAGGTTTCCTGGCCTCCATCTTGCCAAGGTGTGGACTCATTACTTTTTCTTTCCATGGTCAGAACAGAGAAAAATGACGGGACCACAACTTTTCCATCTGCATAAACACGGCTACGTTTCTTGCATTCCCAGTGGAGAAAGGTTTTCCGGGCAGCCGCCTGTGTGTGTGTGCGTTATGTGTGTATATGTGTGTGTGCGTGTGCACTACAAAGTGCAGAGCACGTGTTCATAGGTGAGTATGTGCTGTAATCTTTTTTTTTTTTTGGAAATCCCTTTATTTCCTGATTGTAAAAGTAATCTGTTGAGCGCAATTTGGAAATTACACAAAGTATGTAAGAAAATAAAATTCACCCCCAAATTGCCAACCAGAGATAATCACAATGGGTATTGTGGGTATGTCCACCCAGCACTTCCCTCCCATCTTTTTTGGATCTGCTTTTTCAGAAAAGACGGGATCATACCCAGTTCTATTGGATCACCCTGGGCATTATTTCCTTATCTGTGTTTTGACTTACGATATGACCATTTTTCCCAGCTGGTAAACTTCCTTCTAAAACAGTTTATGAGGTTACATAGTGTTCCCTTTATATAATATTTCACTTTAGCCCCCGCCTCCCGTTGAGGGTGTAGTTATCACAATCTTTATTATAAAAATGTTGAGATGAATAGTCTTTTGTCTTTACGGCCAATCAGTTCCTTAGTGCCAATATCTAGAAGTCATATTATTGGGTCAAAGTCATCTTACTGCCTATTTTGGTACACCTTGCTAAATTACCTCATAAAATGTTGCCAATTTATATTCCTCCTCCACCAGCAGTGTATAAGAATTCCCTTTTTATTATACACATGCTGATATTAAATCATTTCATTAACACATGTTGGCAATGATCTTTTAACTCATTTTCCCTTTCCCTTCTGTAGCATTTGAAATTTGGCATAGATATAAAATGTACTTGGCACTGAATTGCTTAGGATTACACATTGATTACCATAGTGGTTGACTAGTTCATTCCTAAATCAGCCTGTCGAGGGGGCTTGGCCTCTTTTTTTTTTTTTTTCTAATGAATAATTAAAACCTCAGCTCAGCAGGTGTTTCTTGCACTGACGGAGAGGAGGTGTGCAGATACTTCACCCGTCTGCCTTGCCTGAGATGCTCGCTGATACCGCACTTGTACAGGTGTGGGGTAGAGGGCACGGGTTAGGAGCATGGATTCTGGAGTCAGACAGGCCAGACTTGGAATGCAAATTCAGTCACATACCAGCTGGGTGACCTCGAACAACTTACTCATGACCCTTCATTTTCTCTTCTGTAAAAGAGGAATAATATTACTTATTCATGGGATTGCTGTGCATATTACATATGACCAAAGGGCATGGCAAAGTAAGACTGCTTAAGACATAGCTGTGAGGATAACACTCCAAAGCCCTGTACAAGCTGGCTGTGCGTTCCTCAGGCACCAGTGCCCGCCATGGTGCCCTCAGCCCTGGCTCCGGCCACGCTCCAGCACTCACTTTCCTTCCCCAGGACATTGTCACTTGCTGGGTTTTGGTTTGTTTACTTGTTTTTGCTTTTTTGGTTTTGTTTTGCCTGTTTTGCTAGAATACTGTCCCTAGATGGATGTCCCCTTTTCATCATTTAGGGTCTCAGGCCAAATGCCATCTGCTCAGAGAGGCCTCCCCTGGGCTCCCATCCCCCCACTGCTCTTTCTTAAAACTGTTGTAATTTCTTCAAAGTGCTTAATCCTGCTGTGCAACAATCTCATTGTTTATTGTTGATTTTTATCCTCTGCGCCAGAGCCATGAAGGCACCATAAAGGTAGGTCCTGTGTGTCCTGTGTTCAGGAACTCGGCACAGTGCTACCCCAAGCAGACACTCAACCAATGTTTACTGAGTTACTGAGTTATTGAGTTACTAGTAATGAAGTGGTTTGTAGGAGCTTGTGCTGGAGATTTTTTTTTTTTATTAGAATAAAGCAATGCAGATGCATGATAGTAAGTTTACCTCTGGCGGGCCAGAGCTGTAAATACAGGTGTCTTCAAAGTGAGTAAATGGACAGCAGAGGTAGTCCCGGCCCGGTTACTTTAGCGTGTGATGTATACGAAAGGATTCGACACCAGACCATCTGGAGAGAATCTCAGTCTCTCTTCTCAATGGCTGTGTCATCAGTGATATCTTACCTGCTCTAAGCCTCAGTTACCCTGCGTGTAAAATGGGAACGATATCCACCTCAGAGGGTTAGCTTGAGGATGAAACAGGTTAACGTAGGTGTGTACCTGCAAACAGTCAACACTTTAAAAATGGTAGTTATTCTGGTGTTTAAGAAAACCAAGGACTAAAAAATGTTAGGCTCTACAAATGAGGGATAGAAGGAATAATTAATATAAAGCTTTGTTTATAATTAGCATATTAATTAATATTAATTCATAGTCACTATGCATGAGCATATATTCAATAGAGCAATATTGATCTATGGAACAAGACTGTCCTCTTGGGCTTTGGACAAGCCCATCTCTTTCTGCCTAGATGTCTTTGGATGTATATAGTTAATATTTCATTAATTATGGTGGAGGAGTGTTGTGTATACATCAATGTCTCATATGATGCATATAATTAAGCTACTGTTTGTTGGGAACGGAAGAAAATTGGGCTTTTCCAAAGAAAAGCAGCTTGCTCCCAAAGTTGCTAACAGATTGCTTCTTAATTGAACTTGGGAGGTGAATTATATGGTGAATTAGAAAAAAGAACAACTCTGAATTTAGTGAATTGTTCCATAAAGGAAACTGTGGGATTGAATTGCAAATGCTGGATAGAAACATTTCAGCCTGGCCCCATGCATCATGGGCCGTTGACCTCTGCTGTGTTTCAGTGAGAGCGTGAACAGGCCTGTAGCTCTCTTTTCAAGGCCTGGAGGGCATTCTTTCCCAGAGACCAGCTGTAAGCCTGGGTTTCTTATGCAAAGGAGACGTTTGAATAAGCCCCTGTGACTAATGAAATCTACAAGGTCTTTGCATATCCTCTCACTAAAGAGGTAATTAACCAAAGATCAAATATGAGCATTTATACATATTTTTTTTCCAAATATTTTTTGTCTTGCGATTACACCCAAGGAAGAATATATCCCCACACCCTATGCCCCCTCCCCCATTGTCCCCAATCTTTGTGTCAGGCTGTATTTCTCTTCCCTGTTCTGTGGTACCCATGCCCGCAGTTCCAACCACAGTCACACCTGTCTTACTCATTTGCTAGCTTTTACTGAAAGAGAGCAACATTTCTCATTGATTTAGATGTGAGAAGCGACTTTTTAAATGTTTGATGTCTGTTTCCAGCCCCACGTCTTTCATTACCGGTAAGCTTGGGGAGTAAGAGTTTAGTTGTGAGAAAATATCATGAAATGAGACTGCCTCTCACAGGTTCTCTGAGTAGTCACTCTCAACCTTGGCTGTACCTTAGAATCATCTGAAGAGCTTTTGAAAATCCCAAGGCCCAGCCCAGGCCCAGACTGGTTAAATAAGAAAGCCCCTGGTGGGTGGGACCCAGGCATCAGTATTTTTCTTCCTAAAACTTTTTTTTTTAACATTTATTCATTTTTGAGAGTGAGAGAGACAGAGCATGAGTGGAGGAGGGGCAGAGAGAGTGGGAGATACAGAAGAATCAGAGGCAGGCTCCAGGCTCTGAGCTCTCAGCACAGAGCCCGACGTGGGGCTCGAACCTACGGACCACAAGATCATGACCTGAGCTGAAGTCAGATGCTCAACTGACTGAACCACCCAGGCGCCCCATCAGTATTTTTCTAAAAAGTTTCCCAGGTGATCCCAAATCGCACTGAAGGTTGAAAACCATTGTTCTGAGAATATCTGCTTTCCTCTCCCCATAAAAACTGATGAAGACAAATTTTCCCATCAGTTAGGCTGCGTTAGAAATGATTGAGTCCTCTCTCTCTCTTTTTTAAATGTTTATTTATTTTTGAGGGAGAGAAACAGAGTGTGAGCAGGAGAGGGTCACAGAGAGAGAGAGGGAGACAGAATCTGAAGCGAGCTCCAGGCTCTGAGCGATCAGCACAGAGCCCAATGCGGGGCTCGAACTCATGAACAGTGAGATCAGACCTGAGCCGAAGTTGGATGCTTAACTGACTGAGCCACCCAGGTGTCCCGATTGAGTTCTCTTTTTAAGCACTGCCTACCTGACTTATCTATCCATCCATCTCATATTTTATTGAGTGTCTGCTATGTGCTAGGCACAGTGCTGGGTGTTCATTGTTGGACAAGACAAGATCCCTTTCTTTGAGATGCCAGAAACTAGAAACCAAACTGAGGGATCAGCTGAATGGACAGGAGGTGCTGATACCTTGTGGTAAGGGATGTGAATCAGCCCAGGCTGTGACTGCACAGAGCAGAGTGCTTGAAACT
Source organism: Panthera uncia (assembly GCF_023721935.1). Classification (NCBI taxonomy): domain Eukaryota; kingdom Metazoa; phylum Chordata; class Mammalia; order Carnivora; family Felidae; genus Panthera; species Panthera uncia. The sequence continues at coordinate 53,731,346 of NC_064818.1, read as the reverse complement.
TGGGAGAAGCAGTGGGTCAGTGTCCCAGAAGAAGCAGTGTCCCTGCTGACACTTGAAGCACCAGTTGGATTTGGTGAAGACGTGGGTGTGGCTGAAGACAATAGAAATCAAAGTGCTGTAGGTAGCTTGGGGTGGCTGGGTAGGAGTGGGAAAGTAGCAGCCTCAAGGCCCCAGGAGGAGGAGGCAGGCAGGGCCTTGTCACAGGGGCCAGGCAATCCTTTCAGGAGTTAGAACTCATCCCAAAGGCAGTGGAGAGCCTCAGGAAGGGTTTCATCACGGGGAGTGGCCAAACCACATTATCTCCAGGTGGATCCCAGGCTTAGCTGTACTGGAAGCATGAGATTTGCTGCCCTTTTGAGAAAAAAAGACACTCTCTAGTCTCTTGCTGGTAAGGATGACAGAGGGGGGATTTGTGTTCTTAACTGCCCAGGGCTCCAAGCTCTCATAGGCCTCCTGGAAAATGCCGTGGGTCCCTTGGGGCCCTTCCCCAGGCTCTCCCAGGCACCCCACTTGTTCTTTCTGGTCCTGAGGCTGAGGGGAAGAAGCACAGGTTTGGGGGTCAGATTGGCCCCACCTCCAGCTATCACCATTGCTAACCATCTCTGTACCCTCAAGACAAGCAAGTCACTTCACCTCTTGGAGCCTTGTTTCATCGTCTGTAAAGTGGGGATGTTTATGGTCCTTTTGTCATTGTGTCTTTTTGAGGCTAGAATTACAAAACACAATACAAGAAACTCATTTAGCACTGTTCTCAGCGCATGGTCAGCTCCATAACTGCCACTTAGGAAACACTGATTCTTTCCCCCTCTATTTACGGGGGGGGGGGGGGGCACCCGCTCTGCCCTCAACTCCAGAGCTTTTGCTCCTATTATAGCTCCAAGCACCTGGAGGCCAATGGATCAGAAGTCCTTGACCCCCGCCCTCCTCTGCCTGATGCAGAGCTGAGTATCAGTCTCTCCTGGCTTTTGTTCCCTCATACACAGCCTACAGCTAACCTTGAACCCAGACTGTGCTTACAGGTTATTTTATTTATTTATTTATTTATTTATTTATTTATGGCCTCCCTCCACCCCTTTTGCAAGAGCCAAGCATGTCTAAACTTTCCATCCCTTCATGCTGGGGTAGTGCTATGTGGAATCTCCTTTCAAATGCCAGCCCCTGAGTCCCCCTCCTGACCACTACTAATAACCCCAGTCATATTCAAATTCGGTGCAGTTACAAAGCCCTTTTCGTGTCCCCGGGCTGTCATTTCGTGTCCCTCAGAATGAAAGCCAGATCCTCAAAATGCCCCCACATGAGCTAACCCTCCAGACCCTCCCCTGCCCGCTGGCCTCATTGCCTGCTACTCTGCCCCTCACAAATCATCCTGCCTCCCTACCGCCAAGCACACTCCCACCCCAGGGCCTTTGCCCCTGTTGCTTTTTCAATTTGGAATGTTCTTCCCCAGATTATCTGTGGACTCTCTCCTTCACTTTCCTCAGGCTTCTGCTTTTCTACCTCACATGAAACAACCCCTTGTCCCTAGTGCCCACTGTTCCCCTCACCCTCATTTATTTTCTTCACAGTGCTTATCGGCAACTGACTTAAATACTTAGTTGCCTATTTGTTTTTTTGTTTTCTCCCCTACCCTCCATCAGAATATAATTTCCATGAGGTCAGGGTAGAGTTTGTTCCGTGTTGTATCCTGAGCAGCAGAAACAGCATCTGGCGTGTAGCAGGTGTCGGATAAATATTTGTTGAATGAGTTAGTGCCTAAACAAACCCATTACCTCATTTGGTCTTCAAAACAAACAGCCCATTTGACAGATGAAAAATACAAACGCCCAAGGTCTTATCCGCAGTTACGCAGTCAAGACTAAGCTAGTCCTAGATCTTTGGCTTCAGCCTCTTCTTCACTCCACACATGCCACATTCCTGTGCTGGCCAGCGATTTTCATACCATCAGGATTTCCCCTGACCTTTAGCCCGAGAGGAAATGATATCGCAACTGGAAGAATACCCAGAGGGCTGGGAGCTGGCAGCGAATGCACCGGCAGCTGCAGGGAGTGTGTGAGTGGATTCCGAGTTGGCCAGAAAGGCAGCAGAATGAACAGGGCGAAGGCACACAAAAATGTCAGCGCACGTCTGGTCCACTGCCGGTGTCATAGTCAGGAGAGGGAAAGAGGCGGTCTGCACGGTGGACCACAGGGTCGTCTCCCTTGCTTGTTCAGGGCCAGGTCATTGGATTGCGTGTTTGGGACCCTACCTCGAGCATTGTTGGAAGCCTGTGAGCTGTGGGGCACAGCAAAGATCATCAGGTTTCCTACCAGGAGACCGTGTCCTGAGCCCCCAGCTTCCCTGACGGGCTGGCAACCCCGGGCTAAGCATTTTGTGTCTCAATTTTCTCCTCTGGAAAATGGGGTTCCTTTCTGCCACAGAAGGTTCTAATCAGGGTCAAAGGAGATATGGGAAACTGCTTTGCAAGCTGCAAATTTCTAAACAAATGCAGGAAACAGTTTTGCCCAAGTAGATTGTCCTGTAGTCGCTTTGATGTGGTTTCATACATATAACAGTCTCTCCTGGACATAGGCTTTGCCCTCATATCTGCTCCCTGGTGTCACAGCCCACTCAGTTTCGCAACTCCTAAATGTAGGAGTCACTAGGGGCCCCTCTCAGTCCCTCGTATCTAGTTCATCAGCCTCCCTGTTTCCCTGTCTGCAACTATATCCCTGTGGATCCAGCCTCCCTCTCTGTCTGTTCCCCCTTGCCCACCACTGTCAGCCCCTCCACGTGGCAAGCTCATTCCCCATCCAGATTCTTTCCTGATCCTGGCCCAGACTTCTATGTCAGTTTCTTTGACTCCAGTGGTCAGAGAAGGCCCTTTCTGAGCAACTGCCCCAACCGTGCTCCACCACATACCGCCTTTGACCTTCAGGTTTTCTGAACCTACAACGATTGTGGCCTTTTGTTTTCTTACTTTGTGTTTATCGTCCAGCCACCCATGTCACCCGTCTGTCTTGTTCACTGCTGGATCACCTGGTGCCTGGCGATCGCCCGGTGCACACAATTTCGGCTCACTGTGGGTCTAATAATATTTGCTGATTGACCATGTTCCTGGTGAAGACAGGTGTGAACGAGGTTTATACCCAATGGCCACTAGCAAACAAATACAAGGATCACTGTTCTTGACCAAGGCGGTGTCTGCGGAGTCTAATACATGAAGCTAGCAAAAGGGATTTCTTTTTTTTATGTTTATTTTTTTATGTTGAGAGAGAGAGAGTGCGCACATGTGAGTGCAGGGTGAGGGGGGCAGACAGAGAGAGGGAGAGAAAGAATCCTAAACAGGCTCCGAGTCATCAGGGTAGAGCCCACCTCAGGGCTCAATCTCAGGAACCACGAGATCATGACCTGAGCTGAAATCAAGAGTCGGATGCTTAGCCAACTGAGCCACCCAGGCGCCCTGGAAGTCAACAGAGCAGTTTCTTTTTATTTTATTTTATTATTTATTTATTTATTTTTAAGAGAGAGAGAGAGAGAGAGAGGAAGAGAACGTGTGCACACACACACACACACACTCATGCATGTGTAAGCGGAGGAGGGGCAAAGAGAGAAGGGGACATAGGATCTGAAGTGGGTTCTGTGCTGACAGCAGAGAGCCCGATACGGGGCTCAAACTCACGAACTGTGAGATCGTGACCTGAGCCGAAGTCTAACACTTAACCAACTGAGCCACCCAGGCACCCGACAGAGCAACTTTAAAATGAGGCTCACTCCAAAGAGAAAACCAAAATACTTATTTAAGCCAAGGTCGTAACTGACCACATCACATATTTAAAAGCAGCACTGATGATTTCTCCCTGCATTCCACACCAGGGGACCCCAGAAGGCTGTGTCCTGTTTACATTTGGGCTTCCTGATGGAGGTGAGGGTGAGAAAGCTGACTTCGAGGTTGACTCTGGGATTTGCCTGTTAACTTTGTGTATCTGACTCCAAATACCCTTGAACTGGTCAAGGAGAGTAATCCGTTTATAATTTGTGAATCATGTGCGTGGTTATGGAAAAGCAGGTTCTTTTTTGCCCCTAACATCTAGAACAGTACCCAGCCTGTGATAGGTGCCCAATCAACCCTTGTTATCAAATCTTTCTTGATCTGCCAGGGATTCTGGTCATCCCTCAGGTGACCAGGTTTGCTCCCTCATTTCTTGGTGCTCCTACAAAGAAGGCTAATGTGTCCTCATGCTTCTTTTCTTCCTCATTCCTTTAGGTGGGCTCGAGGAGCAGCCTTTCGAGAGCTGGCAGAATGCTACAGCCATGAATACCAGCAGCGAGGAAGCCAGAAAGGGTAATATGAGGCCCCACCAGGCCTCTGCATCCTTGTTTTTTTCAGCTGTGGTAAATTTCGCAGAATATAAAATTTCCATTTTAACCATTTTAATGTGTACAACTTAGTGGCATAAAGTACCTTCACGATGTTGTGCAACCATCCCTCTATCTTGTTCCAGAACATTTTTATCATCCCAAAGGAGACCCCACACCTACTAAGCAGTCACTCCTCTTTTGTCCCTTACCCCCTGCCCTTGGCTTTGGAAACCTCTTATTCCACTTTTTACTTCCTATCACAGTAGACTAGAAGCACCGAGGTCTGTGGCCATGAGGGAGTGTGTCCTCTTACTGAGGGTGGACTGGCTGCCGGAGAAAGCCGTAGAAGGGTGGTGTTTGGTTGCTCAGGGACTGTATGGTCTTCAGTTAAACTCTGCTTTCTGGGCTTGACCTTTCTCATTGGTGCCTGGCTTGTAAGTTGCTGCCCCCAAGGGCTGACAGGAGGGATCGTGAGGCTTTGGGAACTGGGTATCTGAGGGAACAAGTGGGCATGGGAGGCAAGGTGGGAAGATAAAGCTGGGGTGGGGGCTCGGGAGGAGGGTGTAGACTAGAGACCTTGTGTGTGCACTGGGGGGGGAGGGGGGGGGGGGGGTTGTCTGTGGCCAGGGCCACCTGCCACGTTTCTGCCTCGATGGTGCTACTTCTGTCTATCTGCACACTAATGCTCACAGGAGTGTGCTTTCCTGGTTCTAGAGATTCTAGCCTGGAGATTATGGGTGGGGGTGTCTCGCTAGAAGCATCTCAGTTTGGGGGAGTTTTTCCCGTTCGGAAGCTGTGCTGGAGGAGAGAGGCTGCTGGGCTTTGGGCTGGCCTGCAGCCTACAGGAGTGAGGGCTCACTGCTGGCAATGGCGTTTCTTCTGCCTAAAATGAATGCGGAGCAAAAGGAATAATTTTTTATTGAAGTATAGTTGACACACAGTATCAAAAGGAATGATTTTTAGAATCTTCTGATCCGTAGTCGAATGCATTATCCATTGCACCACTGGCCAGTCAAAAGGAATAATTTTTTTTAATTTTATTTATTTATTTTAAGAGGGACAGAGAGAGCACGAGCACGGGAAGGGCAGAGAGAGGGAGATCCCAAGCAGGCTCCACTGGCTGTCAGCACAGAGCCCAATGTGGGGATTGATCCCACAAAACTGTGAAATGATGACCTGAGCCAAAATCAAGAGTTGGAGGCTTAACCAACTGAACCACCCAGGCACCCCTATCATATCCTTATTTAAAGTTAAAAAAAATATTTTTTAACATTTATTTATTTTTGAGAGAGAGATTGAGAGAGAGACAAAGCGTGAGTGGGAGAGGGGCAGAGAGAGACAGAGACACAGAATCGGAAGCAGGCTCCAGGCTCTGACTTGTCAGCACAGAGCCTGATGTGGGGCTCGAACTCACAAGCTGCTATATCGTGACCTGAGCCAAAGTTGGATGCTTACCTGTCTGAGCCACCAGGCACACCTATCATATCTTTTTTTAAAGTTAAAAAAAATTTTTTTGAATGTTTATTTATTTTTGTAGGAGAGAGAGAGCGTGAGCAGGGGAGGAGCAGAGAGAAAGGGAGATGTAGAATCCGAAACAATCTCCAGGCTCTGAGCTCTCCACAGAGCCAGACTCGGGGCTTGAACTCACAAATTGTGAGATCATGACCCGAGCTGAAGTCTCGCTTAACTGATTGAGCCACCCAGGTGACCCTATCATATCCTTTTTTAAATGTTTTTAAAAATTCTTTTCCCTGGGGCACCTGGGTGGCTCAGTGGGTTAAACGTCTGACTTCGGCCCAGGTCATGATCTCGAGGTTCGTGAGTTGAAGCCCCACGTCCAGCTCTGTGCTGACAGCTCAGAGCCTGGAACCTGCTTTGGATTCTGTGTCTCCCTCTCTCTCTGCCCCTCCCCTGCTTACACTCTGTGTGTATCTCTCTCTCTCTCTCTCTCTCTCTCAAAAATAAATAAACATTAAAAAGAAATAAAAAAAAATTCTTTTCCCTTTGGGGCACCTGGGTGGCTCATTCAGTTCAGCGTCCGACTTCAGCTTAGGTTATGAACCCACAGTTTGTGTGTCTAAGCCCTGCGTAGAGCTCTGTGCTGACAGCTCAGAGCCTGGAGCCTGCTTTGGATTCTGTCTCCCTCTCTCTTTGCCCCTCCCATGCTCATGCTCATGCTCTGTCTCTCAAAACTAAATAAACATTAAAAATTTTAAAGAAAAAAATTCTTTTCCTTTTAATTTGGCTACCTCCTTCACTTCTTTTTTTCACGTATCGCCCCCTACCCTTTTCTCTGTCACGCAAGCTTGATGACGTTGTATGCATCCTTCCATACTTTTTTTCCACACACATGTATTCATATATACATTTAGGTAGAGATATAAACATATATTCAAATACAAGCTTCATCGCTTTAAAAAGTGGGATCATATTTGATACATGCTTTTTATGAATCATACTTTTCTCAGCAACACCTCATGAGAAACTCCTCTAATGCATTTGTGATAACTTTATTCTTTTGAATATTTTGCAAAATATTCCTGATATGGATGGACTGTAATTGATCCAGTCATTCCCTTGTCAATTAACATTCACTTCATTCGAAGTTTTTGCCTTCGTGAGCAATGCTGCATTGCACTGACATTCCTGAACACACATCCTCACACTCTTGTTTTTAACAGGTGTTGCTAGAACACATTTCAAAAGGTAAAACCATTCACGTTTCCATAGCAACTTGGGAGTGTGCCTTTTTCACTGTATCCTCTCTAGCACCAGGTACTAGCCGCGTGTTTAATAATGTAAACAGTGGTTTATTATTACTTAATATTTATTTCCTTGACTGCTGGTGACTTTCAACATTTCTTCCTGACTTTGCCAGTGATTTGGGGGCGCACTTCTGTGATTTGCCTCTTCCTGCCTGTCTTCTGCTCACTTTGCTGTTGGGTTGCTGATCCCCCTCTTTTCAGTCTGGCCTCCTTTAGAGAAAGGCAGATTCATTAGGTGCCCCGCCTCCCCCCACCCCGACCATGTGACAAATGTGCATTTGTTTCTGTATCTCACAGGATATTTACTTCTGGGACCATGTGCGGGGCTCCCTTTAAAAATCTGTGGTTTCCTGCTTTGCTTTTTCTAAGTATTTTGACTTGTGCTTTCTCAGACTCTCCAGACATCTGGTAATCTTAGTGGCACTTCATTTTGGCCACAGAAACCCAGCACTTAGCGCTAACAATTGAGCGGAGGGTGTGAGGATGCAACTCGAGGGGGTTGCTATCCCTGCAGTAACATAGACGCCACACCTAATTTTTCCTTCCGTAGTGATTTATCGTTGCATAAAACCACGCCCAAACTTTGTGACTTCAAACAGTGGTTTGCTATCTTTCGCGATTCTGTGGGTTGACTGGGCTCAGTGGGATGTTTCCTTAGCTGACATCAGCCGGGTCACTCACCCAACTGCATTCCTCTAGCAGCTGGGCTGGGCCCGGATGGAAGGTCCAAAAAAGCTATAGTCACATGTGCCTCCACGTGGCTCTTCTCTCCACATGGACTTTCGTTTAGTTGTCTAACCTGAGATTTTTCTTACAGTATGGCGGCTGGCTTCCCAGGGGGAAGAAGCAGAAGCCGCCAGTCCACTTAAGGCCTGAACTCAGAGTACCCAGAATGCCACTTCTGCCACATTCTATTGGTCGACACAAGCCTAACCAGCTTCAAGGAGAAGAAAATAGATTCCACCCCTCAATGTGAAAAACAGCATGAGCTCACAGGAATGAGAGCTGTGGCCATATTCAGAGACCAGCTCCTACCTTCTCTCGCTGCATCTTACCTGCCCACCAGCAACAGGCATTGTCAGGGGTCTTAGTATTTACTAGGTTGTTGGTGTAAAATGACCCAACCAAATAAACTTCCACAGTCAGATGCACTTGGGTTTGCATCCCAGCTTAGCCACTGAGTAGCTAGGACCTCAGATAAGTATTCAAACTCCACATACGACGTTTGGGGAGACTTAGAGGTAATATTTATGCAAAGTGCACAGCCAGGTTCTGGAATTTAAGAGGTGCTCACTGAATGCAGCTCGTCTACTTTTTCCTCCCTACCTCCACCTCCAAGAATAATATTATCCAGCATTAAAGTATATCATCCACCTCTGGACTGGGATTCCACAGCTGTTCAACAGCTGCACAGAAATACATTTAAAGGAGACCGGAAAGAATAAGGCTGTTGCGGTTTGTTAAAATTCTGTTTCTGGCAGGTTGGCCTGTGCATGGTACCCACACTGCACAAGAAATCTTCTTGGGGTTTTTAAGGCGGACAGTGACAATACTCCCCCAGCCACCCCTCCTCATACCCCTAAAATAGGCTAAATCCATAGTCCACAAACCCTCCAATGACCCTGGGCTTTTGGAAGTGGATAATGTCAAGGCTAGGCCAGTTTCTCCATTCTGTATTGCAGCAGCAGATGGGCAGGTCTTTAAGCATCCAGGGCAAGCCTGACGAGGAAAGAGACCCTCGTCACCCTCAAAGGTGAGCTGAAGGCAGGCTATTCTAGCCCGTCCCCCCCAGCTTTCCCTCCGTCAGCTCCATCTTTCCAGGGCTCTGTCAGGCGCCAGCCTGGGGTGCCCCTTGTTTTTGTTTGAATGGAAGATAAGTTGTGTCAATCTCAGATTCCCCTTTAATCACAGCCTGCCCCCCTCCCACCACCCCCAGAAAAAGACCGCCCAAGCAGGAGAAAGGATCTGAGGAAGCCCCCCTGCCCCGGCCCCCCTGGCTTCAGCAGCAGGTTTATTTCCTGGCATTATGTGGCTCCCCTCAGCCCTGACGGCAGGGATTTGTGCTCCCAGCTCTGGGGAGGGCTGGGGGGCTCAGAGAATTGCTCACTCAGCATCCCCCTGGCAGACCGTTTGGTCCGAGGAGTCTCCCTCCCCTGGCAATGAGAGCTCAGCATGTATTTTGGGGCTGCTAATAGGATTAATGAAATGGAGTGTGTAACCGCTACTCCAATGAAGCTGTGACTGTTTTGATAGAGCCTGATTTCCAGAACCATATTCATAAAAGAGAATGAACCTTTCACTTTCAGTAACGGTTCCGAAGGGCTTTGTGTTGCAGGAAATAATAATGGAATCTTGTTTGCACTGGAGACCACAAACGTGGGTGCAAAGCACCACTCAGCTCCCGGACCCCTGAATGTCACTAATGTCAGTATATCTGGGTGTAGCCACTGAACCTAACTGTAGGCATTCTCTCTAGCCTGTCCCCGAATGCAGACCTTGACAGTGATTACTGAAGCTCGCACTGAGCCTTTACGACTGCAGGCATTTGACATTCATTACCTGGTTCAGTGCCCACAACACCACCATGCAGCAGGAAACAAGACTCAGAAGGAAGGAAGAGTGGCTTATCCAAGGCCACACAAGTAGCAAATGGCAGCATTTATCTTGAGCCTAAGTCTCCCAACTTAAAACCCCCTGCTCTCAACTTTTGGGCTATATCAGTGGTTCTCAAACGTCCCTGTGCTTTTGAACTAAGAGCTTTAAAATCTCACATGCCTGGACTCCACTGTAGTTGGACCGAGTTGCCACCTCAGGGCAGGGGGCAGACACCAGAACTTTTAAAAAGCTTCCCAGTTGATTCACACGTGCAGCCAGGTTTGAAAACCATCATGCAGAATAATCCAGTCTCTGCTTTCACCGAGGGGCTACTCTTTAGTCTTCCAAGGTTCCCAGGCAAGGTATGAATTTGCCCATCACCCTGGGGTGGGGGTTATGCAGATGGCTTGGCTGTCGGGATGGTTGCGTCCAGTGTGGGGGTGGCCAGTTAAAAAATCGAAAATTCCTAGTTCCTCTCTTGAGAAGGCTGGGTCAGGCTTGGTTCTGTTTATGGCACACCTGTGCCTTCTTCTGGAGATGGAACATTGAATGGCTGTGGCCGCTGTGCTTTTTCAGAGAGAATAGGGTCCACTCCCAGAGCCAGATAATTTAAATGGACTTTATCCCCCAGCCCACCCCAACCCCCAGTGTGTTAAATCCTTTCAGATGCCCCTGAGCTTCTCTTCAAATGTAGGACTCTTGGCCATAATAAATAATTACATCCTTCTATGTGGACTCCAATTCCAGATAGTAGTAATCCAAGAAAATCCAATAATGACAGTTGCATTAAGATCCTTCTTCCAGGCTAAGCAGAACATCTGTTTAGACATATTTTTAATCGGCAAATGCTTCCTGTGTTGAGTCCTCGGCAAATTAAATTTCTCACTGGACCGAGGGGGGATGCTGTCATTCAATAACCCATCTCTGGAAATTACACCCCAGTCTCTTTCCAGGTGCACTTAAGATTTGCCCATGCTGACTCGGCTGCATACCGGCCCTAGCAATACGAGGTCACATGTATATATAGCACAGCTTGTCTGAGAAATATGGGATGTCCTAGTGCTGGTCCCTCAAATAGAGAGCTATTTCTGCCCATTCTGCAAAGGAGACTTGGCGGCAGAAGAAAATTAAGAGACTTGTTGAAAACCCTACGGGAAATGAATAACAAACTTCCACTTGCTACATCGCTGCCTGTGATTACTTAAGACGCGATGATTCTCAGGATTTAAACGTTAAGGGCGTTAGGGCTGCCGACATTTTGGAGGGGTTTCCGCCGCAGAATTGTTTGGACTGTAGGGCTGTTTATTTTTAGAATAACTCATCCAATTCATTCATTCAAAACACAAAAGCACCTGACTGTTTACCACCAACCAGGCACTGTGCTGGGTGTGAATAGAGTGGTGGACAAGCCAGCCACAGTTCCTGCCTGTGGGGACAACTCAATTTGAAGGCACTTAGCTGCGATTTGTAGTCGAGGGTTGGGATAGCCGATTAGAGTATCTGCAGAGGCCTCGCAGGTAATGTCAATGGGTGAAGTGGGCTAGACGGGACCAAAGAAAGGCGGGGAGACGTTCTGACAACCAGGAAAACATGTCTTGGCTATGGTGAGCAGGTACTGCAGAACTCGAGTGGGTTATAAATGAGGGGACATGGACCCAGTGTTGCCACATCCTTCTGTTTTTCATGAAAATCTGTATTCTTATGTGAAATCCCTTGATTTTTAAAAGTTGGCTTCTGAAGTGATATTAAACAAAAAAAACAAAAAACAGTGTGGGCCAAGAGTGTCCAAGCCAAGCAAAGCACATCTGCGGGATGGGTTTATCCCAAGAGCTGCAAGTGTGTGACTTCTGATCTAGAAATTCTACCAGTAAAACAATTATTTTTAGGTTTAAAAATGTATTATATGCCAACCTTCTTGTTTATATGACTAACTGAATTAGTAGGAACCCCTATACAAATACAGAACTGCTAAAAATAGTATGTAAACCTTTCCACCCTCCTGAATAAAAGATACACAGTTAAGATCAAAGGACAGAAAGGGAAATTTCCATGATCAGAAGAAATAGGGAACACAAACCCATAAAATTAAGCCTCAGATGGTGGTAAGACTTCACAGAGGGCATTCAAACTGGGCTAGGATTTGGGGAACAAGGGGCCTATAAATAAAGGAGATGTGGGCTTGGTCCCATGTGAAGCAGAAAGTGAATACTAAGATCTTGCATAAAATGAGCACTGTCAAAGGGCTTCATATTCACTAAAAAAGAGAGAGAGAATAGAAAACTCTGCCCAGTGGCTAAGAGGAGTGGTAAGAAATCTTGCTATCTTTCCTAGGCTCTAAGTGTGGCTAAAAAAAAGAAAAAAAAAATCTTCTATGAGCAACTGAATCTGAAAGCCTGTTCCCTCTACAGGTGTAAGTTCTCAAATTACATTTCCTAAATATGGAAACCCTAAACATAGAAATTAACTTAAAAATTGATCTAGGACCCTGGAATCCCAACAGCCCTGAAAAAATGAAAAATAGGGTCACATTCATAGTTGATGGCATCGAGGGCTCCTTCAGATAGAAATGATCTCCCCTAAAAGTGAACTTTAAATAAAAACATTAGATACACAAAGAGTTAATCTATGAAGGAGAATCAGCAGAGATAATAAATTGGTGAATTAGTACCCAATGACACAGAAATAATAGAACAGTCTGAAGGAGATTAAATAAGTATATGTAACGTGTCTAAAGAACCAACAGAAGAATTTGAAACTATAGTAGGGAGGGGGGAAAAAAACAGGCAGATTAGGAAGCTACTAGATAGGTATGTCTTAGTGTTGGTCCCAAATAGAGAATTATTTCTGCCCATTCTCCACAGGAGAGTTGGCAGCAGAAGAAAATTAAGAGACTTACTGAAGACACTATGGGAAATGAATAGCAAACTTCCACTTGCCACATTGCTGCCTGTGATTACCTAAGGCACAATGATAGGTGACGGAATGACCATTAAACTATAAGGATACCTTCTGTTGGTAACAATAAAGACCAAAAGACATTGGAATGCTATCTTTGAAGTGCTGAAAGAAAAATATCTCTCAGCTTAGAATTCTGTACTTTCCCAGCTAAACTTAGTTTCCAGGGTGCAGATAAAATAAATTGATTGAAGGTGAAATAGACTGAAGATAAAATAAACTGAGAGAGTGTATGATCATCATGAGAGAATAATAAAAGATGCATTTCCACGAGGAAGATTTGAGATGTGAGAAGTAGCAGTAAGCACAGAAATGGTGTATATGAAGGCAGATATAAATCTGCATTGCAAACAACCATATCACTGGTAATAGTGACTAATTTGGGGTCTTAAAAGCAAGTAAACAATAACATGAAAAATTGGAAGTTCTGTTTACAAATTAAAATACTTTAAGATCCTTGTATTCTCAGAATGAAAATGGAGATTCTGATTTCTTCAGATCTACCTTATAGTTCACTAATTCTTTGTACTTTGTTAAGTCCAGTATGAATGTTAAAAATAAAAGTCAATACTAAAATAGAAAGGAGACAATGGAAATAAAAAGTAAATATAGAAAAATATCTTAATCCTATAAAAGCAATAAAGGAGAAATAAAAAGAAGCAAAGAAAAAGATAGCAGATAGTGACCACACACAGAGAGAAGGAAGTCAGCCCAGGTATATCAGTTATAAAATAAGTCTAATTCACCTGTTAAAAGAGAGATTCTTAGGGGCGCCTGGGTGGCTCGGTCGGTTAAGCGTCCGACTTCGGCTCAGGTCATGATCTCACGGTCTGTGAGTTCAAGCCCCGCGTCGGGCTCTGTGCTGACAGCTCGGAGCCTAGAGCCTGCTTCGGATTCTGTGTCTCCCTCTCTCTCTGCCCCTCCCCTGTTCATGCTCTGCCTCTCTGTCTCAAAAATAAATAAACGTTAAAAAAAAAAAAATTAAAAAAAAAAAAGAGAGATTCTTAGATTGAGCAATAAGAAAAAAAATGTAGCTATTTGATGTTTATAACAGACATAACTAAAATCTAATTACACTTATATGCAAAAATCCTCAACAAAATATTAATAAATCAAAACCATCAATGTATAAAAAATAATTATACACCATAATCAAATGAAATTAATCCAGGCATGCAAGGTTCAATATTTGAAAATCAACCAATGTAACCTTACCATATCAACAAGCTAAAAAAGAAAAATCCCATGATCATATCAACGAATACAGAAAAAGCATTTAACAAAATCTGACATTTACAATAAAAACACAGCAAGTTAGGAATAGAGAGAAATTAACTTGATAAAAAGCATCTGCCAAAACCTTACAGCTTATATCTTAAAGTAAAAGACTAAATACTTCCTCTAAAACCAGGAACAAGGCAAGGATGTCTGCTTTCATGCTCTTATTCAACATAGTTCTGGAAGTTATAGACACTGCAGTGAGGCAAGAAAAATAATTAAAGACATGCAAATTGGAAAGGAAGAAATAAAACTGTTTCTATTTCCAAATGACTCGTTTGTGCGTGTAGAAGATCCGAAGGAATCTAAAAACAAAAAACAAAAAACAAATCCTAGAACTAATAAGCAAATTTAGCAAGATGGCAGACACAAGGCCAAAACCCCCAAATTGCTTATATTTTTTAATGTTTATTTTTTTTTTAGAGCGAGCACGCGCACGCGCACGCGCGAGCGAGCAAGTGGGGGAGGGGCATAGAGAGACAGAGACACAAATCCAAAGCAGGCTCCAGGCTCTGAGCTGTCGGCACAGAGCTCAATGCGGGGCTCCTACTCACAAGCAGTGAGATCATGACCTGAGCTGAAGTCGGACACTTAACTGACTGACCCACCCAGGTGCCCCTACATTTCTATATACTAAGAATAATCATGCAGAAATCAAAATTTAAAACACAATACCATTTGTAAGCACTCAAAGAAAATGAAATACCTAGATATACACTTTTTAAAAGTTTTATTTATTTGTCTTGAGAAAGACAGAGACAGTGCGAGTGGGGGAGAGGCAGAGAGAGAAGGAGGGAGAGAGAGAATCCTAACCAAGCTTCGTGCTGCCAGCACAGAGTCTGACATGGGGCTCAAACTCACGAAACCGTGAGACCATGACCTGAGCCAAAATCAAGAGTCAGATGCTTAACTGACTGAGCCACCCAGGCACTCCATCCTAGATATACACTTTCAAAAAACATGTACAATGACTGTATACTAAAATTACACAAGGCTGATGAAAGAAACCAAGAAAGACCTACGTAAATGGAGAGACATACTATGTCCATGGGTTGGAAGACTGAATATGGTAAAGATGCCAATTATCTCCAAATTATCTACAGGTTTAATGTAATTCTTATCAAAATCCCAGCATGTTTTTTGTTTTTGTTTGTTGGTTTGGGTTGGTTTTTGTTTTTTTTAGACACAGACAAACTTGTTCTAAAATCCATATGGGCAGACATAAAATTTATATGAAAACATAACTAGAACAATCATGGAAAAGAAGCCTAAAAATGGGAGTAATCACTCTACCAGATTCTAAGGCTTACTGTATAACTACACTAAGCAAGACAATGTCATATTAGCAGAGGGATAAACACCGAGATCAATGGAACAACATAGAGAACCCAGAAATCAACTCACACACCATATAACCCAACAATTCCTCTCTTAGGTATTTATCTCAGAGAAATAAAAACTTATCTTCACACAAACACTTGTATATGAATGTTCATAATGGCTTTATTTGTAATGTCAAGAAACCACCCAGATGCTTTTTACCAGGTGCATGGTTAAACAAACTGTGGTGCATGCATACCATGGACTACTGCTCAGCAATAAAAGGAAACTATTGATACATAAAACAACTCAGATGAATCTCCAAAGAATTATGCTGAGCAAGAAAAGCCAATTCCCAAAGTTATGTACCGTAAAATTCCACTTATATAATATTCTTCAAATGACAAAATTTTCTAAATGGGGAATAGATTAGAGTTGAGAGTTTAGGGATGGATGATAGGAGAGGGGCAGGGAAATAAGATTATACAATGTCAACATGAGGGATCCTTAGGGTAATGCAGCTGTTTAGTATCTTGATGGATACACAAACCTATACATGTGATAAATGCCGTGCAACTACACACACACACACACACACACACAACTATATGTGATGCTGGAGAAATCAGACTGAGATCAGTGGATTACATTAATGTCCATATTCGAGTTGTGATACTGTACTGTAGTTTCATAAAATGTTACTACCAGTGGAAATGGAGTTACACAGGATATACAAAATCTGTCTCTATTATTTCTTATAACTGCATGTGAATCTACAAGTATCTCAATAAAAGTTTCAATTTATAAAAACTATTTCATATACAATAAAAAAATAGAACCTCACTATTATGACCATTGCAAAATTTATTTTATTGTTTGTTGTGGGAAATGTAATTTATTCACAGAATAACGTGAATGACTCATTTAAAAAAAAGCATAATTACACAGATCAAAAATAAATGAGTGGAGAAAAGCTATATGAGGCAAACACTAATCAAAATAAAACTGATACAGTAATATCAATATCGGCCAAAAGAATCTTTGTTATGGATGAACATTATTACAGATAAAGAGGGTCATTAATGATGAAATAAATAATTCACCAGGAGCCTTTAACAATATTTTACTTGTATTAAAAAGCGTAGCCTTGGGGCGCCTGGGTGGCTCAGTCGGTTGAGCGTCCGACTTCAGCTCAGGTCACGATCTCACGGTTCGTGAGTTCGAGCCCCGCGTCGGGCTCTGGGCTGATGGCTCAGAGCCTGGAGCCTGCTTCCGATTCTGCGTCTCCCTCTCTCTCTGCCCCTCCCCCATTCATGCTCTGTCTCTCTCTGTCTCAAAAATA
Organism: Panthera uncia; assembly: GCF_023721935.1. NCBI lineage: Eukaryota > Metazoa > Chordata > Mammalia > Carnivora > Felidae > Panthera > Panthera uncia. Next base: position 53,714,753 of record NC_064818.1, on the reverse strand, counting down.
AATAAACATTAAAAAAAAAAAAAAAGCGTAGCCTTGAACAATATAAAGCAGAAGTTAAGAATAAAAGAGAAAATGACAATTCACAATCTTAGTTGTCAGGGATGCTTAAAGCACTTTTCTTGGTAACTGATACACCGAGGAGCCAAAATATTTGTAAACAGAATGTGTGAACAACATATGTAGCACCCCTTAACTATCAATTATGGAAATTGATGCGCATTATCCCAAGGACATATGGAACATTTATAAAAATCAATCACATACTGGGCTACAAAGGAAGAGTCAAAATACCAAAGAATTGATACCTTGGAGCATGGACTAGTCATCTATGGCCAGGAGGCCAAATCCAGCCTGCCATCTGTTTTTGCAAATAAACTGCTATTGGAACAGAGCCATACTCATTCATTTACATATTGTCTATGGCTGCTTTCACACTACAGTGGCATAACTGGATAGTTGCAACAGAGAATATATTAACCACAAAACTTAAAATATTTACTGTTGGCCTTTTACAGAAAAAAGTTTGCTGCCCACCCCGCCCCTGCCTTGGAGAATGGGTTCTTAGAACACAAAGTAATGTTAGAGATTAATAACACCCACAGAGAAACAGATGTTTAGAAGTTAAAAGTCACACTTCTAAATAAGTCAAAGATCAAAGAAGAAAGTCTAAATGGAGCTAACAGAATATATCAATGTCTGATATTGAAATGTGCATGTCAAATGATAGAATTCAGGTAAAGGGGAACTCAGAGAAATCTTAGCCTTAAAATGTTAGTATTAGAATGTAAGAAGGATTGAAAATTATGTGCCAAACACTGACCTAAAGAAGCCAGAAAAGGATGATCAACTGATTTGTTAGGAGAGTGCCAAGACAGTTCTGTAGGGGAAAAACTAATTTTTTCAACAAATGGTGCCAGAAAAACTGGATATCCACATGCAGAAGAATAAAATTGGACCCTTACCCCAGACCATATACAAAAATTAACTCAAAATGATTAAAGACTTAAATATAAGCACCAAAACTGTAGAACTGTAGGTGTAAATAGATATAACATAGATATGAATCTTAGTGAGGTTAGATTAGGCTGTAATTTCTCAGATATGGCCCAAAAAGCATAAGAAACAAAAGAAAAAATATGGATGCCTTGGACTTCATCAAAATTTAAAACTTTCATGCTTCAAAGGACACTACTGTAAAAGTGAAAAGACAACCTACAGAAAATAATTATCAATCATATGTCCGATGAGGGTCTGGTATCCAGAATATATAAAGAATAATTATAACACAGTAAAAAGACAATCCAATTAAGACATAGACACAGGATTTGAAAAGACTTTTCTTCAAAGGAGATATGCAAACGACTGATAAGAACATGAAGAGCTGTTCGGCATCATTAGTCATTAGGGAAACGCACATCAAAGCCATAATGAGACGCCACACCACACCCGTTAGGATGGCTAAAATCAGCAAGCTTGACAATAGCAAACGTTGACAAGTATGTGGAAACACTGGAACCCTGGTATGTTGCTGAGGGGAAGCAGTCTGGTAGTTCTTCGAAGGGTTAAATATAAAGTTACTGTGTGACCCAACAATTCCAGAGTTTGGCATATACCCAAAAGAACTGAAAGCATACTTCCACACAAAAACGTGTACATTAATGTGCATAATAGCATTATTCGTGATAGCCAAAAAGTAGAAACAACCCAAATGCCCACCCGCTGAGAAACGGATAAACAAATGTGGTATATCCACGCAATAGAATATTATTCAGCCGTAAGTTACAATGCGGGACTGATCGATGCTACAACGCGGATGAACCCTGAAAACCTATTAAGTGAAAGAAGGCCAGACACAAAATGCTACATGCTGCATGATTCCATTTATGTACAATGTCTAGAATAGGCAAATCCATAGAAACAAAAAGTGGATTTACTGGTTGCCAAGGACTGGGCGGGGTGTTGGGGGGAGGGTAGGAATGGGGAGTGACTGCTAGTAGGTTTCTTTTTGCTGCGGTGAAAGGGTAGAGTTCTGCAGTGGTGATGGTTGCACGACTTTGTGAATATACAAAAAACCACCAAGTCGTGTACCTTCAAAGAGTGTCTATTAGGGTGTGTGGATGATATCTCCAGTTTTTAAAAAAGAGAAGAAGATAGAAAGGAAATATCAGAATAAAATAAGTGAAAATGGAAGGAAGTAATAAAATACGTAAAATTAATGAAATAATAAAAAATGAAAGGGACCAACAAAATGAAAAGCTGATTTTTAGGGAAACGATGCAGAAACTAGAGAGCAAATGCTCCAAGTGAGAATCATGAGGGAATCTGAGCAAGCAGCCTGAAAACAAAACGTTACATTGTCTGAATGACCAAGAAAATGAATGTGGAGTCAGCTCTTTGGTTGCCATAGGTTTGAGCGATTTTATCCCACCTGTCTATCTCTGCTATTTCCGGGAGCCACACCTTGGACTCAGGACCTTAACAGACTCTCCATTTCTTCTGCACGTTTCTCTCTGAAAGGTCCAGCTGTGCCAAGAGACTGGGAGGAGTTGGGGATTTTCTGAGGCTTTTTCCAGGGGGTTATCTTGCAAAGAGCTTATTTTCCCAGCATCACAGACTGGTTCACTCTGTTTGTCAGACTGGCCAAATCGTTTTCAAACTTTCCAACACTGATGAGTATTTCATCAGGGCAGGGGACTGGTTCAATAGTTTCCTCGGGTGTTCCCAGTGCTAAGAAGAGAGCACACCCCTAACTCGGCTCCTTCCCAAAGGATGCCTTGTCCGGGCAGCTTGAGTCTGAGGGTCTCTGGCTGCCCTTTGCCCCACAGGGCCTGTTCAATGCTTCCAACAAGCCAGACCTGCTTCCCTCAGAGGCCTGGCACCCTTACTAACACCCAGGGGTTCAAAACCCTCAACAGACCAAATACCCCCTGTAGAACACAGGTTCTTCACACACCCCTTTTTATGGATTCATGAATAATACAGTCTTAATCATAATGTACAGAAGGAATTCAAGGCAAAGTAAATGGCAGCATGCCTCTCTTGCAGATGGCCAGGAAAATGCTATGCTTCTACAGAGCCCCGGGACCTCAAATGCCAGAGCTGAGACCTTTTCTCCACGTGTCCGAAGAGCCACAACCTCGAGGGCAGAGAGGATATGGCCTGGAGGGGTCATCCCCTACGTCATCGGAGGGAACTTCACTGGTCAGTGGTCCCAGATGAGGCCTCCTTTGAGGCTGGGTGCTCTGTCTCCCTAGGTTGACGGTGTTCTCCCAGGAAGAGTCCAGGTGGAATGAAGCAAACGCTGGGACCACAGCAGTCCTACCTGCTAATGCTCCATTGTGCACTAAGCCTGGGGAAGCTGCACTCTCTGGTAGGGCTGTGTCTTCAGAGGTGGTCACCTGGTCCCCAAGGCTTCGTGCAGGGCGTGACATAGGGCCCTGCTCTTGAAATATAGGCAGAGGTTGCACAATGGGTATGTGAGCAAAGCCCTCCAGACAGAAGGAAGCTGTGAGCGGCTGCACAGGAAGGCTTACCTGTGTTCTGCCTGGATGAGAAGTCTGGACCTCCCCCCACCCCTGCAGCACTCCACACGGTAACCAGAGTGGCCAACCCTGGCTGGGCTGTGGCACCTGCCAACAGTACACCCTGGGGCAAGTTACTTAACCCCTCCATGCCTCAGTCCCCTCTTATGCAAATGGGGATGATAATATTTTCTAATCCATAGGGTTGTTTTGAGAATTAAATGAGTTAATTTAGATAAAGCACTTAGAATAGTGCCTGGCACATAGTAATATTTGCTATTGGTATCATTATCTTTAAAATATGTATGTCAGCCAGTGGCTTCCCATCACTACAAATGAAGCTGAAACTCTTGACCATGGCCTCCAAGGCCCTCCTCCAGGCAGCCCTTGCCCCCTGTCCCACCCGGTGTCCTACCCTGTTCCTCCTCTCTTCTCCCCAGTCCCTGTGTGCTGGCCTCACAGGCACCTTTCCTTTCTGGAACATGCCCATTTCATGGCTGCCCTAGCACACCTGCACTTGCCCTGTTTGCCTAGAACATTCTTTCCCCAGACCTTCTCATGGTTTCCTCTTATCACCGCCACCTCAGATCAGATGGCATGTCCCCCCAAAAGCCTTCTTTGCCTCCCTGATACCCCCAATACTCCCACGAGCCACTCACTCTCAGCACCCCACTTTCTAGTCTTTGTAGTACTTCCCATTACCTGAAATGCTTTGACTTTTATTTTGTTTGCCTGTTTTTTGTCTCTGCCCAATCGTTGTGGGAGCAGGGATCTTTTTTTTTTTTTTTTTTTTTTTTGTCTTGCTTTCATTCCTGTATCTGCAACACCTAGAACAGAACAGTAGTAGACATTCAACAGTTATGCCCATAGCAGGCCTGTGGCCAGTATTAGTCAAATGCCTGAGTGGAAAGCCACACGGAGCTGCCTCTTCCAGGCTCTCGATTCTGCCAGCACCTACAAGTCAGCCTCCTCTCTGCGGTTCTGTGGCTTCTGGGGGAGGCTGTTGATGAGGCAGCTGTCCCAGAGCCACTGAAAACCACTGATGGGTAAAGGCACGGTGAAGACGTAGATGACAGGGACCTGGGAGCTGGCAGAGAGCACGGAGTGCCTCCGGGCCACCCCTCCTCTCTCCTGGCAGCGTCACTCATGAGACAGTAACCCAGGATGCTTGCCGGATACTTAAGTAGGTGCTGGTGACAAAAAGGCCAAGACTTTACCTCCAGGAGCTCCCAGTCCTACTGGGAGAAAAGGAGCATGCCTAATGGATTTGAATGTTGGAATTTTGACCAGCTACTCACCTTTGGTCTCTGGTGCTTACCTGTGTTCTTTCAGAGCTGGTGTGCTTTTCTGACCAAAGATGTATATAACCTTCATCAAAATCAGCTAATTTTATAAAGAGAATTTTCTTTATGTGGTGGTTTTTGTTATTCTGTAATTAGTGGGATTGCTATTTTGGTGAGTGCTTGAGCTATATAAACAATTTGAACTAAAAGTGTCAAGATGTAAAAAAAAAAATGGACAGCTAGGTGACTCTTTATTCTATATGTGTGCTTTGGGGGACAACAATTTGACCCCCACCCCCATGTCTTCCAGGCTATGACGGGAGCCTCCCCAGTGCTTTGTTTGTTTGCTTTTGGCAACAAGGTCACTCTAGAACTCAGAACCCACCCCTAATCATCATTTGTACTCTCCAAACCACTATTTTTTTCTAGATCCTTCTCATTGTTTCTAGCAAAATCAAAATAGTCTTCTTTATCTCAGGCTGACAGATTTTTTTAAAAGAATACTTACCGACGGCAAGTAACTATCAGCCACAGTTTACAGCTACTTTGTTGTTGCTCCCAGACAATTTACTTATTGTTCTACTTTTCAACGCATTTCCGTTCAAGGAACTATGAGGACATGTTCAGAGAAAGTATGAAATCCATCTGTTTTCAAAGGCTTTGTAGAAAATGAGGCGCAAGGATCCACCAGAAGACACTGCACGCCCATGCAAAAGTAGCATGAATGTACATGAAAATAAACTTTTTAGAGCATATGGACATACACTCCTATAGATATAAAATAAAAAGAGGCTGCAGAATGCAGTACTGGTGAGCTCCTTCAAAAGCCTAAAATTTCCAAATTGAATAAACCCGAGTAAGATTTTTCTAAAGCTTAATTAAGTACTTTCCCTTCACAGGACAAGTTGGGGAGCTTGGGATATTCTGACCATCTATTTTTACTCTCTTTTCCAATCCATAAGCCCTTACTGAGTTCTGGTGATTCAGGAAAGTTATATCTTTAGCAAGAGCAATCCTTATTCCTAGTGCATTTCTATCCTGTGTCACCCCAACAAGTTTTTTTGATCATTGGAACGAGTGTTGTAAGTCAGCACGCCTTACAGCATCGAAGGAAGGCATGGACCTATCAGTGAAGTGATGAGCCTTGCCCTGTCATTTCAGGAAGCCAGAGGGCCATTTTTAAGCAGGCTATGAGACACTGGGAGAAGCACACCTGTGTGACCTTCATAGAAAGGACTGATGAAGAGAGCTTTATTGTGTTCAGTTACAGAACGTGTGGGTAAGTAAGTGAAAGCAAGGCCGTCTCAGAGGAATCAGAGGCAGACAGATGGCTTGTGAGTCTTGAGTTTTCTCTGTACAACCAAATCGTTCCAAGGAGCTGTAATAAGTAGCAATCTAGGGTTTGTCAGAAACTCCCCTTGCCATCAATGAACTCACAATCCGGTGACAAAGTAGGTAGGTCAAGAAGAAGACTCTAGGAAGACAAGGGGTCTGGATCTCCTGTCATGGGAGCAATCGAAGGAATTGGGGGTGTTTTGTATGGAGCAGTGGTTCTGAACCAATTTGAGGTCAGCAATCCTACTGAGAACCTGATGAAGCTATGGGCTTCCTCATGACAGGTATACATTTATGCAAAACTCTGTGGGTAATTTTATGGGCTCCGTGGGCTTACAGACTTCCTCCAGAAAACACAACACACAATAAGATGACTGGATTTTGATTAAACTTATCTGTTATGCCAATAAATGTAAGTGTGATATACTCTCTCACTGGAAGAAAAAGTTTCCCGTTCTGGTTCAAATACTTAAACCCAACTACATGGCGTATGCATGAAATGACTACTAGAAAAATGACCCAGAAAGGTTTACATGTAAAAGGAAAGAAGGCATACAGGCAAATGCTAACAAAAAGAACATTGGGATCATAATTTTAGTTATAGACAAGGCCTTTTTTGTTTCATTCCTGTTTTGTTTTGTTTTTAAAGTCAGAAAGTGTTTTAAAAAAAAGGTGAGGCACTTTATAATGAGAAAGAGTACAAGCTACAGTGAGAATATAACTGTCATAAATCTTTATGCACCAAATAGCATAGCATTAAGAGTCATAAAGCAAGCCCCAGGGAATGCAAGGGGAAATTGACAGAAACACCAGCAGCAGGCGACTTTATTTCATTTCTGTCAACTCAAGTAGATCAATGTCAAGTTGACCAAAAAATAAGTAGAGATCTGTTGAGGACTGGAAAAATGTAATTAAGAGTTGATCTTATGGGTCTATCAGATTCGGCAATCTGATAACACATCTTTTCTTTGTAAGTGCATGTTGAACATTTATAGACATTGTCCATCTATTAAACATTAATAACACCTCAGTGAATTCTCAAAGGCAGAAACAGCGTTAAAATAGGCTCTGATTACAGAGCAATGAAACTAGACATAATAACAAAAAGTAGAATGAACACGCCTGCATTACCTAGTAAATGAAAAGCTCTATTTTTTGTTTACAACTCTTAGATCATAAAGAATTCAGGATTGATGTTATAAGATGTCGAGATAATAAAAGCCCTGCAATTCTAAATTAAAGAGCTATGGCTAAACCTGTGTGTCTGTGTGCGCGCGTGTGTGTGTGTGTATCCCAAGAGCCCACATTGAATTAAACTGATAATTCTAGAAGCATTTCTGTTAGAATCAGGAACAAGGCAAAGGTGTTCATGATCACCACAATTATTCTGCGTATTTTGGGAAATACTAGCTAATATAGTTAAATAAGAGAGGGAAATACATATGACAGGTATCAGCAGGAACAAGGCAATGTTTGCATTGTTTGAAGTTAATATGACCGTGTCTAAAAACCCAGAAAAGCAATTGAGAAACTACTAGAAACAAAAGGAGACCCTATTAAGGTGACTCATTACAAAAGTAGTAAACAAAAAATTACTTTTCCTTATAATGAAACAATCTGATACACTTCTGTAATAGGAAAAATATCACTTTAATAGAGACATAATAAATAATATCTCTAAGAATAAACCTAATAAAAATGCAAGAATGCTCCAGACCTGTAAGAAGAAAATGCTAAAACTCTAAGGACACTTAAAAAAAAAGTAAAAATGGAAATGCATACCACTTCCTGGTATGGGAATATTCAACATTGTAAAGATGCAGAACTCCCTAAAATAACCTATAAAAGCATGCCATTTGGATTCAGACATCTACATTTATGTATATGTGGGCATATGTGTATATATATTTCGACAACTTAAATGACACTAGAGTTTATCTGGAGGAACAACCATGTAGAAATAACCAACAGAGAAGGAGAGAGACAGAGACAGAGAGAGGGAGAGAGAGACTGAGGCAGAGAGAGGGATATATATATATATATATAGAGAGAGAGAGAGAGAGAATAAGAAGAAAGAGAAAAATAGAGGGATATATAGAGAGAGGCATAGAGAGAGAGAGAAAGGACACAGGGACAGGGGGATGGAGGTACAGAGGGGATTATGGGGAGTGGTCTGATGGTCTGTTCAAACATCTAGGATTTAAAATGCAAATGAAGTTAGTAATAATTAAAACCATTTGGAACGGAACAAAAGGGTTTAAAGTGCATATGCCTATACATGAATTTAGGTAGCATCTTAAATGAGTGAGAGCTGGATTAGTCATTTGGGATATTTTAATACTGAGATGGACAGCTTGTTGTGAAAAAAATAAAGCTGGATTCCTACCTCACTTCTTACATCAAAATGATTCTAGCCGGATCAAATATAGTAAACATTTTTAAAAGGAAAAATAAAGAAATGAAAAGAGATTTAAAAATTATTTTGAAAATTTTATTATTTTATTATGAGAGAAGCAAGAGTGGATTTTATTTATGATCCTGGCAGGTAGATGGCCTTTCCCAACAGGATGTAGGAAAGTGAAGACATTCCATACATTGAAATTTAAAAATTATATGTGGTGTAGACAAAACCAAGACAATACATAAACAAAAAAGCAAACTGAGAAATAGTGAGAAAAATATTTGCAATACATTTGACAATCAAAAGACTTGTTTCCTTAATTCACAAAAGGTCCTTATATATCATTCGTAAAAAGATGGACAGCCCAAAAGAAGATGGGGAAAAGAGGTGATCACATAGCTCACAAGAAAAAAAATACAAATGTCATAGAAAACATGGAAAACTATCCAATCTTGATACACTGAAATACCATTTTTCACCTATCCAACTGACAAAAAGAATCTGGTAAAGCCAGTGTTGGCCAGGTTGTGTGGAAATAGGGCTTTTAAATATATCATTAGTGGGCATATAAGTAGACCCAACATTTGGGGATTGCAGTTTGATAGTATCTATCAAATCTCAAATGTGTGAACCCGTTTATCTCTCAATCCCAATGCTACAAACAGGAGTCCAACCATTTATTTGTTTTGCTTGTTGTTATTTGTTTGTTTTGTCTTCCTCTCCCATAAGGCTTTGTTTAACTAATAAAAATTGGAATCAGCCCAAATGTACATTAATAGGAGTCAGATTAAAGAAAATTTAGTACTTTGTTGCTTTGAAAAGAATGAAGGAAGTCTGTATGCATTGTTATAAAAAGATCTCTACATTAAGGAGGAAAAAAGGTAAAAATTAAGGATGATGTACATAGTGCATTTTATAATAAAAAGTATACGTATCTAATTTTTCTGAAGGATATCCAAGAAACTGTTAACAATGGTTATTTTTGGATGAAGAGATTAGAGATGGGGGTGAGAGACTTAATACTTGACTCTTTTGAACACATACTTTTAAAAAATGTTTATTTACTTTTTAGAGAGACAGAGCACACAAGCAGGGTAGGGGCAGAGAGAAAGGGAGAGACAGAATCCCAAGCAGGCTCCTCACTGTCAGCCTAGAGACCAACGTGGGGCTCGAACCCACGAACCATGAGATCGTGACCTTTGCCTAAATCAATAGTCAGATACTTAACTGACTGAGCCACCCGGGCGCCCCAGAACACATATTTCTTTTAATGTTTGATAGAGGTTAGCTGGGTGATAGAGGTGGTGGGGTTGTGGGCCATGTTTATTTCTTTTCTTATACCTTTCTATATTAGGAATAACATATAATAATATGTTAGGAATAAATGTTACTTGAAAAAGCAATTTTGCCCAGAAGGGGAGTCATTTCTAAGGCTTCTCTGATAAGGGTACCATGCTTTACAGAAACTCAGCTGACTCCTTTCTTCGTCATCAGAGATGATGCAGGAGAGACTTGGGGGTGCAGGGTTGGGGAGGGTATGGGCTTTATTCCAAGAAGAGAAACCTTATCTTCTTTGGGTTCTCAAGTGGATCCGTGACCACCAAAAAGGAGAACAATTTTTGGAGGGAATTTCTGTATTGGGAGGTAGCTTGGAAAATGAACGTGCTTTCAGCTCTGAATATCTATTTCTTTTAGATTAGCGTGTGTGTGCGCGTGCGTGCATGTGTGTGCACGCACACACACACACATGTGCACGCACACACACAATCACATGCATGGGGGAGGGCATTAGACTCTTCCTATTCTCTGAGCGGCTGACCTGGGTATTTCTGCCACTGTCCAGCTGTTGTTCCTATGTTGGGCGTCGAGGAGGAGGCCCGCAGGCCATATCCATTGGGAAAAACTGTGACAAGTTTGGCATTGTGGCACATGAGTTGGGCCATGTGGTTGGGTTCTGGCATGAACACACTCGGCCCGACAGAGACCAGCATGTCACCATCATCAGAGAGAACATCCAGCCAGGTAAGGAGCCAGTATCGAGTCTGGAAGCCACTGGCCAGGAAGGTGGCATCCCCTGGGTCAGGCAGGGTTAAAGGAGAGGGGTTTCAGGGACCCGACGAATGCTCATTTGTTAAGTAAGGAGGCAGCAGCCCTACTGTGCAGACATTTGTTGCTAGCACTGCCACTGTTATTTGTGGGCCTTCCTGGGAGGTCATCTGCCATAGCTTGTGGGTTACGGCAGAAACCAAATGACTTTTCATGTTGTAAAAGGACAATGAAATCCAACTCCATTTCCTAAAAGGAACAGAATGGACCAGAGTAACTGTTGCAGGATCAAGGCTGAGAAGCCAAAAAAAAAAAAAAAAAAGAGTTCTCCTGGTTGCTTTTATAAGAGTCACTTTTGCTGACTTCAGCAACACATCCTTTTGAAACTGAAATACAATTAGGACACAAATACATGTAAAAGTAGTATTTTGGCCTGGAAATGTTCTGCCCCAAGGCAGGTCTAGTGTCTAGACTAAAAACAAAACAAAACAAAAAAAACAAACAAACAAACAAACAAAACACCCCACTTCTTATATTAAATAATTTTATATAGAAGTCTATGTTGAACATGAAAGTAGCTGGTTGAATAATATGTTTGCCTTAAAATGCTTTCAAGGGTCTGAATTGTGAACTATTTGGGATTGAACTTAACTCTTTGATTTTTCTTTTGTTCTTTAGTAGCAAGATCAGAGATTTTTTTTTCTAAGTTTTTGAACAATCAGATTAATATCGAACCTGCCTACAAACTTAGTATAAGAGTTTCCAGGGGCACTTGGGGAGGGGTTGGGTGGTGGGTTGGAAGAACAGGGCTGTTTGAAGTTTCAAATTTCCAGTCTGTTAAAAACAATGAGAACGACCACAACCCTGTTATTTGGGCTAACAGAGCTCTCAGAAGTTGCTATGGGCCCTCCTTCTCCCCCCTCTGCCTCCTTTCAGGTACCTGCCTTGGTTTTCAAAGGCCTTAACAGAGTGTTGTGTCACAGGTCAGGAGTATAATTTCTTAAAAATGGAAGCTGGGGAAGTGAGCTCTCTGGGAGAAACGTACGACTTTGACAGCATCATGCACTACGCCCGGAACACCTTCTCAAGGTCGGAATCTATGCTTATGCCTCATCTGTGTTTTACTGTGCCTGCCGCAGGCTCGGGTCGGATTCCTGGAGGTCTGCAGAGAGTGGGTCTCTGCATGCTCTTAGCACAGTTGGCCTGTCTGTCCTTGAAATACAGTGGCCTCTGGGCTGCAGTGAAATATAATCTAATCAGGTTCCCGCTAATAAGATTGAATCCCATTGTGAAGCTGGTGTTCCATCATGCCCTAATGTCACAAGCAGCAAACTGGAAAGGGGAAATTATCTAGAGGTTGGCCGGGATAATAACTTAGGGGCTCTGTGTAAAATTTCCAGTGGGTGGGGGAGTCTTCCAAAGCACGTCCTTGATGTAAGCCTGGTGGTGCTAACCAGTTCCCTTAAAGAGGTGTGGTTTATTGAAAGCTAGACCATATGAGAGCTGGGGGAGTTGTAAATCGTGGATTCATTTTAGAGGTGAAGAAAATGAGGCTCCAGCCAGCTCGAGGGCACACAGGTAGCTGGGGTCAGAGTGAGAACAAAGGTCCAGGTTTCCCGCCTGCTGGTCACACTTGATGGGAGCTGGTGTACCCAAGTATGGCTGGGGCCAGTGATTTACAGTCGGCATCGGTAGGATCTGTTTTGATGAGTTATTGCTGTGCTGGACTGGGTGTGAAGTATTTCCAATATTTCCCTTGCTTTTAGACCATATGCGTGTTTTGTATATAGAAGTGTCCCCCAACGAATCCCAGTTTTGTAGGTGTTTCCACTCTTGAGTTAGAGGAGATACAAGGCATATGTTCTCTCACTCGCCACTTTTTTCTCAGTTTCGTCTTAAAACCAGCTTGTTTGCTTTCTATTTATCTATTTAATTACTCAAAAACAAAAGGTTCGATTGGGTTTCCAGAACGTACACAGGACAAGAAACAAGTAAATGAGGAAACTTGAGGATGGGGGAGGGGAAAATAAGGGTAGATAGCTGCATGGAAGCTTGGAATCAATTGCCTGTTCAGAATATATGCCAGAAAGTCATGCACACTTTGGTCACACTGGCAGCAAATCCTGCCCTGTGCTTCTTAGCAGTTATTGCAAGGAAGGAAACAATCCATTTCATGAGTCGCCATGTCCATAAAGATCAAAAGAAACCATTCCTTCAGGAGACACACAGCTCTTGGGAGTGTACCCAGGGCTCATTGGCTCTTGGGTAAGCCTGCTGAAAGCATGCTGTTGATGAAGTCATGGAACTGTGGGAGAGAGTATCCAAACCTCAGCATCCCATGTTCCCAGTTGTAGCGGGAAGGTGGTGCTGTCCCTCTGGCCACACAGCTGATTTAGTTATGGTCACCATCCTGCACCCAGGGGGAATCTCTCCAGAGCTCTAATAGGTAGAGTTTTGTCAACGTCAGCATCTTTGAACAACTGGCATGGGAGTGACTGACCCTGTTTTCATTACTCTTCTCCTGGCTCCTTGTCAGAGGATATGAGATGCACCATGAAATGAAGAGACCACTGGACTGAGAGTCAAAGACTAGGTTCCAGGCCTCATGCTCTCATGCACTGTGCTATTGAGGGAGTTATAGACAGTAGTTAGGGATAGCTTTGTGCTGGGTCAAATCTCCACGTCCTTGGGCATCGGTTTCCTCATAGGAGGGTTGGACTAAATGTTCTTTGAGCCCCTTCCAGCTCAAACATTTCCTGTTGTAATTTCTTAATCAGTGCAGGTGGGCAAGGCACTGACAGATGTTTGCATTCATTGCCATGTGGACATTTGAGGCTTCCTCTTCCATGTTGGGAAAGGAGACTTCGAAGGACCTACTCTGGGGGTTTGTTGGGGGAGTCGAAGAGACAATGGGTGGGCAGGATGACAGCCCACCATGAAAGGTCAGAGCAGGGATGCTTGGGTGTGGGGGCTGGGCTGTCTTGAGGGTTTGGGAAATGGTGTAGGAAAATCTGGGCCACAGTACATCAGCCCCAGAGATGGCAGGCTGCTGAGTAGAGACAAAGTATTGATTTTGTAGAGAATCACTGTCAAGTTGGCCCAAGTGAGAAGGTTGTACTTTGGGTCTTGTTTCCATAGCTGTCATGACTCTTCATATTGCTTTATAAGTTGTCTATTAATTATTCTTATAAATTAATCTAATCCTATGTACCTGTTACATCCCCCTCTGGCTCACTAGACTGAGATCTTTGAGGGCATCCTCTTCTCTCGTCTCCAGCACCTACCACGGAGCCTAGCACAGAGTAGATATTCAATAAATATTTCTTAAGTGAAAAAATTAATGGGTGGATCAAAGGAGACAGGGAGATCTGCAATGCTGGACTCGGTGAGGGAAGAAATTTCCATTATCGTCATTGCATTTCTGTCCACATATCCACAAATGTGGTGGTCACTTCATAAGGAGAATCTACAGGCGTCTCCTGTTCAGGGGGGGTTGGGGATGAATTACTTCCAATGGGCTATAGGAACTGCACTGTCTTATTGGTGCCTGCCATGTGCCAGTTATTAAAGGCCAAGGCAAGAATGCAGTGTCTTCTGGGACCAGCATTTCTTTTCTTGTTTTTCTTTTAAGAAAAATCTTTTTTTTTTCATGTGATCTCTAGCTCATAATGCCATCCCTGTCACCCCTCAAAGAGATAACCATCAACAACACTGTTGTCATTGTGGAGCAGTTTATCAGCATTGACCAGTAGAAGCCCATGGACCAAACCCATGAAATGATAGTTCCCCACCAAGAGTACCCAGAAGCCCTCAGAGGGAGATTGGCGAGGGGCAGCACATGGGTGTGATCGGCGGCTAGGTAGAAGCACAGCAGCTCCCATGAAGGCTTGGAAGGGAGGCAGACTTCTCCTTCTGCTACCATGATGTCATCTATTGCCTCAGAAGAGTCTACCCCCAAATGTCATGGCTTATAACAGCAATTTATTTTTTGTGACATTGTGGGTCACTCTGGCTCATTCTTCTCTGGTTTTGCCTGGGATCATTTCCACAGCAGTAGTCATTTGACAAAGTGACTGGGCTGAGAAGTCCAGGATGGCCAGTGCCATGTCTGGCCATTGTGCTGCCTGTGCACTGGGGCCCCCCCGGTGTTCCTCCCTGTGGCCTTTCAACTTCTGGCAGGCTGGACAGGGCTCCTCACTGCACTGGAACTCAGAGCTCCTAAAAGACCAGCTGGGAGGCCACAAGACTCTTAAGACCCAGGTTCTAGAACTTGCAGGACATCACTTCTGTCACATTTCAGTGGTCGGAGCAAGGTACAAGGTGAAGGCTATGGACATTAGGAGGTGCCTCCCATTATTTTAACAATCTACCACAGCTATCTTCTCACCCCTGCCTCAGGGTTCACAACGATGTTGGCAAAGCTATTTTGTAGCAAGTGGATACCTTTATCGTCTTTTCTGTCAACTTTCTGCATGGATTTTCAGGAAACTACTTTGTTCAGTGGGACATTTAACAGTGGCATCCTTACTAATGGTCTTTCCTGGCCCACTTTTTGTCAAGTTTCCCAGTCCTTAAATCCACATCATTGCTCCTGGCCACATATCCCCTGGAGCCAGCCTGTGCATCGTCTTTGAGTTTGAAAAAGAGCAGAAAATGGCTTATAGAACATTTGCTCATCTGGAGGCAACTACTCTTCCAGCTGATGGGAAACCCAATCTTTGTGTATCTTTACAATTGATCTGACTCCTTCCCACTTTATTTTCTGGTTTATTGCAGTCCCTCCCTCTCCCCCTTGGTTGGACCTCGGCTGCGGAGAGTGATGTGTTTGGAGGTTTCGTTGGGCAAGGGTCCAGGAGCTGGGGAGAGAGATCTGTGGTACAGGGGCATCTTTGGAGAGCTCAGAGCTGACAGCTTTATTCCCTAAAGCATCTGCCAAACCTTTTCTTAGTTTAGCAGAGTGTCAGGGCTAAGAGTTGTCCTACATAAAAGAGGGATGTCACTGCAGCGGTTCATGCGGGGGAGGCCTCTTGTAGTAAATATTTTCCAGAGCCTTCCGTCTTGCTGGCAGCTCAGGGACATGTCAAGGAGGGCGTCCCAGCCCCAAAGAGCTATCTGAGTGTGGGCTGATGTTGTTCCTGCTGTTTCAGTTTTTGAAGTCTCTCACATTCCTAACTCTATCATTTATCTAGCACACATTAAAGCCTATTGTTCCTTGGGCAGTGAGAACACTGGCTGGAAGGAGGAGGATGCCGGGAGATGGGCTTCTGGCCTGCCTGGGTTCCAGGGCTGGCTCTCCATTACTAGCTCTGTACTCTGGGAGAATCACTTAAGCTCTGCAGGCTTTTTCTCACCGGTGGGGAGGAGACCCTAATAATTGCACTGGCCTAGGGTGTTACAAGGACAAAATGAGATGGTGCATGTAAAGTGCTCAGGCCTGGTCCTGGCACATAAGAAGGTCCTGTGAACGCTCAGTGAGAGCACACGTTCTCCACACTGGCAGAGTCACCTATATGCAGTGGTCTTCAGCAAGGTTGGTTGGCCTGGGTTGCTAAGGGATGGTGGTGAGCTTTGCATTTTGTGCAGGAAAATTTCTTTCCTTCAGGGGAATCAAGAAAAAAATTACAAATGGACCCATTTTATTATAGGGCAGAAGTGCCCCCTTTTAGATCTAGTAGGTGATTGGATTTAGAATTTTATGTAGAGTCATTACTTGTAGTTTAAAACTTGGCAAAGTCAGTGAGGGAAAACGAGGATTCCCCTAAAGTTTCTCTAGAAGGCTCTGGACCCAGAGATAAGGCAATGGGAAATCGAGAAAGACAGGCCAGGTGGTTAAAGGTTGGGGATGGGGATACTTAAAAGGAAATCGGCAGATGATCTAGGCTCTTGCTTGCTTATGTTGGAAAGAAAGTGGGTTTGAAGTCTGATTTAGAAAACATATATGTAAAACCAGAAAGATAGTAACACATGCCACCAGCAAGATATAAGAATAATATATATTTTCCAAAGTAGTGCAGAATTGAGGGGAAAGGAAATGTTTTAGAGAGAAAGTGAGAGGGAGGAGAAGGGACAGTGCAGCTAATAACTAGGTAACATGCATTGTCGCATTTCCCTTGGGTGTAAATTACTTTGCAAAATTTTTTGAAGACACTGCCCTACCTTGGTTACATAATTTAATTCAAAAAGTATTTCTTGACCTGTTGTGCTCCAGTCCCTAAGGGCATAAAGATGAAAGTCTCAGTCTCTCTGCTTGAGGAACTTACTATTTAGCAGAGATGACAAATATCTTCACCCTTCAAAAAAGACAATACAGTATGATAAGAAGAGACTAGACAAATAAGGCCAAGAGGTAGCCCAGAGGAGGGAATGAATAACTCAGGATAAGGAGGGATAAAAAGGGTTCTAGAAGACTTTTAAGAGGGAAAGCCATCTGATGGGGTTTTGGTGAATGAACAGGAGTTTGCTAGTGGACAAGAAGATGGGCAGTGGGCAGCCTCCGCAGAGGACAGCCTGCGTAAGGGTATGTTTGGGGCTATCAGAGATTCGGTGTTGCTTAAGCTACCAAGAGGGGTGGAGGTATCAGGAGAAGTGGCTGAAGAGGAAGGTAGAGGCCAGTGAGCCAAGGGCCTGGGGATCCAGGTGGTGATCAGACATCAGTGGAGGCTTCTAAGTGGAGAGGACACAAGGCTGCCCTTGCATTTCCGGACAATCACGTTGCACTGTTGTGGGTGCAACATAGAGCTGACTGAGTCTACAGGGAGGGAGACCAGGTAAGAAGCTATGGAAGAATGCAGAAAGGGGATGCTGTTTGCCTGAGCTAAGGCAGTGTTCTGGAATGAGGAGGAAGGCATAGATTCAAGGCACGATAGAAGGTGCCATGGTGCCTTCAGATTCACTCTTGGGAGACAAGAGTCATGGAACGAACATGGATATGAGACCCACATGACAGTGTAGTGGAGGGGTCGCCAGGCATCTGGGGCTTAGCAGATGGTTCTGGGGTCAGAATCAGAGAATTCTCTGTGAGTCTATTGGCATCAGCTAAAGCCCAGAGTTGCAGGTGGAGCAGGAGAAGGGAGAGAGGAAGAGGGCAGATTCCCAAGGGAAAGCATGGAGTGGGGAGCAGACTTGGATGCTAACTTGCCGCACAGAGACAGTGGTGCCCTGGACACCAGGGGAAGAGAGTCTGAGGAAGGAAGGAGCAGAAAAGTGGCAGTGCTGTAAAAGAGGGCAGGTGGGGGTTGACAGGTGTCCATCCGAGTTGTCAGTTAGTTGGTGACCACTGACCGTTGCTGGTGCAGTCTGATTGCAATTGCATTGAAAAGTGAATGGTATGTGGGCAGCTAGACAGAGAATGGGATCCATTGTTTCCAGAAACCTGGTTAAAAGGGAGGGAAGAAACTGGTAACTGGAGAAGGAGCTGATTTGAAGGGAGACCCTACCTTCCAGGAGGGGTCCCTCATTGGGGGTCTGGAAGCAGAGAGGGAAGCTCAGGAAGGGGTCAACCACACCCACATCATGGAGATGTAAATAGGGCCAGTACTCAGCTGGGCATCCTGACTTGGTCATTTTAGACTTCATTCACGTGGGAGTAGAATAGGATGCTTAGAGCTGGGAAGGGCTGCTGTGACTGTCTAGGCCACTGTCTTACTGTTAGAGGAGTCAACTGAAGCTCAGAGAGGGGAAGGGGCTTGTCTAAGCTCACCCAGGTGGCGGAGCCAGGCCTTACATAGAAACTTCTAGACTAGGACTCTCTCAACTCTGTTCTCTACATTCATCTCACTTTCCATCTGATTATCCCCTTTGCCAGAAAGGCCCCCAAACTCTGATTCCCATTATTCACCAGCCCGTCAAGCAGCACTTACTGACCAGCCCCTGAGAGCCTCACTCTGTGCTGGTCCCCAGGCTCCCTGTGGGGCCCCTCCAAGACTTATCCATGCTCAGTAATGCCTGTTGCACAACTCCGGGGGGCACCACTCACACCTCAGTCTCTCTGAATGGTGCTCCCTGAAGTTGTAGGATGTGGCGGCCCCAGGGCCTGGACCTGGCAGGGGTTTTGTGGAAATGCACAGTACGTGTCGGTAAGGAAGCCCCTAAGCCAGTGGACTAGGGCAGACTGGCAAGCTTGGCAGAGTCATTTTCCCATTGGAAAGTGAGTAAGCCGCTCATGAAACGGAATACCCACATGCCAGGACGAGTGAAGCAACGTCTTCAGTCATACTGGCCTACAGAGAGGCCATCCAGAGGCTGGGGATGTCAACGGGCTTATGGGCAAGGAAATGAAGACTGTAAGTTCCAGCCCGGCCAGCCAGCCAGCCTTGACTTTTCTTTCTCCTTTCTCTTTCTCTTTTCTTCCTGTAGAGGAGTTTTCTTAGACACCATCCTCCCCCGTCGAGACGACAATGGCGTCAGGCCAACCATTGGTCAGCGCGTGCGGCTCAGTCAGGGAGACATAGCGCAAGCCAGGAAGCTGTACAAATGCCCAGGTAACTGAATCCCGGGGAGTCCCGGGGCCTCTGTTGCACCCACGGAGCATGACTCAGCCATCCTTTGCCAACATTCCCCCTTGCTGGGAAAAACAGCTTGGAGAACATGGAGAGGCTGCTATAATTTCTGGTATCTACTATATGGAGGTTTTAGACAGTGTAGGAGGCCCACGTGCAGAGGTGACTGTCAGTAGTGACATGAATAATAGGTCTTGGAGCTCACAGTTTAATGTGTCAGAATCCTCAGAATTCTCTGGCAAAGGCCTGATATTCTGAAGAGGAAGAAGGATAGTGGAACAACAGTGAATGGGGGCCTGATGCAGTGCGTACCCTGTAACTACAAAATCTCCTCTCCTTCCTGTGGGAATAGGGGATGTGGGTTTGGCAAAACAAAAACCAAGGGTTTTGCAGGAAGACAGTGAATGAAGGAGGGTGGGAGTCAGCTTCCCAAATACTCAGTGCTGTAAATGAGGTTACGTCTATGGTCTTGGGGGCTTCCCAGGGTTCTGGTCATCGGCTAGAAATCTGCCAGCAAAGACTGGACAGTACACCAGGGTCTGAGGAGACGTCTGTTTCTCTGCTCATCCGCAAGGCCCCTCCTCTTGAATCTGCCCTCTTTGCCTTCCATACCCTTGGTTCAGCATCACCACCACCTCCCCCAGCCTGCAGCCCTGGAAGTGAGCTCACACTGACCCTTTAAGTTGTTGAGCTTCAGTGCAAAGCATTAGTTAGAGCAGCCAGGTTTTTACCACTGAGCGGAGAGAATTCAATTCAGCACTTTGGGGAGGAAGAAGGAAATTCATTGCTAACAGGTCCAGTAACATTTTCCAAATGCCCCAGACCAGACACACGGTCTGATCATGGGACAGAATGTTCAAAATAGGCGCCATATTAGAAAACCTAGGCTATCCCATTGCCCTGCTAAGTGGGATCACAGGGCACGCAAAGGGCCGGGTGGGGTTTGGTCCATCACAAAACTCTAAGAAATATGTCCATCCAGCTATTAGTCATCTGGGGGGGTGTTAGGGCTGAAATGCAGGTCACACGTATCATATAACCTTGCTGAATTGAAAGAGAAACCTTATAGCATTCCCTGGGAAATGCCATAGTATTTATTTAGTTATAATGTATATGGCTCTTACTTCCCAAAAGGATCGGAGGCAGCTGGTAAATACCATGGAGCCATATAGTAATGCATCTATTCTTGCAGAATGTTGATGATTATTCTAAAATAATTTCCATGGAACCCTTGGGGGTGTTGACTGCCGGGCATAATCCTCATGATGCCTGGCAGTTGTTCAGTAACATGATATCGAAGCCCCAATATCCAGGATTTCCTGAGGCTGATGACGGGCCTCTCTTCAGTATTCCTTCCTGTGGCTCCAAAACTGCAGCTTCCAGTAATTTCAAGTAGTAACTGAAAGGGGGGGTAGTTGTCAAGTGGAGGGTGAATTGCATGTAGGAAGAGATGCATATGTTTCCACACTTTGGGGTAACCCCATAGGAGGAGGGGTTTGGGTTTGGAATCAGGAGGGGGCAGGAGGTAAGGAAGCCACGGGTCCCGAGCTTACTCCTACAGATACTTCCTTTTTAAGGACAAATTGGAGGAAATATTTTTCACATACGTAAGAACTAGCTTCTAGACTTAGGACCAGACAACCCTCCAACATTCAAAGGTGGGATGGTCTAATGTAGAGTAGCCCAGCTTCCCATACCTCTGGTCATTTTTCTGTTTTCTTGACTATTTATTTGGTTGCTCGTTCAGAAATAGGTAGCAAAAAAAGAAGAGGCCAGATTCAAACTAATACCTGAAATGTGTTTCAAAGTGTTTTCTTTTTCTTGTCGCTTCACCTATTTGTACTTTAAAAAAAAATATTTTTAATGTTTATTATTTATTTTTGAGAGAGAAAGAGAGAGAGAGAGAGAGCAGGAGCCGGGGGGGGGGTGGTGGCGGGGGGCGCACGGGGGAGCAGAGAAAAAGGGAGACACAGAATCCAAAGCAAGCTCCAGGCTCTGAGCTGTCAGCACAGAGCCTGACGCGGGGCTCGAATTCACAGACCATGAGATCATGACCTGAGCCAAAGTCGGAGGCTTAACTGACTGAGCCACCCAGGCGCCCCTGTCAGTCATAATATAATGGCTGCTATGTGTGGACCACTCACTATGTGCCATTTCATTAACCCTCCAGGCAGGTCTTGTCCATTTTACAGGTAAGAAAACTAAGGCCCAGCAAGGCTGGGAAACTTGCCCACCATATCCTGGGAGCCTCAGAAGAAACGCCTGGGTATTACGTTCTCGTCCCGGACCCTATTTTCACTTTTATTAGCCAGAAAACATCATCAATCTGCCTGACCGGTTTCTCGCCAATGCGTTCCAAGGGCTTTGGCTGGTCAAGCGGTGTGTTTTCTCAGTGGCCTGGTGCAGGGAGCTGCTTAGGTGGGGAGTGTGTGGGCCAGAATCACAGTTGTTGTTTTGCTTGCACAGCGTGTGGGGAGACCCTGCAGGACACAACAGGAAACTTTTCCGCACCTGGTTTCCCAAATGGCTATCCTTCTTATTCCCACTGTGTCTGGAGGATATCGGTCACTCCAGGGGAAAAGGTAGGTGTGAAACCACCTCAGGAAATGACGTAGCTTTCTTTGGGTTGTGTGAGGTGTGGGGGATTGTACTATTATTAACCGTAGTAATAGCAGCTGCTGTGAGCACCCAGGTGCTGTGCTAGGTTGCTTAACATTCTTTAGTTCTTTATTTCTTAATTCTTTATTATTTTTTTCTTTCAACCAGGATCACCCATACAAATGGAGGCCTCTAAGCTAAATGTCCACATGAGTTGTAAATCAAGCGAACAGTCTGTAAATCAAAGTAGACTGTGTCCTTCTCCCCTGGTAAATACACCATCAGAATGCCTCGGAAGGCGAGGGTCCAGTGTAGGGTTCCTCGACACCTCAGAATGCTGCTCTGGAAGGTAGCAATATGGGGCAAGCTAGCCCTCAACCCACAGCTGGCCCCTCCTTCTCTTCTCAGCCCCCGGTTTCATCTCAGGAGCAGCCGTGGCAAAACTCCAGCCCACGCTCCTGAACATTCTGCACTCCTACCTTGCAAACAGCTATTCTTTGGCTGCCCCTCCAGCAGAAGTGGACTGGTTAGGTGTGCTGTCTGCCCTCGGGAGGATGGATTCAGGGAAGAGATCTCTGCATGTTCTGGAAGGGCGCTCGGGGCTATTTGGACGGGGGACTCCAGGATCCAGGGCACCTGGAGTTAGGTCTAGGAGCTATGCACGCTCTGAGTGAGCACAAGCATTTGGGTCAGAAGATTCCATGATACCCTCTATATTCCCCCTAGAGCTGGGTCAGGACAGAGGCCTCTTTCGTCCTGGTCCAAGGGTGGTATGTTCTCAACCCTACCACACATGCATCTCCTGATATCCATTATATGGATAGGGAATTTGAGGCTCAGACATTTTTCTTGTTTAGAGAGAGAGAGCATGAGTGGGGGAGGCACAGAGGGAGAAAGAAAGGGAGAGAGAGAATCTTAAGAAAGCTCCATGCTCAGCACGGAGCTTGATCTCATGACCATGAGATCATGACCTGAGCCAAAATCAAGGGTCGGACATTCAACTGACTGAGCCACTCAGCTGACCAAGGCTCAGACATTTTTAAAAATTGACCAAATTCACAGTAAAATATAGAACTGGGAACTGGGGCTTCTGCATTCCTGAAACGTGTGTGTGTGTGTGTGTGTGTGTGTGTGTGTGTGTGTTTACTACGCCTCCCTACAAATCTAAGGGTTTTTCAGATTGTCTCAGACCAAGTGCAGCTGTCTTTGAGATGCCCCCTCTATCCCGTGTTCCTAACTCCCTCTAGTCATACCTGCCATAACTTATTCCACAATATCGTGACTGCTAGTTTATTGGGCTGTCTGCCTTCTAAGACCTAAACTCATTGAGGACAGAGACTGTTCACCCCTAGGTCTCCAGCCACCCAACAGAGCCCCTGGCACATAGACACACAAAAAGTATTTGTTGAATGGGCATGTGAGTGGGTGGGTGGCCAAGTGAGAAATCTGCAACTGTGTTGTGGGGTGATGGATTGTTAGGTGCTTGTAGCCAATCCTCAGGTATGCCTAATTCATAACTTTAAAAAGCATCCCTTTAAATGTTTTCTATGGGCTGCGTTCTATTCTCAGCCTATTATGTGGATTATCTTTTAACCCTCACAACTTCGTGTGATAGGTGCTATTCCCACATTAGTTTTTCAGGTAAGGAAAGGGACTTGCCTAAGGCTACTCAGTTTGTGGCAAAGTTGGAATTTGAATCCAGGTGAGAAGCTGGATGCTTAGCCATCATCCTATACTATTCCACAAAGGGGTCAGGCTAATAGGCATTTGAACATGCATTCACACACACATGCTCACGTGTGTATATTTTCACGTACAATACCCACATGTACAACTCTTCCTCTGGGCTCTAAGAATTTAGGACAGTGTGGTTATCATCTTGAGCCTGAGAGACTGCAGATTTGTCTTCCTCAGGTGCATGTTCTGTTCCTGTGCCTGATGGAGGCATTAATGAGAAGGAGGGGAAGGAAGGAAGGAGGAGGAGGAGGAGGAGGAGGAGGAGGAAGTGATCCAGAAAGCCCCAAATTGTTGAATTTCCCTAAATAGCAGAGGCTATGTGATATGTTTGAACTATATAAGACTCATCAAGTCTTAATTATTACTGCTAACTGGGGGGCAGAGAGAATATACCTCATTGAAATTCCTGTACCAATTATTTCCATTTCTGCTTCTCCCAGCCTTCCCCAGAGCTGCTAGTAATTAGCAAACTTGATTGGTTCAAGTATCACCTCTTGTTTATCACCTCTTCCCCTATGGTCTTTATGGTTCCCTAACATATTTAAAGTAATTAACCTGAATAATTACCCCATTCATTTTGATCCTGAATGTGTTACCAAGGAAGTTGTAATAACATTTTCTTTCTGAAGAATTTAAAAAGCTAAGTAATTATATTACAACCGGCTAGTAAATATTACTGAGTCCTCTGCCTGAACGTGAACTCTGTGAGACATACAAAAGAAATCTAATTTACAGTCCCTGTCTTCAAGAGACTTAGAGTTTAGTTAAGGTCCCTCCTTACCTCTAGGGAGTCTGATTTAATTGAAGAAGGGGCAGTATTTTTTAAACTTCTGAGGTGGTACTAATTCATGAGCAGGGTTAAGAACCACTGGTCTAGTTTGAAAGAAGAGTGACATCACACACACACACACACACACACACACACACACACTGTACAATACAGGAGGTGGGCTGGCCTGTTATTTTCTGGTACTGCCTCTTCATTTCATAGGAGATCAGAGGGTTTTGTGGAAGAAGGTGCTACTTGTTCTGAGACCCGAACATTGGGAGGGATTGGCCCAAAGGAAGCTCGGGGAGAAACTCGCAAGGCTAATTAAGACAGGCAGCCTGTGAAGAGCACTTAGTGTGTCTGGTTTGTGGTGCACTAAGTATACACTCAGTAAGGCCTGATTCTTTAAAAGTGCCTTTATTGAGTGCCTATTATGTGTCAGACCTCATTATACACTCAGTATACAGTTTCTCATGCAGCCCCCTCGGTAACCAATGGTGTGCACGTTGTTTCGCAGATAAGGAAACTAAAGATCTAAATGGGCAAGTATTTTCCCAAGATCCCAGAGCTAGTGAGTGATAGAGCTGAGGTATCCAGATCTTCCTGATTCTAAAAACACCTGCCCTGCAGTCACTATGAAAGGGAGAGGGGGGAGTCCCAAGGAGGGAAAGGCCATGTCCATTTTGGCAGTCAGAGAGGGACTCCGGGAGGAGGCAGAAAGCCCTGAGCTGGGCCTGGGGAAGGTTCCATTAGCATGGATATGCCAACGCACATTGGGAAATGAGGTCCCATAGGATGGACTCTGGGGTCTCTGGAAGGTAAGCAGAGAGGTTAATTTATGAGATGAGGGCATGGGGAGCTACTGAAGTTTTCTGAGAGTAGGAGAGGTTTAATAAATATGAGATGCTAGTGCAGGATGGATCTAGAAGCCCTACTGTGAAGAATGGCTCAGGGCACGACAGGGAGGAGTTCAGGAATCCTCTCCGCAGGTACAACACAGGCAGCGGTGTTGAAGGGGCAGTGAGACTGGCTTGCAGCAGGGGACACAGACAAGTTAAGGGAAGAACGTCTGTGGGCATAGGGGGTAAACAATAGGGCGAAGTGGAGATAAGCGCGAAGGGTTGCACCTGGCTGACCGGTGCCACTTAGGGACAGGGAAGCTGGAAGGGAAATGCCATTTTGAGGTGCTCTCACAGTCCCTGGGGAGCAGGGAAGACAGGAGCCAGCTGAGGCCAGAGAGCGGGGAGAGGGCAGGTGTGGTGAAACCCAGAGACAGGAGGTTCAAAGCAGAGGGGCCACGGAGAACAGAGCCCATAAATAACAGTCCTTTCAATTTGGCTGGGAGGGCACCGGAACCTTTGACCTGCAGCCCTCCAGTCTAGGGGGTTTGCTTAGAGACAGAGGGACCTGGGGCTGTCTAAATGTGAAAGAAAGTGGCCGGTGGATGGGGGAGAGAGATGAACTGGCTAAGGATGAGGGCCCCGAATGGGCTAAGGCACAGGGTCAGTGCTGCAGCAGCCAGGGTGGGGCCCCAGTGAGCGAAAAGAGCTGAGAAATGATGGAGCAGGGACACTCTGAGCACAGCAGACATGGTGCGGACACCCTACATGGCGGGGCTTGATGGGGGTGAAGGGGGGGCACGCCTGAGCTCTGCTCTGGGCCATCTGTCAGGGACGCCCCAAGCTGGAAGGGTGTCAGGTTTGTGGGAACAGCACCTGTGTGCTGAGTCCACAGGGCCACTCAACTCCCTCCACTCTTTGTGGACGGGGGCATCCACTGAATGGGCTCACCATGTCCATGAAGAGCTGAAACCTCTTTCCTAGTCCATCTGAAGCCCCAGCTCCCTGGCCTTCACTCCTCCTCACCCCCCTGCCTCTTCATTCCAGACACACAAACCACAACCTGCTCTGATGTACAGTACCGTTCCCCAGACGTCTTCTTGCCTTTATTCATGTCAGTCCCTCTCACCAAAATGCCCTCTTGTCCTGTCTCTGTCCGCTGGGCCCCTATTCCCCTTAGGTTAAATGCCACCTCTTCTGAGATGCCTTTTCCAGTATCACCAGGCAGCATTTATGTCTTCCTCCTTGGGGCTACAGAATTCCCTTTTCTGTCCATCCGTCTCTTTTCAACATTTTTTTCAAGAGTGCTCTAATTGGCCTGATGCATCTGTGCTCTCTGAGCTCCCTAAAGGCAAGAACCCTGTCTTGCTGATCTTTCTATCTCAATCAGCCAACACAGACAGGCACATAGTAGGTGTTCAGCTAACAACGGTGAGATGAATGAATGAACGAACGAACGAACGAACAGACTAACTATAAGAAGGCTATTTGAGAGTGAGGTCATGGCCGAGGGGACACTGCTCACAGTGGTGCTCAGATGTACTCAGGCTAACCCCAGGCCCTTTGGAATGATTGATGATGTTATAAGATCTTTCCGTATCTCTGAACTTCACTGACCCCTTACCTCCTTCTAAATCCCCAGTCTCAAGGCATCCTGGCCCATCTTTTTAATGCATCCTGTTTTCTATAAACCACCTAGTGACTTCAAAAGCTCAAGCTATTCCCCAGACAGAACCAGAGGACCCATCTCCTCTGTTTACTCCCCATCCTGCTTACGGTTTATTATTTAACGTCACAAGGTTTCCTGTGAGTGTGTCCTCGTGAGGACATTCCTTCTGTGGTCTCAGAGCGCTGTATGCTAACGGGTAATGTGAGAACACTGGCATGCAAGATGTATCTTCAAAACTCCTCGGGCTCCACGGCCACAACTCACTTTTCCGGTAACTCTTTACAGATCGTCCTAACCTTCACCTCCATGGATTTGTTTAAAAGCCGCCTGTGCTGGTATGACTATGTGGAGGTCCGGGATGGTTACTGGAGAAAAGCCCCCCTGTTGGGTGAGTTGACTTTAGAAAGCCCTGGGAGAGGGGTGATCGGCTTGTTCTGTGGGACGCTGTTAATGTGCGGAGGGGCCCGTCCTGACAGCAGTCACAGGAAGCTCTCAAGAGCCCGTGTCGTTGTAAAACTCTGAACACTCCACCTGGCAGCACGCGTTAAAAGCTTCTAGGACTGAGACCGCCCTTCAACCCGGCAGTTCTACTTCTTGGAATTTATCCTAAAGAACCAATGAAGGAAGTGTGCAAAGTTCTAGCGATGGGGATGTTCACTGGAGCGGGAAAAATGGAAAACAATTTAAATGTTCACCAGTAGGGGTTAGCTGAGGCACTGGCGACACATCTTTCCAGTGGAAAACTATCCAGCCACTAAAAATAAAGTTGGAGGTGACTACTTATTGATACAGAAAGGTGTTCGCTGTGCATTGTTTCACAAAAAGGTGTTCCCAACTGGAAAATGCCATTGGATTCCACTTTCATAAAAATACCTTCATATGTATATTTTGCAGGCTTTGCAAACTCAGATGCCCTTGAAAATAAGGCACACCTGAGTAAGATGGGGTCGGCATACTAAAATAAGGAGTGGTGGGGAGTGTGGCGGAGTGGACAGTGAATATCTTGACCCAGATTATTCAAAACAAAATTATTTAAAACATGTGTAGGTTGGATTCAACTGGAGGAAGCCATTTTGTGATCTACAGTATAAATATCAAGTGGAATTATAGGCGTAAATAAATAACAGTGGTTATTTCAGGATGATGGAGTATATTTTTAAAAATTTATTCTGTGTTCCTGGTTTAGCTATATTTTCTAATTTTTCTACAGTAAGCATGTATCCTTTCTGGGAGATGCACAGTGCATGAACTCATACGTGAAAAGGCAGCTTAGACCTTTCAGTGGGAGGCTGTGGGCAGGTGGCATAAGATGAAAGGTCAGTTCATTGAGGACTGGTTACAGAAGAGCAATGTCCCGTGGGTGACCCAGAAAGACGAGTGTATAGAGAGCCTATGGCATCGGTGTCCTGGGAATGGACAGAGGGACTCATCTCACTCAGAAATGACAGCCATGGTGGAGCCAGAGAGAGAAGCAGATTTGCAAGGAGCCGGATGGAAGGGTTTTGGCTGATAGTGGGGCTGTTCTCATTTTTAGAGCAGTCCCAGGTGAGCTTCCGGGTTGCCAAGGCTAAGCCCTCAGTGAGATCTTTGTCCCTGGCATATCCTCATGTGGGCAGAACAGCCACACTGGTTATGCTGTGAATGGCTGGCCTGGGCGTGAGCTGCTGTTGGGACAGCGGACCAGAGATGGAAACAGGAGGGAAGGGGGAGAGCTAAGTTGGGGAGTTAAACGGCCAGACCGAGCCTGACTTCACATCAGATTCCGGGTAGGTCGGAAGAGATGGGAGCAGAAGGTCTGAGGGGCCTGGCAGACACCAGGCTCTGTATGGCCACAAGGTCTCAGCCAGGCCAGCTTTCGTTGGGAATAGCACACACGCCCCTTCTATCCAGAGGACCACGAGTGGAAATTTCCAGAGCTACAGATGGATAGGAAGTTGTGTCTACTCGTGCTGAAGAAAGCAGGCTCTGAGTAGGGGTACCAGGTTACCCCCATTAGGAGGAATCAGTCGGGGAGCGCACAGCCTAGGTAGGCAAGCCAACCATGGACACGAGCGTGTATATTGTAGGACAAATGGGTTTTGTCACCCGATGGCAGGGTGGAGGCTGCCTGTCCTGCACTCCTGCTTCCTCTCTATTGTGAGCAGATGCGGGGTATGCCAGCAGCCAGAAGGAGGTGTGGCTTTACAGGTAGCTCTGATTGGGTGTGGCGGGGGGTGTTGGGTGTGTGGGGGAGAGAGAGAGAGAGAGAGAGAGAGAGAGCAGGGCATTCTGGGTAGCAGAGGTTCCCGAACCTGGCTGAACATCAGCATCTGCTGGGCAGATTTCTGTGAATACAGATCCCTGGGAAACTACCGAGTCAGAATCCCCATGTGTTGGGTCAGGAAATGCTCCTGCTTCCCTGTAAGTGTATGTGCGTGTGTATGTGCGTGTGTATGTGCGTGTGTATGTGCGTGTGCACTTGTTTAATACAGCACACATAGAGAAGGGACTGCAAGGGGGACGGTGTTTACCTCTGAGAAAGGAAGCCCGGAAATGGTTTGGTTTGTATACTTCTGGATTGTTCTACATCTTTTACAAGAATGCACTCGGGTAGAATTTTATAATTAAGATAATTCAAGGGGCTGTGTGGGAGGATTTGGGATGACAACATGGAATCACAGACCCCTTAACCTGGCAGGGATCTTAGAGTCCCTTATCCCACACCTTCACCAGGAGAGCACACGCTCCACGAGTGTGGACCAACTTGCTAAGTCCACACAGCTGGCTAGCAGATGAGATCAGACCAGAACTCAGATGCCCTGGTCCTGGGGAGTGGGGACTGGGGACTGCTGAATCTGAGAAGGATATCCCCGTAGGACCGTCAGATAAAATGCATGATTCATTGTTTATATGAAATTCAAATTTAACTGGCTTTCCTCTACTTTTGTTTGCGAAATCTGGCAACCCTAAACCCCGCCAGGAACGCAGTAGACTCGGAGGGTTCAGGAGAAGGAAGCTCTCAGTTACTGAAGTTCCCTAGAGAGGGCTGAGACACGTTCCTGAGACTGGGCACTCGCAGACAAATTTCCAGTGATTTCGTTTTCTTGAACTTGAAACAAGAATTTTCTCACTACAGATCCTGGCTACACTTTCATTGATTAGATGGGCTTTTTGCCACTCTTTGTTGTCAGTGATGGTTTGTTTTGTTTGGGTTATTTTGGGGGCTCATATTTTACACACTTTCGCAGTGTGTGTGTGTGTGTGTGTGTGTGTGTGTGTGAGTGCCACAGCCAAGGCATGGCCCGGTGCCTGTAACCGTCATTCTTCGTTTGCGGGAATTCTCCTCTGCCAACTATTTGGCCTGCTCTGATGTTTCCGAATGCAGCCGTTAGTGCACTTCTGTGTTTGGAACAAGTGCATTGTGTGGGCCGAACTGGTCCCTGGGAGGGGTCAGTGCCATGAAATCTGCTGGGAGGAGGCAGGTCAATGCCCCTTTGGCAGGAGGGAGAGCGGATTAGGGCGGATTGTGAAAGTATGCATCTTGCTCTGAAAAACTGTGCGTTGCATATTTTCCCAGGGCAGTGTGTGAAAACCCAGGCATAATGGATGCATAACTTTTTATGAATGAACCCTTTATGACTCCCCGTGGAGCCCACTTGTAGTGTCCTCATCTGCATTTCCTCTTCTTGATATCCTTATTAAACTCCTCCTCCAAAGCCGGGAACCAGATTCCGTTGAGGAATTTGACACCTTTTCTGAGTCCAATTTCTCCCCAGCCTGTTAGTTTTCTTGGAAAGGGGCTGTTTGGGTCCCACTTTTTCACAAAGTGATTAAAGAGAAATGTAAGTAGAATGAGAGCATGTCATGGCCAGTTAGAGCTATCAAATTGAGTTTTCAGTTTCAGGGGTTACTTATGAGATTGCACCTGAAGTGGGGAGGAACGTGGCCACAGAGAGAATTTACCCAGTGATTTTAAATACTGTCCTGCTAATTGGATTCCCCTGCCTTATTTCTGCAGGAGGAATTACTCTGACAATGCACTTTTGTATGCAGAACTGTCTTTGAGTATTCTGTACCACCTCACTGCACACAAAAGCCCTTTTTCCCCCTTTCCCTGAAGTGGGGAGGGAGGTTCAGAAAGGCCAGGCTGGCCAATCAGTGTCGCGTGGCCCTACCACCGGGGCTCCCTGGGCAGGGGCAGCCTCTCAAGTGAGCAGAAATGACAGCGTGAGTCAAACAGCCAAGCCCAGCGTCACCACAGACTTGCTTTATGGTTGGAGGCTTTGATCTATCATTTCTAAGTGTCCGTGTCTAAACTGGGAATGATGTTTACATTCCCAGAGAGCAGATTTCATGTCTGTTTACCCAAAAGTGTACAGTGTTCAGAATCACACCTTAACCGATAAGTTCCTCTTGATGATGGTGGCAGTGGTGATGAAGAAGATGAAATTGATGATGAAGGTCAAGGGCTCAGACTGCCAAGGTTCAAATCCTACTTCACTTGCAACTTTGAGTATCACTCAAATTGAATGTAACTCGACTCAAATTCTTCAACCCTCAGTTTGCCCATATATGAGATGAATAATAAACAGTCCCTAATTCAGAGGGTAGGGGGAAGCAGTTAGATCATCCACGCAAAGCGCTGGGGAGAGGGTCATGCTCAGTAAAAAGGGGCTTTCATCGGGACCGTTATGGCGAAGATAAGAATATTAAGGAAATGGGCAGGGGACAAAGCAAAGGGTTCTAGGTGAGAATTACAAGGTGATTTGGGGAGAGAAGTTACTTAGGAATATTTGTAACTTACCCAACCAAGCCTGGCTTTGCCAAAGCGGTAATTCCAACCCCCTCCAGAGTAGTGAGTGAGTAGACCCAGATTGTCCTGTGGCCCAGCCGTGGGTGGTTCATCTCATCCAGTTACGTTCTTAGGCAGCAAGGCAGACATGGGAAGTTCTTCTCTTTTTTGGAAACAGTCCCCAGTGGCTGTGACAGCTGGGGTTTTAAAAGGAGAAATTTGGACTTGAAAGTCAGTTTGGTCAAGAAGGAATTCCTTTTGTGATCCCATATTGTTTAACTGCTGTTCAGCAGCTCTGTCTCCTCACTGGTAAGCAGTACTTACTTGCCCATGCTTATGTGTTGTTTTCCAAGAATTAATTGACACTAATTGGCCATGCCAGAGTAACCATTACTGAAAATTTATAGGCTTCTGATGGAGTTTTCCTTGCCAAATTCTTGGCAGAAGTCTCAGCTCATCTCACTTGATATTAAGCTCATCAAATCCAAAAAGCTGCAGGTGGCCAGAGTCGGAAGGAAGCAGAAGGAGATTAGCAACTTCTACCCCAAGTCTCCCCAAAGAACGTGTCCACAGTTGGCCATCAGGAAACATCCATCGTAGCCTTTATTCCTCCCTCAACCTCACTCCCCCATTTCTCAGAAGGGCAAAGCAGAATTATAACTTCAAGTGGTTGATGCAGTGCTTCATATGGTGCTGGCAGTAAGAGAGCGCCCGCTAAATATCTGTTGAATAGACATAAAAAATATCGAGATATCAATCACATACTATATGATTCACCATTTAAAGTGTACAGGTCAATGAGTTTTAGTATGCTCACAGAGTTGTGCAACCAACCATCACCATAATCAAGTGTAGAACATTTTTATCACCCAAAAGAAAACCCATACTCGTTAACAGGCACGGCCTCCCATTTCCCCCATATCAGATGGATTTTTGAGCGACCTACGCAGTCGGTGCTTGAGAGAACCATGGCTTCCAGTCCAAATAGACCTTGACTGGTCTGTGTTGTGAACTGATCAGTACAACCCAGCCCATGTCACACCCTGTTCCCATCCCCACCTTGCCATGGCTGCCATCTTTACACGACATTGGGAATTATAGGGCCAAAGATTACCGTACATTGGGAAGTCATGGCCTTCCGCCTCTTCGATCCAAGCATCAGACTCATACCCAAGTGTCAGAGAAATACACATGTATTTGTATTTTTCAATAGCAGAATTTCAACGGCAATTATGAGCCCCTCTCTATCAGGTAGGGGAAATTAATTTTGGTCAGTTTGTGTTCTCTTCCCCTGAGGTGGGGGTGCCAGTAAGGGGTGTATACATGTGCCACGGCACGGTGGCGGGGGGGGCATGCGTATTGCCATCTCAGTTGGCATCGCTGAGTGTCCTCATGCCTGTCTGGTCTCCGGTCCTCTATCTGAGCAAAGAATCCTCAGTGGCTGCTGTGCCTCCTTCTTGTCTCAATTCTAGGCCAGTTCAGATTGGTGCCAAGTCCATGTCTCCCTAGAAGACATTCAGTGGGTGATGTCCTATGGCTCCCCACATCCTCTGGACTATGGGAAGTTCACTTCCATATCCCTTTGCCTGAAGAACTCTGCATGCCTGTCTCCTGGCCTAATGTCTGGATGAGCCATGTACACACTCCCGTTCTGACCCCCGGTGGGGCATGGGGATCAAAGATCTTGTCGCCCTTCCAGGCTCTGCCCAGGGACTGGGGGCGCAGTCCTGTCCTTCTCCCAGACCCTCAAACCCACTTGAGGTCTCTATCATCCTTTTCCATCAAGGGTCTTAGCTCAAGGTGGGACAGGGCACAGGGTCCTTCCAAAGCATCCCTTGTGCCCTCTCTAACCCTCTCCTCCCTAGTTCCCTCACTCATCTATTTTAGGAATCTTTCTAAGACTACCAGGATGGAAACATGTGCTCTTGCACATCGTGTGTTCTCCCAAGTCTTAGTAATTGTGACTGGGCTTGGGAAGTTCAAAAGCCAAGAAGGTTTGATTTTTTTTTTTTTTTTTGTTTTGTCATGTGTTCTCTGGCATCTCTTCTCTGGGGCGAGTAAAGCAGAATGTCTTCCTAAAGGCATGCTCTGCCCCCAAAGAAGGGCCATATATGCAGTGGGAGACACCAGGGGAGGAAAGGCTCATCACTGTCTCGGACCATTATCCGCCACACCTTCAGCACCTGGGCGGGACCCACCTGGCAGAGGAGGGGTGCCTGAGCTACACTCCGGGGACTTGGATTGATTGGAGTCTGGCATTCTCTTGAAGTCAGCCTGAAGGGGGACGCACAGGCCGGGTGACTGCTTCCTTCCATCTGTGACTCCTGCATGTGCTGCAGGAGAATCGCCACAGCTAGGGTTACCGCTCACCTTGAGGACGTTTGGAGAAACGTGTCTGTAAGGAGCTGCTTCCCGCCCTGCCGGCGGCCTGACCGGTCTTCTCCACTTCCCAGGCAGGTTTTGTGGTGACAGGGCCCCGGAGCCCCTCACCTCCACGGACAGCCGGCTCTGGGTGGAGTTCCGGAGCAGCAGCAGCACCTTGGGCAAGGGTTTCTTCGCGGTGTACGAAGGTTTGTTCACGGCAGGGGGCTCTGTTCCACCTCTGACCTTCCCACGCGGCCCGCTGACCCTCTTGCACCCACGCACGCGTGGCAGCCGCCAGAGCCGTGGGGGGTAGGGACAACCACCGCAGGGGCCGGGCTGAGGATCCTCAGGTCCGCAGCTGTGCTCACGTCACGACAGGTGTCGTCCACCTGTTACCACCCGCTGGACTCCACTCCAGTGGGGCTGGGGAGCGTGTCCTTGGTGTAGAGCCCTGGGGAAATGAAAGCAGCCTCTGAATAGCTGTGTGAGCCCGAGAAAAGAACCTGACCTCTCTGGGCCTCTGTTTCATTTATGAAAAGAAGACTTTGGACAATATCAGGGTATTTACAAGGACACTTTTTGAAAGGGCCTTTGAGGCCACCCTGGTGATCGAGTTGTGGGAACACATAGGTCTGGGCTCTAGGCGGCTGCCACCAGGGCATTTCTGCTTCAGTTTGTCCCACCTACTGGGTAAATTGCAATTTTGCAGACACCAAAATTTTGTTTTTATAAAGGAAATAACGTGTGTGTGTGCGCGCGCGCGTGCGCGTGCACGCACGCCTGCAGGTGTGGGTCCCTCCGCACCAGCAGTCCTCTACTCTCTACATTAGAATCCCTTGGGGACTTCAAACATCACAGCTACCTGGAGCACCCCCCTCCCCCCTGCCCCCAGACACACTTGCATCAGAATTTCTGGGGACATGGCCCCTGCTTCCACAGCTCAAAAAATGTCCCGGGTGATTTTGATGCACAGAAAAGGTAGAGGCACAGAAAAGGTTTGATGCACAGAAAAGGCAAGGTTATTTTCTTTATATGAAAAAAATTCAGAGTTGCAAACGAACGAAATCGTGCCTTTCCGGAGGCACAGTCTTGGTTGGCTGGAAATGAAAATGTTGCCAAGTGGAGCCACCTAGTGGTGATAAGTGGCCATGAATTTCCTTCCTAAAGGTCTGACCAAGGACCCCATTCCTTCTCTTCCCGATTCTCTTTCTAAAGCTACGTGTGGGGGAGATATTAACAAAGACGCTGGTCAGATTCAATCTCCCAACTACCCGGATGACTACAGACCTTCCAAGGAATGTGTCTGGAGGATTACGGTTTCGGAAGGGTTTCACGTGGGGCTTACCTTCCAAGCTTTTGAGGTGAGTACTGCTCAGGGTTTCTTCCCCAGGAGGAAGTAAACATAAACTTCTGCCAGACACTCTGTGCTCTATAAAGACGGGTTTCCATTTTTTTGGTTGAAAACAGGAATCTAAGTCCGTTTCAAGCTCATGGTGCATTGTACCTGGGCATTTGATATCAAAATCTTTGCAGGCTTTGAAATTGTCTCCACCGCCTTTCTGATGGCTGCCTGGGTAGATGGGGGGAAGTAAAAGTCTAGGAGGGGATCCCAGGATGTTTTGTAGAATCGCTCTTCCCTACTTATCACCTCTTAGTCTGCACAATTTGGTCCACCCTAGACTAGATTTTTGAGAGTGCTATTTCAGTTCCCTTCTTACATAAAAAACCTTAAAGCCAGACCATCCGTCACCTTTCACATTGCCTCTGTTTCTCTGTTTAGATTGAAAGGCATGACAGCTGTGCATACGACTACCTGGAAATCCGCGACGGCCCCACGGAAGAGAGTGCCCTGATTGGCCATTTCTGTGGCTACGAGAAGCCAGAAGATGTGAAATCGAGCTCCAACAGAATGTGGATGAAGTTTGTGTCCGATGGCTCTATCAATAAAGCGGGCTTTGCAGCCAATTTTTTCAAGGGTATGAATTAGCAGTTTGTTTCCATTTTTAGTCACAGGAAGAGGTATTGCCCCCCTGGCCTAAGAATCATAAAACCCATATGGAACCTTAGCGTCAAACAAGGCTCCCTGCCGGGAGAAGGCGGTGACCCATAGTGGAGCTGCCTCTAACAAAGTCCGTCAGGGACTCAGGAGCAGGAGCAGCCTTGGCGTCGAAATTAGATTTAGTAAGTTTACAAGGTCAACTTAGTGAACCTTAGGGAATGAGCATTGATAAGAATAAATATTTGTGCAGTCAGTCTCATTAATTGAGCACCTACTGTGTGTCAGGAACTGTGCAAGGTACTTGGTTTACAGGATGTCATTGAATAACCCTTTGAGTTGGGTTTGGATCACGTTTGGTTAGAGTCGAGAAGGGTTGCTTGGGTCACTCAGTTAAGTGGTTGATCAAGAATCCAAGCGCAGTCTGACCCCTAAGCCCCAACTCTTTCTGCAGCATTGTTTTACATTCCCCGGTGTGGGCCAGAGAGGCAGCCTCGGTCTTCAGCAGCCGAGGCACCACCCCCAGCCTACAAGTCTACCCTCAAGTGGGTCAGGGTGGGGAGGACAGTGAGGGGGTGGTGCTCAGGGAACAGACCTCCATGGCTGCGTTGCAGTCTTCATGAAAGCAGACCCAGAATGCCATGGGAAGACCGGCATTCCTGGCCCCAGCAGAATGGGCTTCTCAGGACTCCTTCGTGTGGGCAGGTCTTCCTTCTCTGCTCTCGGGGACCTCCTGGAAGCCCCTCAGACCACACTCTCAAAGGGAAGCATGGATACTCCCCAGCACATTGTGATCGGGCACCTGGTAGCACACCAGCAGCCACTGAATGGTGTTATCTAATCCACACCTGAGATCCCTTGATGCGTGGCACTATTCACATCCAGTAGGAAGCTGCTTTCCTCTCCTTCCCTCCTCTCCAAGGACTCCTGGCTGTGCCAATCCAGAAATTCCGGTCCCTCTCTTACTCCCACTCTCTCCATCTGCCCCCTCTTTAGCCCTTTCTCCCAGATTCTGTATAAGTGGAGGGGTGTCAGAAAAACCCATTTCAAGCCGTGCACCCCTGAGCAGGCAGCTCTTTGTCCTTTATTGAGAGTTCAGTTTTGTTCTCTGTCAAACAAGGGGAAGAAATCTGCCCGTTTTACCTAACCAGTGGTGAAGCCCCAACAAAATGATAGCTGTCGAGAGACTCCACAGGCTGGAATCCGCACAGATAAGTGGGATTCTTTTTCTTTTGTCTTGAGGCATCTGCGAGAGCAAAACCCAAGCAGAAACAGAACAAGAATCATAATGCTTTCAATAATGGGAGGAAAAATTTAATCAATTCTTTCCCAAGCAAAAAACCCAGGCCACAGCAGGTATAATTCAAACGCAGCTCAAGCTTGTGGTTGAGATGCCTGGAAATTCGCAGTCGGTACCCAACCTGTCCCAGACTGCGTGTGACTTAGCAGCAGCGCCGCTCGCTGGGTGGCCTTAAGCAAGTTACACAACCTCTCTGAGCCCCAGATCTTCCACTTCTACAGATGTGTTGTTGCAGGGCTGACAGGGGAAAATGTAACAGTGTAAGCAAATGCATGTGGTATAATGTTTAGACCCATGTGCTGCCTTTGCTAAAGAAGGAGTCTTTGAAGTGGTTATTTTTGTCTCCGGCAAAAATGACATGACAGTTTCTTCTTGCCAGGTATCATTTTCTTGCTGCTGCTGTAACAAATTCCTGCAAACTCGGTGGCCTAAAACAACACGAGCTTGTCATCTGGTAGTTCTGGAGGTCGGGTTTCCTTGCCTCTTCCTGCATTTCTTGGTTCAGGTGCCCCTCCACCTTCGAGCCAGCACTGGCCACTTGGGTCTTTCCCCTGCTGTACCGCAGACCTCTGCTTCCACTGTCACATCTCTTCTTCTGACCCTGATCTCCTCCCTCTTTCGGTAATAAGACCCGTGTGGCTACAGTGGGCCCACTCAGATAACCCAGGATAACCTCCTATTTCAAGATCCTTAATTTAATCACACTCCCAAAGCCCTTTCTGCCAAGTAAGGTAACAGATTCACAGGTTCCAGGGACTGGGACGTGGACAGCTTCGGGAGGCCTTAGTTTGCTCACCCCATGTCACAAATGATTACGAGGCTTTATCCTACCTCTGTCCTTCTCCTCCTCTGACTTTCACCCTGAGCTCTGTAAGTTGGGTGCTGGGGAGTCGGAAACCCACGACCCACCCACACCTCATTCCTGGTTCGGTGAGGCATGTTTTTGAGAGGACCAGCTAAAGCTGGAGTGTAGGGTTACCAGATTTACCAAAAATGGGGGGCGGGGATGCCCAGTTAAATCTGAATATAAGATAAAGAATGATCCTTTAGTATAAGCATGTCCCAAACATTGCATACCTTGCTGAGAAATGGTAAGAAACGTTCATCTTAAATTCAAAGGTAGTTGAGCATCCTGTGTTTTTTTTTGTGGCAACCCTCCTGAGATGCCAATCAACGCAGTGGAAAGGAGTGCTTCCTTCTGTGATGCTGCACTGGTTTGTGGGGGACCGAGCTGGCTCGCTCTCAGTACCCACGATAACCAGCTCCGTTTGCTGGTTAGAAGATCCCATCTTCTTCTTCTTCCGCAGTTAGCCATCATTCAGCAGCCATCAAGCCATGTGTCAGGTGCTGTGCTGGGGGCTGGGGACACAGGAAGGCACAGTCATCCTCAGGAGCTGAAGGTGGTGAAAGAGAACTGCAGGCAAATGGGTGATGACACTGACCATGGACGTGTGGACCCGGGAGGCCCCCAGCCTGGGGGCAGGGCCACATTGCCCCACCTCACACTTCAAGGGCATTTCACTTCTCAGCTCGCAAACATCTTTTTTAGATGCCCAGGAAGATGTTTACTGAGGCCCGTCTACACTGACTTAATGCACAGGCCTGGCTTGATGTCTTCTTGATGTCAGTAGACTTGACTCTGAACCTGAAAACGGGCAGGAGCATTGCTGGAAACCTCAGAACACTTCTTGGAGGGGAAAGAAAAGAGGTCTACTGAGTATGCTAGAAACTGCATGAGATATCTCACTTTGTCTTCAGAACAACCCCTTGGTAGGCATTATTTTTACCCCCATTTTTAAATTGAGGAAACTGAAATTCCAAACTGGCGGAGCCAGAACAGACCCCGGATCTCTGTAGGGTCCCCAGTGCATTCTTCCCACTACAAAGACCTGCCAGTCTCAGGCAAGGGAAAGTCAGGGGGCTTGAATTTCTCATTCGTGTTTGTGGCTTGATTCTGACACCTGTCGCCTTTCTGCCCCCTTAATACCATGGGAATATGGGGAAAGGGGCCTTGGATTTAGTGTCCGAGGTTCGGCTTTTCATCCCGCCCTCATTCCTTATTAGGTAGGTGTCTGCTCTCAGGCAGGTCAGTTTTCCTTTCTGAGACTGGATCGTACCTGCTTTGTTTTCCACTATATTCCCAGCGCCTGGCCCACACTCAGCTCAGTAAATACTCACTGGGCAGGGAATGAATAGATGAAAGAATAATGAGGCTTAGATTCCTCATTTGTGGATTGAGCTTCCTGCTGCTTTCCCTGCTTACTTTTCGGGGTTCCCAGGAGAAAGAATGAGGTGAGACCGCAGTCTAGAGCAGTGCTGTCCAACAGAAAAAGAGGGCAAGTCACAAAAGTGAGCCACATATGTAATCTTAAACTATCTAGTAGCAACCTCGTCCCTCACCCTGCCCCCCCTCAAAGAAACAGGTGGAATTATTTGAATATATTTTATTTAACCCAATATATCAATTTTATAATCATTTACCATCACATGCAATACTATCATTTTAATATGTAATTTATATACACAAAGTTAACGAAACATTTTCGGGTTTTTTTTTTTCATACTAAGTCTTGGAAATCCGGCATCTTTTACACTCACGGCACACCTGAATTTGGACTAGCTACATTTCAAGTGTTCGATAGCCACACAGGCTGGTGGCGACCACATCGGTCAGTGCAGGTCTGGAGACTGGACGGCCCAGCCTTTTTCCAGAGAAGCCATCAGTAGGGTGTCCTGGGAACACACAGCACCCAGCGCGTGTGTCAGGACTCCTCCACCAAAAGAAACTGGAAGACTAACTACAAAGTCCACCCAGAGGAGTTGGACCAAGCCGAAGAAGCTCTTGCCTTGGTGCCAGTTGGCACGAGCCTCTGCCCAGAGCCCAGTTGGCGCATGGCACTGACCAGGGTGCCAGTTGGCCTTTGCATCCCTCTCTCGGTGCCAGATGGCAGTCCTCTCCGAGCCCGCTGGCCTGGCAGCAGGCAGAGCTCATCTCCGCTTACTTTGGGAGATGGCAGCAGCATTTGAAGGTTGGCAGAGCCATTTTGGTCCCATACTCCTCACATAAAGAATATGATTCCCACCTTGATCCCCATACTCCTCTGTCCCAGTG
The DNA here is from genome assembly GCF_023721935.1 of Panthera uncia. NCBI lineage: Eukaryota > Metazoa > Chordata > Mammalia > Carnivora > Felidae > Panthera > Panthera uncia. Next base: position 53,674,514 of record NC_064818.1, on the reverse strand, counting down.
CCAATGGACCACCATGGGATGTCGATGAGGCGGACTGGTTTCCTTCAGGTGCTTCTTCAAAAGCTTAAGGAGGTGCCCTGACTCCTCTTTCCTCAACTCTCTCTGAAACAATTGTTGGCATCCTCTCTGAGCCATCTCATGATCTAAGCATAGAATGGTACCTTCTTTCAATACTACCGCTTGAAGAAAGCAAGGAAGACAGAGCTACCACTCTGTATGGCTGAGCCCTGTCTAGTTCAGCCTTTTTTTTTTCCTACCCACACCCACAGCCTCCCAGATTCTTGGGGGAGGCTTGGCTCTTGACCACGGTAGGCCAGAGCAAGCATGAACTTGTGGGCTTGGAGCAGATGCTGCTTCATCAAAGTGTGGGAGTGGTTCCAAGGACACCCAGTGTCCCACCGAGAGTGGGGCCCTGGTACACTTCCACACCATCCACCCAAGCTGGAGTACAGTTGAAAATGGCCAAACATCCCACTGCTTTAGCTGGAGGGAGCTCAGATGTAACCCTATATCTTTCACCCGCCTTCCTGGGCTCAACAAACATCCTACCCTTCTAGTCCCTGGAGGAACTATATTCCTGTTGCCTTCAGCCCAAATCCAATCTACCAGCCTCTCTCCCTCCACATGGCTAAGATTGCACCAGGAGACTTGTTCATCTGTGGTCTTCCCTTTCTTGCCGATGACAAACGTGTGTCCTGCCCATCGCCAATAGCATCTTCTGGCATCAGAGTCTCCCTTCACCCCCCAGCTGTGAGGTCTTGTGTTTGTCTTGGTCTATTTTGATGAGCTTCTTCCATCATTCTTTTCTGCCCTCCCCCTGCGCTCACCTGCCAGTTTCTTGACTCTGCTGTGCTGCCTTCCTGCCCATCTCTTCTTCCATCACTGGCCAGTCTTTGACACCTTGTCCTTCTTTTGACACCTTTGTCTCACTCCTCTCCTCAGGCTTGCACTGTGCTCTCACCTGATTCAGGTGTGCTCAGGTAACCTTATCCTTTCCACTCCCTTCATCAGCATATCTGTCCACCCACTGGGATTTCAAAAGCAATCTTGCTATTGTCTGTAGGGAGCGCTACTCCGTACCAGATGTCTGTATGCTGGGTACTTCACACCCTTCATTTTCAACCCCCACAACCCTAAAAGTAGGTACTATTCTCATTTTAAAACAGGAGGAACACTCAGAAAAATTAAATCACCCAACCGGTTGGGGTAAGATCCAGTGGTGGATCCAACCGAGGTCTGTGAGGCTCACTCTAGAACACTGGACTCTTTCCATTTCTTCTTATCATTGATTCTTCTCCTATACTTTCTAGAAAATGTCAAAGAAAGTACTTTGCCTTTTGTAAAGGAATGAGTGGTTGCCAGATGCTTACTATTTTGGCATACTTAATGCTTGCATTTATTCGAGCCCACGGACAACTTCAAACCCCTATCTAGAGCATGCCTCCTGAACTCAGTCCCCCTACTGACCAACTTACTTAAGTTTGGCTGAGCCCAACAACGCATCACTCTAAGAATTACCTAAGTTTGCCCAGTGAAGAGCGGGCAGGTGCATGAGTGTTTTGTGCATCGTAGGCAAGGAAGACTGGAAGGAAATGGGTCTATTTGAGTCAGAAAATAGCAGCTCAGAGGGACACATCACGGCTGAAGGGTTTGCATGTTCTGCAGGACCAATGGGTTGGAAGTTGCAAGGAGCCAGAATTTTGACAATTCAAATTCCAAAGGATAAGAAATACTTTTGAAAAGCAGTGAGAGTCCTATCTCTGGGGGATTTCAAGCAGGACCTGCAAAGCCATCTGTAAGAAATGTTACTGAAAGGATCGCCGCCTAAGGGCAGGACTGGGGGTGGGGGGGGTCTTTTCAGGACTTAACTAACTGCAAGATGTCCTGGTTTCTCTCGTTTTACGTGTAATGCCGTCTTTGAGGATTTTGTGGACAACACCGTGCCTGCTCTATTCCTACGTTCCATGATGTTATGAGCCCATACCACCCCCACCCTTTCTTCCTCCTAGATTGGACTTGTTCAGCTTTGTTTTGTTTTTGAAGATGCCTCCGTGTCTTGTGCCCTCTCTGGGCTCTCTGGCTCAGTGAGGCCACAACCTCCCCTCTCGGGGATAGATGCATCGCAGCCTGGCAACAGAAAATCAGGAGTTTTTCTTTTTATTTCTGATCCTCTCCCGGGCGATGCCCACTGCCTGGGTTTTTTCTTTTCTCCAGTGATGCATGGGCTGACATTTCCGGGCAGATTCTCCAGTGACTCCTGTGTTGCTCCTCAGGACAGCTCTCCTGGCATCCTGCTTGCTGTTATTTAATTGCCCCAAACATATCACCAGACACTTGTCAGTGCTGAATCCCATCTGACTCCCCTGCTAACTCAGTCTCACTGTGGCCTCCCCCAGTTTCTCCTGGGAGTATTGGCTAACCTGAGAGCTCAGTGTTTTCTGTAATCTTGAAGATCTCCCTGAGCACACCTCTTCAGATTATTTATAAAACGCTAAATCACAGGTTCTGGTTTTGTCTCTAGAAAATATTTTATATCTTCATCTAGAAATGTGTCCCTTTGTTCTTATCTTCCACTTAATGTCCCTGAGAAGTGCCATATTTGGGAGGAACCTCAATTCCATGGCATTAAAACTGATTGAGTCTCCGGTGTGGAACCTTTGAGATTTTTTAAAAATCACACTGTATTCCCTGATTGAACCCTTCAAAGAATAAAATCATCCAAGCTTGGTCTCCTCCAGAGGAGCCTTCCCTCTGGGTAACAAGTTACTCTTATGTTCTCGAGACTTCCCCTTTGGTTATGGCTGCTGCCAGTGTCTGAGATGTGGGCATGAGCCTCCCTGGGAGGTGGTCACCAGGAACCATTCTTGTTCTTAGAGGTCATTTGCCAGGGACCCTGGGGCGTGGAATGGGATGGGGAACAGACCAGGCAGCTCTGTGGTGATTTAGTCGGGGTCCCCTTCCTCTCCCACAGAGGTGGATGAGTGCTCCTGGCCAGATCACGGCGGGTGTGAGCAGCGCTGTGTGAACACTCTGGGCAGCTACAAGTGCGCGTGCGACCCTGGCTACGAGCTGGCTGCCGATAAGAAGACGTGTGAAGGTTGGTGTTGGACCCACCACGCTAGAATGAGACAGGATAAAGGACAAGTTGGGAGAAGTGGGGAGGAGAGGGGGAAGCCGGCTGGCTGTGAGGTGACATGATCTGTGGTGGGTAATGTCCCCGGCTCTCGGAACGAAAAATAGCTCCACAAAGTCACCCACGTGCGAGGGGGCTGCCCAAATTATGAGGACTCCATCCCAGGCGCTGACGGGTTCATTTTCTTCCGTGACCGTGAACACTTCACATGATTATCAGATAAAAAAGAAAAGCAAAGAAAAACTCTGCGCCCTTAGGTGTGACTCAGCTGATAGCTCATTTCACTCATTCCATTTCTACCTGCCTGGCGTTCCGTTTTCCTTGCCCACCTGGCTGACCCTGCTTGTTCGTGTAAGCCAGGTAAAGTGCACAGCTCGGTACAAACATTGCCAAGGCTCCTTTGGTCCAAGTCATGTGGAGTCCCCGGCTATGCCACTGAGCGACAGGTAAGCACGCGTGTGTTGTCATCATTTTAAAAAGCGGTAAAGGCTTGTCCTCAGCTTCATCCCTCCAAATGCTCAGCTGAAGCCGACTGGGAGAAACGTTGCTGGATTAATCAGTTCAGATTGTCAACCTTTCTCTTTTTCTTTCTTTCTTTTTCTTTTGTATTAAAGAACAGCCCGCTTATTGCTGCTTGGGGGAAATCACAGTCACTTGGAACGAAAACCAAATGAGTCTTGCTTCTGTTTCTCCCGTGCAGTGGCCTGTGGCGGTTTTATTACCAAGCTGAACGGAACCATCACCAGCCCTGGGTGGCCGAAGGAGTATCCTACAAACAAAAACTGCGTCTGGCAGGTGGTGGCCCCTGCTCAGTACCGGATCTCCCTCCAGTTTGAAGTGTTTGAACTGGAAGGCAATGATGTATGCTTCTGCGCTCTAATTCCTTGTGTGGGGACGTGGCTCGGGGCTGCAGACCAGCGAGGGGCTCGGCAGGCAGGGACGTAGCTTCCTATAGTCATACAACCTTTGCGGGGCAGAATCTGGGAGCGTTTGGTGTGGCGGTTTCATCTGTTCGTCCTCTGCAGACACGGTGCCTTGGTCCTCTTGTCACTGACGGACCCAAGGAGAATCAGGACCAGAGTGGAGGAGGCAGGTCTTGGGGGTGGGAGGCGGTCAAGACAAGGATGTCCCCTGGGGTAGGAGTCTGGGGGTTAGCGTCCTACTGAGGGTAACGGAGAGGGTGAGACGCACCCGGGGACCAGGATGGTATGAATTGCCTGTCTCCTCCTTTGGGCAGTGGTCATGGGATGACCAAGTCAGCCAAGGCCCAGGTAGAGCCCTCCAGCCAGAGTGCTAGTCGCGAGAGTCCCATGTTGCCTACGCGTTGGGCCAGAGGGACCCCAGTAAGAGTTGAAAAGCTCCTCCCTTCTTCTGGATGAGGCTGAGCCGGTCTGGCCCCTAGGCAGGGTGTGGCTGTCAGGAAGGGGTCCTGCACTGACTGTGGGGTGGGGCCTCGGGAGGACCGGGCGGCTCCCCGTGGCGCTCCCTTGCAGGTCTGTAAGTACGACTTTGTGGAGGTGCGCAGCGGCCTGTCCCCCGACGCCAGGCTACATGGCAAGTTCTGCGGCTCCGAGATGCCCGAGGTCATCACCTCCCAGAGCAACAACATGCGTGTGGAGTTCAAGTCAGACAACACGGTCTCCAAACGGGGCTTCAGGGCCCACTTCTTTTCAGGTGTGGGGGCTTGGAGGCCAGGTCCCAGGCCGAGGGGGACATGGCTGTGTAGGCTCTCAGCCTCAGGGGCACCTGCTCACCCCCTCTCTGCCCACTGCCCCTGCCCTCACAGTATTTCAGCCTTGGCGGTGGCATGCCCGGATCCAGGTTTTGTTTGTTTTGTTATTTTTTTATATTGGTGGTTATATTATTACTGGGCTGTCGTAACAAACTGCCACAAAGTGGGTGGCTTGAAGTCACAGGGATCTCTCCCAGTCAGTCCCAGAGGCCAGAAAGGTGTATTGACTTATGTATTTTTGAGAGACAGTCAAAAATTGACTTGGGGTGCCCGGGTGGCTCAGTCAGTTAAGTGTCCAACTTCGGCTCGGGTTATGATCTGCAGTTTGTGGGTTCGAGCCCCGTGTCAGACTCTGTGCTGACAGCTCGAAGCCTGGAACCTGCTTCAGATTTTGTGTCTCCCTCTCTCTCTGCCCCTCTCCTGCTCATGCTTTCTCTCTCTCTGTCTCTCAAAAATACATAAACATCAGAAAGTGCTTTGGGAAGTGCCCATCACATAAATATTCAACACATGGCAGTTATTTTTATTATTGTTACTATTATTAATATTAGCCTATCCTTTAAGGAGTTCCTTGTTTTGGCAGGAAGCAGGGGTAAAAAGCAGGGGTAATAAATATATGTATACATGTATATATATATGTGTGTGTGTGTGTGTGTGTGTATATATATATGTATATGTATATATATATATATATATATATATATACACAGGGGAGGCTCCCTGATGGAGGCTACTTTTGAGCAGAGTTCTAAGGTGGGAGGGACATTCCCAAGTTGGCATTCCCCCTTAGGAGAGTCTGTTGATCTCCTCAGACAAGGACGAGTGTGCCAAGGACAACGGCGGGTGCCAGCACGAGTGCGTCAACACGTCTGGGAGCTATCTGTGCCGGTGCAGAAACGGTTACCGGCTCCACGAGAATGGGCACGACTGTAAAGAAGGTAAGGCTAGACCGCAGCTGGGAGGCACGGCTGACCTTGGCCGCCAAGGTGTGCACATGTGTAAGAGTGAGAGCGAGGGGCCTTTCTGGTCTGCCGAGCCCTCAGCGTCTGCCTTCCCTCCTCCTTGACCTCCTGCTGAAGGGTGGCTTTCCCCAGGAGGCTTGCAGGGGCCCTCAGGGGCCCTCCTGGAGTGATTATTGCAAAGTGGTTACACCCCCAGGCTCTAGAATCAGACCATCTAGGTTTAAACCCTGACTCTGCTACTTACTGGCTTTGTGACTTTGGGCAAGTTACTTAACCTCTCTGAGCTTCAGTTTCTTCTTCTAAAAGAGACTAAACATACCCCCTTCTTAAAGGTGTATGGGGATTAAATGAAAGCATGCCTAGAAAGCACTTCAGACAGTCTGGCACCTATTAAGCACTTGAAGTGTCAATGCATATCAACCATCTATGTCATAATAGTAGTTGCCATATGCAGGTCTAATAATAAAACGGAATTGGAAAAAGATTGCTCCCTGCTCCATTTACTACTCAGAGTTCAGGGCCAGATGCCTTTGAATGTCCAGTCATTCTGGAAAGAGCCTCCTTCTGTTATCACCTTGTGAAGGGAGTTTAGGCATCTCTGATAAGCACCCAGGCCTCTAGGCCTTGGCCCCAGCACAGGGCCCCACAGAGGGCATCAGGAGGAAGGAAGATGTGAAGAATGTTTGTTCCCTCGGGACAAACATTTCAAGGTAGGAGATTTGCCTGGGGTGCACAGAGTCTGATCAGGCCTACCTGACATGTTACAGGATGAGCTAAGACAGCTTCAGAAGCAGGGTACAGGCCACCCTCCAAGCCCAGCTCTGTGACACAGACATGGGCAGTAGTGGGCTGGTTGGGAGGCAGGTTGGAAGAACTTGGAAGGACCTGTCATCCCGGAACTTAAAAGTCTTTGTCAGATTCCTGTGAGGTGGGCCTGGGTCAGAACCAAGCTTCCCTCCCGTGGTGTGGGGGAGGCCAGGAGGGATTTAACCCCACTAAGGCCACGTCAACTGAACAGCTGCTGCCTTCCTATGGGGCGGGGGGTGTGGCAGCAGATGTTCCAGAAGCTGAGTCCCTGTCCCTACTGGCATTTGTGCTCTGTCTGTGTGGCTGCAGAGTGGAGGCAGCAATGAGCAGAAACCCCCTCCCTCTGATGCCTGCCCCCTCCCCCTTCTCCTTCCCCTCAACTGCCCCCTCCAGCAGCCGTGGGGCGGGGCGGCATTGGTTGGCTACGCAGGGGTGGTACACGCTCCCTCTGTTCCCCAACCATTTACAGCAAAGGCAGGCCTGGGCTCAAGTCCTGGCCCCGCCCCTCCCCAGCAAGTCACTCCCCACCCCCCACCCCCCACCCCCGCCCCGGCCCCACAAGTTATTTTCTCGTTTGGAAAGTGAGAAGGATCAGATGAGAGAAAGCATTCAGAATGCTTGGCATAGTGCCCAGCCCAGAGGAGACACATTCCAAGTGTTGACCGAAATGCTACACACTGAGCAAGTCGTGGAACCCGTCTCTGCTAATTGCACCATAACCAGGGCGACCTCTGTAGTCTCCAAATGAAACTGCTTTGAAAATCTGGAAGAAGTACAGGCGGAAGGCATAGTGATGGGGGCACCTGGGTGGCTCAGTTGGCTAAGCGCCCAACTTCGGCTCAGGTCATGATCTCGCAGTTTGTGGGTTCGAGCCCCACGTCGGGCTCTGTGCTGACAAGCTCAGAACCTGGACCCTGCTTCAGATTCGGTGTCTCCCTCTCTCTCTGCCACTCCCCCACTTGTGGTCTGTCTCTCTCTCAAAAAAATAAACATTTAAAAAATTTTTAAAAAAGAAAGCACAGTGATGAAGACCTCTGTTGGTACTTGCTAAACCATTTACATGTATCATTTCATTTAATCCATGTATCCCCCTACCAAGCTGGCACCCTTTTACACATAAGGACACCAAGACTTAGGTGAGTGCCCCAAGTCCCACAGCTTGAAGGCAGTGGGACCGAGTCCTTTTGAGCCGGTGCCTGTGGTCTTGACCACCAACTACCGTATGTCCAATGATAACCACGACCTGAATGGTGATAGTGCGAAAGATGAGCCATCTGAGCCCACAGGAAGGCAGCGAAACCAAATAAGTCAACAAATCTCTAGCCAGGGGACATTTGATTCGGGCTGACCCCTGCCCCCACTTTTGGTAATGACCACATGACAAATAAGAAGGAGAGATGGAGACTCCCCCAGAGGGCCTCTGGTGCTGCCCACAAGTGAACTGCTTCTCTCTGCATGTGTCCCCCCATCGCCCCTAGCTGGCTGTGCGCACAAGATCAGCAGTGCAGAGGGGACCCTGGCGAGCCCCAACTGGCCTGACAAATACCCCAGTCGGAGGGAGTGTACCTGGAACATCTCTTCAACCGCGGGCCACAGGGTGAAACTCGTGAGTCATTTTCATAGTTTATGGACAACACGGACTTTGGTTTCAGAGGCATGTGGCTGTGAGTCTCTGTGCTGCCACTTTCCAGCTCTGAAACTTGGGAAAGTTACTCAACATTTCCAGAACTCAGTTTCATTATCTGGAAAATGGGGATGCTAATGAACCCCCCCTCGCGGGCTGCTGTGCAGATTAAGAGAGGACACACACACAGCTCTCAGCACAGGGCGGCGGTGAGAAAAGCCCTCTAAAGAGCACCTGTTCACAGCGGTACCGGTATGAGGTGACATTCACGGCACAGATCGGTAGAGCTATTTCAGATTCGCTGGTTTCCAGTTGTAATTTTTGACAAAACAATACATTCTCAGGGTTAAAAAAAAGTAACCAGTACAGAGCGTTGGCAAGTGGGAATCAAAAGCTTCTAGATCTCCCATGCCCACTCCAGAAATGACCTCTCTGAGCGCTTTTTGGAAAATCTTTCCAGAAATTTCCTATGCATACACAATAGTGTATGTACATGCATGGGAAAAATATATGTTTCTTCTTGCCCAGACTTCTCCAGTGGATGCTTATTATTATCCGTATTTCTCTAGAACTTACATTTTTAAAAATTAACAATAAGAGATTAAGTTATTTGTGCTAATTCTCTCTTGAGTTAAAAAATATGTATCTTCCAGGCATTTCCTTAAAGTCCCTCGTGCATTTGATTGTACGTGTGCATACCATACTTGGTTATTTCAAAGGAGAAACTAGTCTGTGGTACAAATCTCGTTTCTCAGCCCCCAGAGTACCCCAGATCCTGGAGTGTAAAACTCTTTTGCTAGCTGGAGAAGGTATACTCCAGACAGACGTTTTTTAAAAGGGTCTTTCTGACTCTGAGGTTTGTGAGCTCTTCAGAAGGCACATAGATGTTCCTCTGAAATATGGGCCAATATAATGCAGGGAGAATGGGAGAGAACAAAGGAGGTCGTGAAGATAAGCAGACAGTGGCTCCGGGGACTTTCGAGGGTGTTTGCTGGCAGGTGAGAGAGGGGAGGACAGGTTCGCGATGGGCCCCCAGAACAGAGCGCAGGTGCTGGTGTCTGTCTGTGCCAGGCCCAGGGCAGTGAGGGGTGGCGAAGGCAGAGCCCATGACCACAGGCTGCTCACAGCGGGCACCCCATGTGCATGGCTGCCCATGGGGGAAATGTGGCGGCGGCCTTCCTGGGTGTCAGAACAGCCTTGAATCTGGGTGAGGGTGAACTAGAGTGCCTTAGAGTAAGGCACTCCTTCCCCAACGCTGCCTTCTGCGGGGAAGGTTCCCAACAACATTCTTCTCGGCTGCGGGCTGGGGAATGGCGCCCCCTGGGGGTGGGAATGTGCAGCCTGCACAACTGGAAGTCGTGCTTCTAAGGGGCACAAGATTTTAGCAGTTGCTAAACGTCTTCCTCTTCTTTACAGTGCTAAGGAACTAAAGCAACTGATCCAGTGGCCAGAGTTAGGCCAGATCTCAAATTTACAAGTTTTCTAGTTAAAAAAAAAAAAAAAACTCCCTTGGGAAGTGCATGGTGGATATACTGATCATGCTCTATCTTTTTGCTTACGTAAAAATGTAATGCTTACACATTTTTTTGCTTACACAGAAAATGTGAATCAAATACTTCCCAAGAAGCTGGTGTTTCACTGTATGGGCACCGCAACAAGGTGTCCCATGGGTGTCCCTCCCATTGCCTCACCCACCCTGATGCCGCTGGTCCCCCCTCCTGCTCTTGCCCACTGTCTCTGTACCACCCTCCACCCAGCTCCCTTTCTGTAAGGTGTGAAGGGCTTTGCTCATTCCTATTGTGTTTATCATTCCTACGAGAGCCCACACTGCTAATGACCCCTCTCCATCTCCATCCCTGTCCTGTCTCTCCAGAAACTTTCTTATGAATTCAGACCCTCCTTACCAACCCCATCCCCCCAAGTCCTCTCTTCCTGCTCTGCCATTTGGTTCACGCCTTCATTTAACACTGTCCCCTCTCACCTTGTCCCATCTCCCTGGAAGCCATGGGCAGGCCATAAGTCATTCAGCTGCCCAGTCCCTGGTGCACGGCCTAGAATTGAGGGGCTCCTCTGGCCAGCTTTGGGGGACGGTCTTCAGGGGGCAGGGAGGAGGTAGGCAGTATAGCCTGGTGATGGTTAGGAGTGTGGGCTGGAGTCAGGCTGGCTGGGCTCACGTCCAGCTCCCTCCTACTCTGGCTGCGTGAGTTTGGGCAAGACACTTTTCTAAGACTCAATTTCCCCTTCTGCACATTGGGTGTAATACTAGCTCATAGCACCATCAGAATTAAGTGAGAAAATGTTCGTGAACATTTGGCACAGGACTCTGCATGGAAAAAACCCTCCTCGAATGCCAGACACTATGAGGGTGCAGACACAGAGCAGCGAGCACTTCGTACAGCCTCATCCACATCACTCATGCTCAAGTATAGTGCAGAGGTTAAAGGCAAGGGCTCTGCAGGTAGACCTCCTGGCCTTGGCCCAGTTCTACCACTGGGTGACCTTGGGCAAGTCGCCTGACTTCTCTGTGCCTCAGTTTCCTCCTCTGTAAAATGGGGGTTGTAGTTGTAGACACAGCACAGGGGCGTGAGGATTATGCGAGGTTATATTTGTGAAGCGCTTAAAACAGCTCCCGGCGCAGTGAGCACTTGGCCATTGCTGCTGTTGGGGCTGACAACAAGCATCTCAGCTCTGGGAGCCCAGCCATCTCACCCGCAAAGTGCTCACAGCAGCAATCGCTCATGTAACTGCCTCGTGGAGGTGCCTGGGGACCAGCAGAGGGCCCAGAGTTGAGACTCTCGCTATAGATGTCGCTGTCCTCACCTGGGCGCCATGCCCCCTACGAGGCTGGTGGGGGCAGACGAGTGTCCTGCCTCCCCCCATCCTCTCCCAGCCCCCAGAGAGGCGGCCCCCACCCCAGCTGAGTGCCAGGCCCTTGCCTCACTTTCTGCTCTCCCGTTCCCCAGACATTTAACGAGTTTGAGATCGAGCAGCACCAAGAATGTGCCTACGACCACCTGGAGCTTTTCGACGGAGCCGACAGCCTGGCGCCCATCCTTGGCCGTTTCTGTGGCAGCAAGAAACCAGACCCCGTGGTGGCTTCAGGCAGCAGCCTGTTCCTCAGGTTTTATTCGGATGCCTCTGTGCAGAGGAAAGGCTTCCAGGCAGTGCACAGCACAGGTACGTGAGCGAGGATGTCCAGCCGCCCGCTGATGTCCATGTAGACTGGAGACAGACGGGTGACGGCGGCAGGGAAGGAACTGCCTTTCATTCTGACTCTTGGGGGGTAGGAGGCGTGTGATCAAATGTCCCTTCAAAAATGAAACGTGGGCAACCATGAGGGGAAGGGTGGTTTTCTCTTAATGTCCTTAATCGACAGCATTTGAAGTGGGCAATCCCGTTGCTGGTGTCACATTTCTTTCCTCTCTCCCTTCCTTCCTCCCATCCTCTTTTCAAAATTTATCTGTAATTTGGCTGGTCTGTGAAATCCGAAAGTCTGGGAGCTGAGCGGTGGGGAGCAGCCCTTTTCACCCTCTAAGGACAAGTTCTGGAAAATGGAAAATGGTTCTTTATCTATTATTTTTCCTCCACTTAAAATGTAAATAGCTCTATTTGGTCCTTTGGAGGAAAATGTATATGCGTATAACTAACACATCTATTTTGTTAAATAGAAGAATGTCAGTAAGAAAACGGGCTCTGCTCTTTAGCCATTAAAACATTACTCACAGAAATAACTGACTCTCTGATCCCGGTGTTAGACTGTGGCCCTTTGCCAAAGCAGTGACTGCCCGTGGCCCACTTGGAGTCTGAGCTCATGATCCTGGGACCCTGTGAGCTTTAACAGCCCCCACCCCACCCAGTTTATTTTCAGAGCCAGAAAATAGGAATCAGGAAAAACAAAATGACACCCGGCACCCTTAGGTGGTTTAGCTTGCCCACCTAGAAAACACTTTGGTGTCTGCAGAACTCTTTCAAGCTCCTTGAGGGTTCCAGCTTCCCCTAGGGAAGGTTAAAAGCCATTGACTGGTGACTCTACCCTCTAGTCCCTACAGAAAAAGTAGGTCAGGGTCCCAGCAGGAAATGAATCATTATTTGAGGAGAATTTTAAAAGGGACTGTTTACAAAGGGGCAGGCAGGGTGTGGGGACACCATAAAGAGCAGTGCAGTAGCCAGGACCGGGAACTACATGGGGGTGGGGGCAGGGGGTGATACCCCAGGCCAGGATGCCCAAGGAGGGAGTATGCAAGCAGAGTAACCCCCCTCCCCCCACCTGGAGCTGTGCCCTTCAGTTGAACAACACAACCTGTGGTGACCAGGCAGGGAGGGAGCCTGGGATTAAACACCCTGACCTCTCTCCTCCCTCCTCTCATCTGCTGGTGTTCCCCATGGCTGAACCCAACCCAGAAGGCGGAGGGCAAGGGGGCTAGTCCATGTGGGCCTAGAGGTCAGCCTCCGGAGGCCTGGAACAGGTGGGGAAGAATGGAGAGAAGATCTGGCAAGGCGGATAGAAGGCATCCTGCCCTGCGCTGCGCTCATTTCATTGCCACCTATGTCACATCGGGGACTCGAAATTTCCCAAAGACAGTTCACACCTGGAGGAAATTCTAAACAAGAGCACAGGGAGGGTTAAGAGTCGGCTGTCTGGCAGGACTGGGGCCAGCTGGGCCTGCGAGTGTTACCAGACAGTACAGCAGCCACACCCTCAGGAGCTGCCTGCCCCCCCCCCCATCCCCCACCCTGGGGTGTGGAGCACCCTGAGGACAGGCAGTGGAGGAACTTACCTTCAGAATTTCTTGTGCTTTTTTTCTAATCTCTGACCACTCTCATGTATCCATTTATATTATGTGGTCTCCAGTGGCCTAGACAAGATAGTGTGGGACCCAGGCCAACCAGAGTCACCATCCTAGTCAAAAACCCAGAAGCCAATGCTACAGAATACAAGGCCAAAGCATGCGGTCCAGCTCATCTGTGGGCGCCCTCCCCTCCCCGCCCCAGAAGCCTCAAAGTCAGCTATAGTCAGCCCTGTCAGATGCACGAGCAAGTCAGTCCATAATCTGAGGTTTCTAGATTTGAGAGCTCACCTGGAGGTCTGATGTGCTTTTGGTGCCCTCTGTTGGCAACAGTTACAAATTACAGTAAGTAGGTGGGGCTCCGGAGCCCTTCTCAGGCGCTTCTAGCACTTTCAGGTGATTATTAAGTGGTAAAGATCCAGCCAGCCAGCTTTTTCCAGAAGCATGCTCGGGTTTTCCCGGAGGCCTTATGCGGCCCAGCCTGGGAACATAGGATCTTGGCTGGTAAGGGCCAATTTGGACCCTCACAGTAAGCCCTCAAACTCAGACCTTTCGGCCTCTATGTACGCCTCTGTAAAATGGGATGATGAAATTTGCCAGACTTTCCTAAAGGGCACTGGCGAGGCCTCGTACAGAAAGCTGGCCTGCGTGCATGCGGGTGTGGAGAGAGAGAAAGCCCAGGCTGGGAAGGCGGTGGGGGCGCCGCACGGTTCTCGGTGCCAAGGAGGCGTGGTGGCTCTCTCTCCGCTCCAGAGTGCGGGGGCAGGCTGAAGGCCGAAGTGCACACCAAAGAGCTGTATTCCCACGCCCAGTTTGGGGACAACAACTACCCGAGCCAGGCCCGCTGTGACTGGGTGATCGTGGCGGAGGACGGCTACGGCGTGGAGCTGATATTCCGCACCTTCGAGGTGGAGGAGGAGGCTGACTGTGGCTACGACTACATGGAGGCCTACGACGGCTACGACAGCACCGCGCCCAGGCTCGGCCGCTTCTGCGGCTCCGGGGTGAGCGCCCCGGTTGCGGGGCCCGGGACCAAGCATGACGATTCAGAGCGTGAGGTGCCGCGGGCGCCGGGGTTGGGTCCCAGCCACTCCTGCCACTCGTTAGCACCAGCCAGCGGGATACAAACAGGGAGAGCAGTCGGAGAGGAGGGGGGTGGGGGTGGCCTGGGACCAGATCAGGAGGGCCTCACACCAATGTCGGCTATGTAAGAGCGTTTTCCTGGAGGATTTTCCTACTATTTTTGCAAAGGATTCCCTTCCCCCAAATCCTCATTTTTATTTGGCCTTCAGGCTTAAAAAAAAATTTTTTTTTAAATCATGCTTTTGTATATCCCGTATTTTCACAATTCTCTCCCCAAGCAACTCCAAGCTCCTCCGATATCCCGAATCACTCTTCCTGTGAGCACAGAGCTATGCTCCAGATCATCATCATTCTTCTCGTTACCTTTTCTTTCCTCAGCCTCCAACCCTGGACGGGGCACGCCTGTTTTGTTCACTATTTCCCCAGCACCTGACCCAGAGCCTGGTATACAGTTGGCACTTAGTGCGAGTGTGTGCAGGGGCCAGTACAGGGCCCCGGTCACTCTCTGGCTGCACCACACTGGGCGTGCTCACACTGGCCCCGCCCCTCCTTGTCTCTGCCTCCAGGGCTGGTTGTACAAACTTCTTTGCTATTGGCTGAAATTGCATCAGATCATTTAGGAGTCACTAGTGCTGCTTTTGCTGATCGGAACCTCAAAATGGCATTTATATCAGTCTCTGAATAATTTCCCGTTATCTTCCCTCACCCTCCCAAAAAGAAAGGATGGCAAAGTGGACGTAACCAATGCCATGCCTTTAATAAAGTCTTTGAAACTATGGGGTCCGTGTGCGGAGGAAAACCTTGGAGAGTCCTGAACAGTGAGATGTGTGGGTAGCCCAGTTTGGTCCCACTGTGAGCTGGCAGACAGCAGCCTCGGAACCTGGTTCCCGTTCATTGACCCCCTTGGCCAAACCTTTCTAACAAAGGTAGAGGCTCCTTCCGACGTTTTGTCCTTGGATGGGACATAGGCTGAATCCGTGGGCTTTGGTGTTTGGTCTGCTGGGAGACACATCACAACGTGACCCAGGAGCTGGCGGATGGGGGGTACCTACTTCACAGTCAGACCTGAGCTTGGGTCCTGTCTAGCTGTATGAACTTGAGTTTCAGTTTCCTTAAGTATAAAGTGGAGATCACACCACCTTATAAAGTTGTCGTAAGGTTTATATATGAGGTAAGATCTGAAAGTACTTAGAGCAGTTCCTGGCCCATCTGTACCCGTAATAACCAGTAGATTCTATGTGAGCTGTGCGTCTGGGATTGTCTTGAAAAAGTGGGGCCTGGGGAGCTCTTAGGAGCAGAATTGGCAATGGTCTCCTTTGAAAAGGAGCTTGTTTTGATGCCCTTCAGAGTCTCTAATGCCAGGGACGCCTCATGACAGCACTGGCCTTCCTATGTTCTCATGTAACTTCCGTCTCATCCTCCGTATTTAAAACTCCAACCACAGCCAACTGACCTAAAGTCCCCCTGGTTTTCTCTTGCCCTTCCCTCAGCCACTGGAAGAGATCTACTCGGCAGGAGATTCTCTAATGATTCAATTCCACACGGATGACACCATCAATAAGAAAGGCTTTCACGCCCGATACACTAGCACCAAGTTCCAGGATGCCCTGCACATGAAGAAATAATGCCGATGTTCTTGAAAGACAGGAACTGAGAATGTTTTTTGTAACAATAGCACCTTGTGAATCTGCCCTAAACCGGTGTATAGTATTTTTCTCAAAAACTCAAAATCTAGTGTTGGAGGTCTGTCTCTGATGAAGTTTGGCCAACAAGGAAGAGGGAAGATGTTTTTTGATTCTGGCTACAACATTATCAGTCATGGGCTCTTAAGATTAAGGTTTTGAAGTTACTTACCATTCAAGCTACGCCTGGTCATACTCATTCCCTTTGTCCCATGCTCCTCTGGGGCAAGAGGCCGGCCTTTGGGTTGGTCATTCCTCTATTTCTGGATGTGCTTCTGTAGGTGCCAGGCAGCGTGACTGTGTCCCGAAGACTCAGGCTGTTTTCCGTCTACACCGGGCAGTGAGGATAAGAGCTTGGCCATGGCTGAGTTGTTACTCACCGGCTTGGCTGGAGACTTTGGCTTTCTATCTGCCAGGGACATGTCAACCAGGAAACCTGAGAATATGGATGTCAGGACTAAAAAAGGACTCACAGTAAGCAGTGCACAGAGAGAGCTTGAGTATGAGAATCGTCATCACAAAACTAGTTGACATCAAGCCTTCGGTCTGTGTCATTGGCATTCCTTGCCACTTTGGGATTCCCTCATCCCTAACTGCACTAGGAGGCTGAGGCATCCACTATTAATTCCAGCAACATATTTGCCGGTGAGAGACCCCAGTTTGCCGAGAAGAAAACATCCTGGATCCTCCTGATACTCCTTTACTGGCTGACTTTGAGAAGACGCCACCCATGCTTGGGATTCCATGGGCCTAGAAGACCATTTCCTCCTCCAGCTTTAAAGGCACTTCCTGTGGTTGACCTTGACTTCTTGACAACTGATTCAAACTGCATTTGCAAGATGTGCAAAGACAGCCTATGGAGGACCAGTTCAGGTCCCTCGTGGGGTGAACACTGTTGAAAACTGGTTAATTAAAAGTTATGTAAGAATCATCATCTGTGGGACAAGTCAACTTTGTGACTAACTTCCTGTCAGCAGTCAGGTTAAAGAGTGCATTGGTAACTTTGCTCAGGCTAACTAGTATTCAATCACCAACTTGCAATCAGAATTCACCACATTGGCACGTGTTCTAGAGAAGTGTAGAGAATGTTGTTTACATAATTTTAGAACCTCCAGGTGGACTTTAAACAGTGAGGTAGTTTTGAATGGCATTTCATTAAGGCATCTATGGGCATTATGAGCTAAAAGCGTGGTATGTTAGCTTTAAAAGAGTATTTATGTTGGAATCATTTTTAAATAATGTTTACATAACCGTAAGTCCTGTTTGGTTGGTATTGAACACAGGACAGCACAGAGAGTGTTTTCCGTGAGACCTGAGATAGCTCCCAAGCTCCAGAATTCCTTTGGGATGAGGCAATGGCATTTTAAACAGAGTGTTCGTAAAATCTTAAAAAGTTATATTTTTTAAAGATCAGAATATGTCCCCAGAGGACTATGCCTAATTAAAATGATAGCTGGGAGTAAAACAAACAAAGGATAGTACAAAGAAAGGTAGAAGAAATGCATGGAAATATATTTTTTTCCTTAAAACAGAAAAAAATGCAAAGTATTATTATTAATAATAATATATGTCTGTATATATGTATGTATGTAAAGGATCAGCTGTCAGAGCCTTAATCAATGCAGTGTGACAAATGCCGATCGTAGCTTTACTGAGCGGGCCCTCCTGGACCAGCCCTGATTTTCTGTGTCTCCTTCGCCACACCCTCTCTTGGCTCAGGAAGGAGATTCGCCCGCATTCTCTTCGCCCGCATTCTCAAATCCTGGTGCATCACAGACCCTGCGGGGGGGGGGGGGGGGGGGGGGTGGTGGAGCGGAATTCGACTCAGCAACAGGGAGCCCCTTGTTTCGTGGTTCAACCCGCCCGCTAGGGTGGATCCCATCTCTCAGATTTTTGTATTTTCTGGGGGTTTACCTTGTCTCATCTTATCTGTCAACGCTGGGACTGAAATCAGGATATATAAGGTGGCTGTTAGAGGTCTCTTTCCTACGACATGAGCATTCTGTAGTGTCGACCTTTAGAGGCCTACACAAGATCAACGAATTCCATGGAAGAGTGGGAGCAAATGAGAAACAGAGTTGGCTGTGCCTCAGCATTTGCCTCATGAAACAATGGTACTTATTTTTATCTCTTTAGTATGAATATTTTCAAAAACACACAACTTGGCCAACTTGAAACAATGGGACTCTTATGAAAACCTTTATTTAGGCCTTCTGTGAGTGACGTATTCCCAGACAAGACAAGCCCTGATTCAGCTGGGGCCGGCCAGACCGCTCCCCTGGGAGCTCACAAGGGGATTGACGCACTGGCTTCAAGAGAGAAGGTCCACTGGGCAGGAAGACCCAGGCCCCCTGCTGAAGGGGGACATTGCTACAGCCTGCTTTGTCCTTTAGTCGGGGGCTTGGCCTTGGGGATGTCTGGAGCTCCGAGACCTGCTTCCTTCTGTTCACAGAATTCCCTTGATGACCTAATGAAATGTGTGGGGTCTGGGTCATCAGCCTGGTCCAATTCTGGTGTGATCTTCTCTGGCAGAAGCTAGAACCTGAATCCCAGGGTGGGGAAAAGGTCTGGAATTAACTTTAGCCTGTGGAGTTTCTCCAAACAGAGAAAATGAGGCTGTGCATTGATTCACCGTAGGCCCATTTTCCTCTAAAGCTAACTTTCGTATTACTCATGAAACACTCGGCTTGTTTAAATCATGTGCAAGAACCCTGTTAACTAGCAAATTCACACTGGGATTTGCTGTTGATCTGGTCCATTTGATAATAATTCGTGGTATTGTCGTTCAGTTTGCGAACAAATGTTCCCTTGACTTCCACTCCCTTGTTTTCCAAGTTCCCTTGATAGACAGAACCTCTGAAAAATAATCCCAAATGCCTAAAAGGTTTCTTTTTAAAAAAGAAAAACTGTGTAGAGTGCACTCTATAAATATATTGTATTTTTTATTTTGTGTAATTTTACATTTCGTGAAATGTTAGTTTCAAAGAGAAAAGCAGAGAGGAGCTAACATGTCTGTCTAGGAAGAATGGTCTCATTAAAGAATGTGGCTTCATTGATGTGTCCTGGGTTTGTATTACTAGTTCAGACAAGCTTGGTCCTCTTGATGATAGTTTCTCCAATGTCCCAGGACTTGAACATATGAAAAGGGGGAGTATCTCAGTGGCTTTGTATTCTCAGGTGAATACCCAGTGCCTGGTCAAGAGCAGAGCTCCCTATCGGACCCAGAAAGTCAGGAGCGAAGCTCAAGATGGCTTCAAAGCTGCCACGTTTCTTGAACCCAAACAGGCTTGAAATCTGGCACCAGGCTTGTTGTGGAGCCGGGTGCTGTGATGACCGAGCTAGATGTGGTAGACAGACACCATTTGTCCCGCAGCACCTGTCTCTACTTTGCTTGTGTGCCTGAGGACCACGTCTGGCATCTAGAACTGAAGGGCACAGCTCCTATGAAGTGGCCCTGTCTCTCTGGGCGCTGGTAGCTCTCTTCCCCTCTTCAGGCCCAGGGGTGATGATGACACTCTGCAGGTGTAATCCTGGGGCACTGCATTATCCCCCAAGGGGGATCTTTACAAATGGTCCTTTGAATAAGCCCTCTTCAAACAGAGCAAATTGAGTGTCTCATTTCCTGTGATGCAGGGTCATTTTTAGCCCAAAGACAGAGGTTCCATCTAATTGAGGACAGTCTTCTCGGGATGACCAGATGAGGAGACTTTGGGGTAGTTTTGGAATTTTTTGGGTCACATCAGGGAAGGGTCATAAGGAACCACGTTTTTTAAAGCACTCAGATTGGTCTTAATGCAAAATGACTTAAATGCCAAACCGCTCATGCGACTGTCTTGTGCTGCACGTGGAGTGTCAGGGTTTTAGGGCCCTTCTGTCTTTTGCAGTCACCAGCACTGAAAGGTGCTCATTGCTCTTTGCACTCTACGAGCCAGTCTCCGGGAAAATACTCCTCTGCTGTAATCCAGACCTCCCGGAGAAGACGATCTTTGTCAACATCACTTAGCTAGTGCTCCTCTCCCCCTTAAACTCTTGAAAGACTTCCACTGCTCTACGACGGAAATCTCACCGAGCCCTGCCATGCTCACCCAATCCGTCCCCTTACTCTTTCTGTCTTTTGTCGTTGTTTTTGTTGCTGTTGTTAAGACATCTCATTCATTCATTCATTCATTCATTCCCAGTATGGTTAACACACAGTGTTACATTAGTTTGAGGAGTACATTATAGTGGTTCTACACATTACTCGATGCTCATCGTGATAAATGTACTCTTAATGCCCCTCACCTATATTACCCACCCCCAGTTTGTTCTCTATATTTAAGATTCTGGGTTTTTTTTGTTTGTCTCTTTTTTTCTTTGTTTATTTCTTTTGTTTCGGAAACTCCACCTGTGTAACTCACTGTGTCTTCCTCCTTCTGAGGTCACTCCCCTGGTTTATGTTGCTTCAGGCACACAGACCTCCTTCCAGGCTGTGCCTGCTTCAGCCCCGGGGCTTTGCATATGCTGTTCCCGCTCCCTGGGACCGTCTTCTCCTCTTTCACGTGCACCCTAAGGGTCACCTCTCAGGGCCATCTAGAACAACTGTTTACCAGTCACTCCGATCACTTCGTCTGTTCCTTTCCTAGGGGGTCTCCCTTGTTCCGATTGGGGTCTGCCTGCCCTTGCTGGAACATACATTCCTCAAGAGTTGGGGCCTCATTTGTCTTTATCACCAAGGCCCAGAACCATATCCAGAAAACCCCTCGACATACAGAAGCTGTCAAAAAGATTTGTTGAATCATGATGAATGCATTCATTTAAGTGACCAAATGTCTTGGTCATAATTGTGTTGTTTCGTTGGCATGGGACTCCAGCTCTGTCAGTGTTTTAAGGAAGCAAACTCTTAACAAAGAACTCACACAAAATATAAAGCATTCCATGTCAGCGGCTTCCTCCAGCTCTAGGAAGGTCCCCACTCAACACGTGAGAGCAGAAGGGGGGCGAGGTCAAACTCCCCACCAGGCAGCTCATTGACCAGGGAGTGTGTTCACTGCAGTCCCTCGAACACAGAGCAGGCTCCAACACCGTCACACGGGCATCCTCGGCGTTGATGCTGGTGGGGTGCTGACCCCATCATTGCCGGGACAGCGGTCAACACCGAAGCCTGCAGCAGGGGAGGGTGCGGCCAGCCTCGGCCTGTGTAACCCATTGTTTATAAAGAGCCACTGGCCGCAGAAGCCACCAAGCTCTCAAGCCAGCCGTGGGTTCTTTGCTGAGGAACGAGCCTGGAAAGTAAGAGAGAAAATGAAAACAAAGAGGGAGGCTGACCCGGGCCATACACGGTGACCATGAAGCAGGACGCCATCTCCCCGACGGGTGGGCGGAGGACTCGGCTACTCCCCTGGCCATACAAGGCTTGGCCAGAGCTCTCACGGGGACACACCCCTTGTGTCACCCTTGCCCTCCCAGCTGGGTGCTCTACAGATGTGAGACACAAGCCAGTAACACCAGCAAGAAAGGAGCTTGCCGAGGGCGGCGTCTGGAGAAGGTTCTTGGGAGGCTGTCAGAAATGGTGAGTAAGGCTAGCATCTTTTCTCACCCTGCCTTCCTTCCTCACTATAAAAAAACAACTCCCAGGCATTTAAAGTTCACATCTCGTACTGCAAACGTGACTCTACTCTAGGTGCTGTGACTTCAAGGGACTTGGTGTTTTATTATTTTCCTATAAGCAAAATACTAATCATTAAATCAATTCTCCTCTAATATTTGCTGATCTCATCTTTCATTTTAATATTAACATTTTGTCTTTAAACCCTCCCCCCCAAACACACACACACACACAACAAGGGCGCAAAGCACATGTTTCAGCTAAATTTATTTCCCAGTTGAAGCAGGGGGTGTGATCCCCACCCTTCTCACTTGCTCAGTCCGCCTTCCGTTATGTGATCTGCAACATAGATACTGGCGAGTTGCATTGGAAGTGTTCTGATTTTCTTACTGACTTGTGACACATATTTGGGCGTGACTCAATCAAAAGAAGTTTGCTAAGTTAGAAGAGGCTTCTGTGGCTCCTTTATTAAAGAGGTTATTAGAAGGAGATGAATTCTGGCTTTGGAGTTAGGAAGATCTGTGATCTAACCAGACCCAGACCACTTGCCAGCAACCTATCTTGGTCTCGGTCCCCACACTCACCATGTAGGGACGATGGCCTTCCCCTTATGGGGCACTTATGCATGCGGTGTCTGACACACAGTGTCCCCTCAATAACAGTGAGTATATCCTGTCTCTCCCTCCTTCCCCTCACAAATGGCAAACTCATAATGAGTGACACTTGACCGGTGAGCTCCTAATGTGCCTTCATCTGAAAATATTGTATGGTGCTTAGACCAGCAATAAGTGTATTGTGGCAAATCCCTGTACTTGGAATGTTGCTAATCTATGCATGCAATTCCATCCAGTAGGAACTTCCCAAGTGGCTTCCCTGTGCCCTGCTCCATGCTGGCCAGGCCTTAAAGAACGTGACACCGCGTGACTCCCCCCACCCCTACACACCTAGAGTATTTTACAGTTTGGAAGGAGCAGTTACAGATGTTGTTTCCTTTGGGCTTATCCTGCGAGATGGGCAGGGCGAGTTAACATTATCCTTCTTTTAAGGATGCAAAAACTGAGCCTGGGAGAATAAAGTTGCTGGGAGGAAGTGGAGACCAGAGAGTCTGAGTCACTTTTCCAAGGTCACACAGTTACTAAGTGGCTGAGTCTGGACTGGAATCCAGATCAGGAGACTCCAAGCCTCAGCCCACCCAGCTGCCTCTCTGAAGGGTACTGTGTCAGATTCTCCCCCCCCCCCCCCCAAATGTATGTGATGTTTTTCTTTCCACGAGGGCAGCGTACTGTGTCTCTACAAAATATGAATGTCTTTCTGGAATTGGCCAAAATCTTCGTCATCCAGATATTGATAAACAGCACATGCAATGGCCCACTTGCTGCCCCCCCTTTTGCTTCCCCCCAAAGGAAGCTTTGTCTTGGGCCTGCTGACATCAGTACCCAGTATTCACTGATGAGATAAGGCTCTGGGCAGCTGTGTTCAATACCGTGACCACCGAGAGTCCTTGCAGCATCTCTGGGCTTGGTTGGTATTGGCCTGAAGGGCAGTGGTTAGGAGCCTTGAGCAAGAAGACCCCGACCTAAGGTGGCCCAGATATTCCCCTTGCTCTAACATTGTCCCAGAAGAGTGTCTATCTTGGTCTCGGTAAAGAGCAGCCTGAAAGAGTGGCATTGGCTAGCCCAAGCTGCGGTGACAGAGCATGGGGAGAGGGAGGAGGAAGCAGCTGCTGGAGGCTCTGGGCAGGCTCACGACTTGGCGCCTCAGTGAGCTCACAGTCTTTCAGTATGGCTCCACATTTGGGGGAGAGGTGAGGCTGGGTGCTGAGTGAGGGGGCGTGCAGAGGGTTTACCCTCTCCTCTGTTGTCCTGAGTAGCTACACTTCAGCCCGCAACCTGTGCCTGAGACCCAGCACAAACTAAAGCCTTGTCTTTCTCAGGTTCTGCCTCCTGGGAATGGGGTTAAGGAGCAGGTGTTTTTGTTGGAGCATGACCCTTGTGGGTCTTACTTCCTACCCCCAACAGAAAGTACCAAATGCTTTTAAACTCATGCAATTCCCTTGGGGCGCCTGGGTGGCTCAGTCAGTTGAGCATCTGACTCTTGATTTCAGCTCAGGTCATGATCCCAGGGTCTTGGGATCAAGCCCCACCTTGGGCTTTGGGCTGGGCATGGAGCCTGCTTGAGATTCTCTCTCTCTCCCTCTGCCCCTTTCCCCTGCTCTCTCTCTCTCTCTCTCTCTCTCTCAAGTAAAAAAATAAAAACTCACACAATTCCCTCCCTAAAAGGAGTTCTGGGGAAAAACAACTTTCAGCACTTTGCTGAATTTTTAGTACAGTCTTTGCTGCCCTCTGGGTTGGGACTCCTCAGCCAATCACTGGCTGGCCCCTTAATCTGACCTTGGCTGGGGATCTGAGGAGGGGAGAGGGGGTCGAGGTTGACTTGATATTGAGGGAGGAACTCCCGATCCCAGCCTCCTCTGCTCCCTTTCTGTCTTTGGAGACGGAGATTGGGAGCAGAAATTGGGAGGTGACTGAGCCTGTGGAATTAGTAAGTTTTCTTGTGACCCACCAAGGTGAGTGACAGTTGGTAGGGGGTCTGGAGCCTGACTGACCATTCCTGGAGCCTTAATATTTCCTTCTCTCCTCCAGAGTTTCTCACTGAACTTCACACTGCCGACCAACACGGTAAGTGCAGCGGGCCCCGGGCACCAGGCAAGTCAGCACATCTGACTGGGGGTGGGGAGGGGGGCAGAGCACATCACACAGAGCTCACGCCAGGGGATAAGTGGACGGTTGTCAGAGGACTTATGAATAGTTGGGGGGGGGGCACTGAGACAAATGTTTCAATTATAAAAATTATAAATACTTTTTTTTTAGAGAGAGAGAGTGTGAGCAGGGGAGAGGGGCAGAGGAAGACAGAGAGAGAGAGAGAGAGAAACAGAGAGAGAGAGAGACAGAGACAGAGAGAGACAGAGAATATTAAGCAGGCTCCACACTCAGCACAGAGCCTGATGCAGGGCTCGATCCCATGACTCTGGGATCATGGCCTGAGCTCAAATCAGGAATTGGAAGCTCAACCGACTGAGCCACCCGGGCACCCCTAAATAAACATTTTAAAAGGAAAATAGAAAAAAAATCAAAACACCTAAATTCCCATCAGAGGAAAACCTTGGTGCTTCTCCTTCTAGTCCTGTTTGACTTTACGTATATTTTGACTTTTGTTGTCTCTGTACCACGCATGATTTTATACAGATTCTGTGATAAAAATTTTCCATCAGCCTTTATAACCGTAACTGAGGATAGTCACATGGTATTCCTTCAAGTGAATTATCTCTTTAATCGATTAACCACAATTAGGAATAATTTTGTCATAAAAATTGTTATAGCTAAATCCTTGTCTGCATTTCCTTAGTGTATGTTCTAGAAGGGGCATTGTTGGGGCGACAAGAATGAACAGTTTATGGCTCTCGAGTCTGGCCTGTAGTTGCAAGTCAAACGGAGATTGTCGGTTGATGATGGCGTAGAGTCTCAGCCCATAGCCGCTCTTCTGTCTTCTGTCCTCCTGTTGTGTGGAGATAACGCAGCCAGGGTTGTTTTCTGACCAGTGGTGCTGCCATGATGGAGCTAGGCACTTTCCCGGCCCAGATTTTTAGTGGGTTTAGCTGTGCCAAACTTTTCTGGTAAGTTACATGGTGATTCAAAGAGAATAAACTGCATTTACCTGATTGGAGGATGCCTAAGCCAGGGTTCATTTTTAAAAAAAAATTTTTTAATGTTTATTTATTTTTGAGAGAGAGAGAGACAGAGCACGAGCGAGGGAGGGGCAGAGAGAGGGGTAGACAGTTCAAAGCAGGCTCCGGGCTCCGAGCTGTCAGCACAGAGCCCCACCTGGGGCTTGAACTCATGAACTGTGAGACCGTGACCTGAGCTGAAGTTGGTCGCGTAACCTACTGAGCCATCCAGGTGCCCCGGCCAGTGTTCGTTTTTACTGTAACTTAGGGGCACAGCCCGGAAAGCAGTGGAAAGGTGCCACCTTGTGACTCACGGCCTGCCTTCTGGTACCCGCTCCCGGCCGCCCTGGATCTCTGTACCTCACCTCCCCGGGCACCCACCCTGCCCTTCTGGCAGAGGCCTGACTTGCTCTGCTCCCTGCTTCAGCCTCTGCCTGTTGTCCTCACACAAACGTCCCTATTCCTTCTTCACCTGTCAAAACCTTGTAATGTGATCACCGCTGGAACATTCTCCCAGCTGCTTTTTCCTCCAGAGAAATCAGCAGGTGTATAGAGACCCCAGGTTCTGTCTAATCCTGGCTTGGCTTAGCCTATGAAGGTAACTCAGAGAAGAAAGAGGCCATTGCTTGGGGCAGCGGTGGTGAGTGGGGGGTAGGGTGGATGCCTTTATGATGCTAGTCGTCACCTTTTGTAGTACTTTCTTTGTTAGTAGCCCATTTCTCTGAGGACTGTCCCCTCCTCCTATGTAGGGCAAACGACCATCCCGGTTAGTCTGGGACTGTCTGGTTTCAGCACGGATGTCCTACATCCTGGGCAAGTTCTCCAGGTGGTTGGTCATCCTACCCAGCAGTTATATTCTCCTGCATGAGCTCCACTTGTGGTGTGAATGACCCGGAGTGCCGGTGCCCCGGGAGGTAGGGGAGAGGTACACCTGGCTCATCAGAGCCTGTCTGCAGGGGGTTTGGAACAGGGCACACACGCAAGTCGGTCTCTGCTGAACAGTACTGGAAGGTCAAGTACAAACACTGGGTTGGGGTGCTGCATTTGGTCATGGAAGGCAGTGTAGCACCGCGGTTAAGGGCATGGACCCTGGAGCCAGAGCACCTGGCACCCACCACTTAGGGCTGTGTGACCTCACACAAGTGGCTTCACTTCTCTGTGCGTCACTCCTCTCATCTGTAAACCGGGAGTCATTATTGTCCTTCTTCACGAGCTGTTGTGAAGAATAAATGAGCCAATACAGGAGAAGTACTTGAACAGGCATTTAGTTCTCCCTAATTGTTAGCGGGCACAATTAGCAGAGCAGAAAAACCCATCTGGAGACAGAAAGAAGGAAGCAAACAGGCAGAGAGGAGTGCATGTGAAAGGTTAGGATGCCCAGGAGAGATGGAGAGATCCCACAAGGGATGGCTCCAGTCCCCAGAGAAGCCAGATGCCCGCTGGCCTTTGGCTCCACGAGGCATCCCGGCATCTTTAGAGGTAACTCTTTTTTTTTCTTTTTGCCAAAGCCAGCCCAAGTGAATTTCTAAAATCTAAAGACAGAACATCTTACCTGAAACAATATTGGACTCTTCCACCACTCTGAGAAACAGAACACTTTTGGCAGATAGCAGCATTAAAGTGGTACTGAAGGGCGGGGCGGGGGTGGAGTCTGTGTTTAGGTAAAAGTGTAACCATTTAAGTATAAATCCCCCCCTCTGATGGGAGCTCTTTGAGAAAGAGACCTGGGCTTGGAATTCAAACACCCAAGTGAGATTCGATTTATAGTTACCCCTGGAACCTTGGAAAAGACCCATCACTTCTCTAAGATCTATTTCATTTTCTGCAAGATGGAGACAGTAAGTAAAAGCCCAGGCCCCAGGGACTCCACCGTGCTCACTGAGGTTGATGATGAAGTAAATAACAGGTCTGACCAGAACTTTGCCAAGTTCAAGTGAAAGACAAAAGCATACACTTCTGGTGCTCACTGGACCCTCATGACAGCCCTAGAGGTAGGTACTAACATCCTTATTTTGAAGATGAAGAAATGAGGCCCCTTCGCATGAGTTGAGAAATCACCATTTAACTCTGGACACGTGTGAGCCAGGGACGTATGCTTTTAACCTCACAGGGCACAACTTAGTGTAGTTTACGCCGGTTAGTGGCTAACGTGGAACTCTGTCCCTTGAGATTTCTTGATCTGGGCAAGACTCTCACCTGAAATATCTCATAAATGGATGAAATCTGGTTCCCCCACTTGAGTGGAGCTATGAACTGGTCACATGTATTCACAGAGATTCACAACTTCAGCTATCCCCCAAAGCTATTTGCTTTGTTGCATATTTGAAAACAGGTAAGGCTTCCTTAAAGAAACTTGCGTCCACCAGTATTAATATTTGTTTCCTTTCTAGCAATGGGCACAAGTGGTCCAAAGCCTGATGGAAAGGCTGTGGGGGCTAGGGACAGAAGAAAGCTTTTTTGAGTTGTAAAACGCTATATTGCACATCCACAGGGTGAATAAGAAAGACACCACCAGAATTTCTGAATTCTCTCTCCTTATAGCCAAATTTCATTCCTTCTTACCTAGAAAGCAACCAAGAAAGGTTCTATTTGGCAGTTATTGCCATATGTTATCTTCAATAGAAAGTTTAGCAAAGGGGTAAACTTTAGGCATGATCGCTTAACCTTTGATGGACTGTCTTGTATGATGTGCAGATTTTGTTTCTTTAAGATGTGTGTTCTTTTTTCACGCAGACTTCCTCCCCAGTTGTTACAGGTGGGAAAGAAGCAGTAAGTATATCCCTAAATTATGGAGCCTTGGTTTGGTCACTTATAAGAAGGAAATAATAATGTTCCAGCCATTTCCTACCTTTGTTTTAAAGATTAAAGTTCGATACGTCACGAAGCACAGAAGGCGGCTCAACAATTATCCTTGTGACCAACTCAGCTTAAAAATGAAGGAGAGCATGCAAAAGTCACAGACAGATTTCACGAAGTGTTAAGCGGGAAAAGCTGGACACGAAAGAGTACATACGTTTCATGTGCATCTAGATGATGTGGGCATACAGAGGCAAAACTAACATATGGTGATGGATTTCAGGATAGTGGTTACACATGCTGGGAGTATGGGCGGCTTCAGGGCTTCCAGCAGTGTTTTGTGTTTTCATCTGGGTGCTGGTTACCTGTGTGAGATCATCATGCGAAAAGCCATCCAGCTATATATTTATGATTTATATAGTTTCCTGTATGCATGTTATATATGAGAGCTGAGCGTTTATAGGGATTCTGCAGATCATCTTTGATATTTCCAGATAATCTATAAATCTGAAAACTTATGTGGATACAAGGATGGCTGTTTCCACTCAGATTGAAGCAAAATGGACATTTGAAAATTAATTGCTTAATGCATATACTGTAAATGAATTTAAAAATTCACGTCCGAATGATGTGGAATATAACTTTTCACTTTTTGCCAAATTGATAGGTTAAAATAGTATCTAATAGCTGTTTTGAATTGTTTCTCAGCTTTTGCTATGTTGATGAGACATCTGTACCTCTGTTCATAGGAATGGCCTGTTCATATCCTTTGCCCATTTTCCTACCTGATTATCACCCTTTTTCCATTGGTTTAAACTGTGTAAATTAAGTCCACGAGTCATTTGTCATGGATGTTGCAAACACTTTTTCACAGTATTTTATTTTCCATTGATTTAGTATATGACACTTAGAGGCCATGTGGGGGGTTGCTTTGTTTTATTTTTAATCAACGGAACTTTCCCTTTATTCTTGGAGGAACTGACTCTGCCCTTCTCTCTTTTGCCAGGACTGTGGGCCTTCTCTTGGGTTAGCAGCCGGCATCCCGTCCCTGGTGGCCACAGCCTTGCTGGTGGCTTTACTGTTTATACTGATTCGCCGAAGAAGCAGCAGCAAGGAGTCCGCCGAGGTGATCAGCAGCTTCTTTGGTTCTAGATGTAGTAGCAGGAATCAGTATTTCAGTGAACTGGCTTTGGGCTGAGGGTGTCAGAATCCAAATCTGTTTTCTGGGGACACGATGGTGAACGTTCCTGTCCCTCCATTTCTATCGCAGACTGAAGATAGTACACTCCAGGCAGAGCTGATGTGTCACACAACCTTCGCTTCAGGAAATCTGTGGCAACAAGGATAGTATCTGGGGTGGCAAAAAGTGGCAGTGGAGAGGGACGTGTGTTGCCATGGCAAACACACGTCTGTACCGTGGGTGTGTTCTCTAAAGTCGAGAAACTAAAGGGCACGGGCTTCATAAAGAGAGTGGAAATAATCTCAGGAAAGATAGGAGGTGAACAGGTGCCGACATGTCTATGGTGAGGACATGTCCACAGGCATGGGGCTCTGTTGCCCTTTGCCCTTTTTGTACATCTGAGCACACATCAGTCACAAGGGAATCTACCAACTCCACCCCTCCAAATGCCGGATTGCTCTGGAGACCGTGCTCAGAATTCAAAGGCCCCCCCCCAGACCACTATCCAAGAAGCTTCCGTGGTTATAATACAACGGTGTCGTGTGGACTCTGGGTTCTAATTCCGTCCTCTATTTATGAACAGTCCTGGTTGTTCTCATATTAATAAACGTTAACGTGAGATAGACAATCGAGGCTCTACCCCGGGCTCTGCCACTTTATGAGTTATATGATCCTGAACAAGAGCTTCCACATTTTCTGTGCCTTGGTTCGCTCTACTCCAAAATAGGGGTCAGAAAAACTGCCTTCCCTATTTTAAGAGGTAGGCAAAGTTGTCAAGATGGACTAGGATTATGGTTGTAAAGATGTGTTGACAAGCTGTAAACTTTAAACATATTAAGACATATTATGGTTGTTGGTGGTGTTGTTAATATTTAAATCATAGCTTCTCCAATGCACTTTAAAATCATCTAGGAGGCTACAAAAATACCAATCACCAAAACCAATTAAATTAGCACCTCTGGACAATAGAGCTACGGCATGGAGAATTTTAAATATATACTAAGGTGAAGAGAATGGTATAATGAACTCAATTATCAAAACGTGGCCAATCTTGTTTGACCTCTGCTCCCACCCACTTCTCCCCACTCTCAACCTGGGATTCTTTTCGAAGTAACTTACAATGATATTTCTCATTTATGGAATTTTTGAGGGGGTGGTTATTATCTGTTTGCTTACTTTGTTTTGTTTTTAAAGCTTTCTGATGATTCTTATGTGCGTGCGGGTTTAAGAACCATTGGTTTTAATCATGGTCATGGGCGAATGCTGGGATCCTTCATTTATTCTTTCCTTTTAAATGTATTTTTACCAACTTAGGAAAGTGAGAGGCCATGTGAAATTTCAGAAATCTATGACAATCCCAAGATTGCTGAGGTAAGAACTCTTGTTTAAAATCACTGTAGATCATTGATACAGTAAGCAAGCTAAGGGTTTTTAAGCCGTCCACGTACAGGAGAAGTACCGTGTGAGCACGTGTGGAAAAGAGGTGGCCCAGGGAAGCTCAGGCACAAAGGAGGTTCTCACTGTGTGTTTATTGGCTGGACAGGAATTCAGGGTTGATTGAATATTAGAAAGCCAATTTAGGGACACCTGGGTGGCTTAGTTAGGTGTCTGACTCTTGATCTCAGCTCAGGTCATGATCTCACAGTTTGTGACATCGAGCCCTGCGTCAGGCACTGGGCTGACAGCAAGGAGCCTGCGTGGGATTCTCTCTCTCTCTCTCTCTCTCTCTCTCTCCATCGGTCTCTTAGCCCCTCCCCCACTCATGCTCACACACTCTCTCAAAACAAATAAATAAACTTTAAAAAAAGAAAATCAATATTATTTATTTCACTGACAAATTAAAAGAGAAAAATTGTGTGACCATCTCAACAGAAGACAGTCCAAATAAATTAAACAGCCATTTGTGATGTGAACTCTTAGCAAACTGAAACTAGCATAGGAGCTTCCTTAACCTGAAAGAAGACATCTTTTTACAAATTTACAGCAAACGGATCTAAAGGTAAAATATTAATGAATTCTCTTTAAGATTGGAAACAAAACAAGGATGATCTATTCAATACTGAATTCTATTCAGTACTGTACTTTAGGTCCTAGTCAATGCAGTAGGATAAGAAAAAGAAGTAGAGGGGCGCCTGGGTGGCTCAGTCGGTTGAGCGTCCGACTTCGGCTCAGGTCGTGATCTCGTGGTTCATGAGTTCGAGCCCACATCGGGCTCTGGTGCTGACAGCTTGGAGCCTGGAGCCTGCTTCAGATTCTGTGTCCCCCTTTCTCTTGCCTCACCCCGGCTTGTGCTCTCTCTCTGTCTTTCAAAAATGAATAAAAATTAAAAAAAAAAAAAAGAAGTAGAAATTAACTTGAGAGGGGGAGATTCTTTCACAATGTGTACATATATCAAATAATTACATCATACTCCTTAAACATCTTACAATTTTGTTTGTCAATTATACCTCAATAAATACTAAAAAAGAAATAGAATAAAGAAGAAAAAGAAGTAGAAATTGTAAGACTGGAAAAGAAGAAACAGAATGTCATTATTTCCAGATGATATGATTATCTACATAGAAAAGCCAAAGTATCTACAGATAAATTATTAGAATTAAGGAAAGACTTTAACAAGTTGCCTGGATATGAGATCAATATACAAAAGCAATTTGCATTTCTAAAAATCATTAACAACCAATGGAAAAAGTAATTTTTAAAAATGCCATTTTGTAGAGGTATTAAAAATATGTAGACTGCTAAGGAATAAATCTAACAAAAACTGTAACCCCTTTATGGGGAATAATAAAACTTCAGTAAAAGGTATTAAATAGGACCTAAATAACGGGAGTTACATACCACGCTTCTGGATAGAAAGACTCAAGAGGTAAAGATGTCAAACAACCTCAAATCAATCTATACGATAAATATGGATTCCAATACAAATCCCAACAGATTTTTTTACAGGGAACTCAGTAAAAGGCTACTAAAACCTGTATGGAAGAAGGCAGGGAAAAAATTTTAAATAGCAATGAATGGACAGAATGAAGAGAAAACAAATAGGAAGATGGTACATTTAAACTCAACCACATCAGTGAGTTCATTAAATGTAAATGGTATAGGGACACCTGGGTGGCTCAGTTGGTTGACTCTTGATTTTGTCCCGGGTCATGATCCCAGGGTCTTGAGATCAAGCCCTTCATTGGGCTCTACACTGAGCATGGAGCCTGTTTGAGATTCTCTGCCGCCCCCCTCTCTCCCTCCCTCCCTCTACCCCTCTCCCCTGCTTACACTCTCTTCCTCTCTCTCTCTCTAAAAAAAAAAGATCTGCAAAATATTTTTTAAAATGTAAATAGTCTAAATATCCCAATTAAAAGGCAGAAATATAAAAATCAAAATTTACATCAGATTGAATATAAAAACAAGATCCAACCAAATACTGCCTGCAAAAACTCAATTTAAATATAAAGACACTAATAAATTAAAGGTGAAAGGAATGAAAAAGAAACACCACGCTAACATGAAACAAAAGAGAGTGGAGTGGCCAGAAAAAAACCTACCAAGGCACTAAGCTTGGCAATTATAGGCCTCTCCTCATTTGTTTTCTGTCTCTCAAGGATCACATCCTTTCTTGCCTGATGTCCAGCGTCTTGAAAACTTGTTTTAAATGTTTTTTTGGACTTCTGGTTGTTCAGGCGGGAGGGTAAATCTGGTTGCTGTTTGGCCAGAAGCAGAGGTCTTTCTTTGCTCTATTTTTGAAAACCTGTTTGTTTTCTCAAGAATCCTAGGAGGTCACCCACACATGAGAAGAATATTACGGGAGCAGAAGAAGCCCACATATATGTGAGGACTGTAGCAGGAAGTGAGGAACCCATGCATGACACTTACCGTCCTACTGTTGAAACGGAGAGAAGAAGGGGATTGTGGTGGCTTATGCCCAGACTGAGCCTGGAATGACGCATTTCAGTCAAGGAGAAGATATGGAGCTGGAACAGAGCTGAAAACCCATGGATTTTTGCTCGGAATGAGGAGAGATGCCAAGCTGCTTCTTAACCTATCTAAATTTCATGTGTAGATCTGGAAAACTTTCAGGTTGGTTTGTCTCTGTAGGTGACAGAGCTAAAGGTTCATTCCAACACTCGGATCTTGTTGTTTAATAAGCAGTGAAGCACCAAGTGAGGCCCAGAAGGAGCCCTTTGATCCTATTCTTGACCTATGCTTTTCTTTTCTTTATGATTTTGGGGAAGGGACTTGATTTCTGTGTGTTTTGCCTTATCTTTTTTCACATCTCTTTTCTCAAAAAAAAAAAAAAATCATCAGACCTGGCTTCTGTGGGAAGGTTGGCCAAGGTCAGCATGGTGCAAGTTGGGTTATAAATAAAACTTAAATTGGATTATGAGGGGAAGCAGTTTCTTATTTCTGAACATCTCAAGGTAGAAATCCTGTGGAGCCATATGTTCCCTGACTACAGGGGTAGCACATGCTCCCATTTGTGTCTGTGCTCAAAGAGTATTTAAGGAAGGCAATTCTGCAGTAGACTCTCTCTCCCTGTGTGTGTGTGTGTGTGTGTGTTGAGGGTAAATAGGGTGGAGTGAAGGCAAAGGTCGTTCCAGGAGATTAGAAATGAGGGCTATATCCATTTTGTGAGAATGGAGAGAAAGGCCCACGTCCTTGGACTTGCGTGGGGAAAAACTCACTGGCAAGAAGAGAGGGCAAGAGGACTCTGGATGAACACAGGACCAAAGGGATGGGCTAAGTAGCAATTTGCTTGCCATCTGAGGAAAGCCTGAAGACACATCAGCTGGCTCAGGCCAGGACTTCAACATTGCTTCTGTGATGGAGCTTCCGGGAGTCCTGGTTCTGCCATGCGGGGCCATTGCTGGTGAACAGGCAGGGTCTCCTAATGGGAGAGCCTGAGTCCACGGCATCTCAGGATCCATCCACCAATTCCACTCTGATATGTTGTGGAGACATTTCTTTCTCACCCTAGGGCCTCTGATTGCTCAGAAACATGACCCTCTTCTTCAAATAACTAAGAACAGGTTCTACAAACCCAGTTACTGCCAATGCCAACATGTGCTTTCAAAGCTGCCTCTCTTACCTGGGGAGTGTCCCAAGATGAAAAGACCAAGAAAGAGTATCTCCCTGAGAGGAAAAGGGCCACTAAGATCCAGAGAGAGACTCAGAGATAGAAAATAGGGGATGTATTCCTTTGACGTTTAAGAAGTTGTACTTCTGAATGAAAGCAGTGGGAATACATCTCGTGTGTGGCCTTGTGCTGGGTGCCCAGGGAAGCAGCTCCATGGTTGAGAGAAGGAGCAGACAATGGCTTGAGCAAAGTGAGTTAGTACCCCCTCCTCCAGAAGGGACCCAGAACCCCCTCCAGAATCTTCTCTCCTCAAGATAAATCTTAAACTCTTCACTCTTTCATTTTGTCACATTTTTGTTTAGAATATTTTATAGTGTTTGAGTGAAAAAGAAGACTCCACCGTCTTGATTCCTCCTATTTTTATTGCAAATATATAGTATTTCAGCTACACTATGGGCTTCGACAAGCTATGCTGGAAATGAGCCACGAATTACAACATTTCTATGGAAAAATGCATTGTGAAATCTAAGCAACAGTCATACAAACGGCCTATTAGACCCTAACCCATTACCAGGTGGCGGTGCCTTATCATGTTTCCAAAACTATTTCTAAAAGCAATCTGCATTTCAATAAGGCTTAAAGAGTCTCATATTTTCTTAAGGCATCTTTACTATAATATGAAGCATAATTTATTTAACCCGAAAAAAAAAACTGAAAAAAAGTTGACAACTTTTTTTAGGCATTTCTTTCCCATGGTTCAATGTAATCCAATCCCAGATGTGCAAAAATTTCTTCTTCACTTTCTGCTTTGAGAAATATTTTCTGAAAGCATAAAAAGAAATATGTGCATTCAGATATTTTTAAACATCTTGATCCTGACATAGTGAAAGTTTTACTTTGTAAATTGTCTTGGCAGAGTGGGTTATTACCAAAACATAATTCCCTGCTTCTGAGTATAAAAAATCATCTGAACTGACTTCTCTTTTTTTTAAATATTGACTGGCTTCTGTAATTTTATTATTTTCCTGCCCCCAAAACATGGTATCTGATAAATTAACAAAATTATGACGGCCTTACATATTTAGCTAAAGGCATTTGGTATTTTTCCAATGGGTCTGTAGTTCTTAACCACAGTTGTTCATTAGAACCACCTAAAGGAACTTAACAACAACAAAAACCCCCAAAAGCTTTGAAGCCTGAACGACACCCCAGTTCAATGAAATCAGAATCTCAGGAGAGGTCCTGTCACCAGTCTTTGTAAAGGCTCTGGGTAAGTCTCATGGGCAGCCAGAATTATGTACTCCTGCTCCAAGTAACGAGAGGCAATTATGGGATACTTGTATATGTTGGGTTCTCCTTCTGACCTTCCTCGCCTGCCCGCCCCCACCCCATGATCTCTTTTAGACCAAGCACCACTTCTCCCTCATCCCCTTCTTGCCTATAGCACAGTGTTGGACCCTTAAGACGCACTCAGTTATGTTAAACTATTTAGTATGTGTTAATTTGTAAGCATTCCTACGCTGTGTTATGTGACTCTGCCTCCACTCACATGCTTGACATCTATGGCCCTTTCCTCTGACAGCAGTACCTTGATTTTCCTCTGAGAAACCACCCTTCCCTACTCTCAGTCTGTGAGGATCAGGTGGGGCTAATTCCATCTCCAAGGAGGGCCACACGATCAAAGCCTGGCCAATCAGAGCCATAAGGGATGGGCACATGACCCAGGCCTGGCCAATGAACATCAACTAGGACTCTTGCTAGAACTATCAGGAAAGAGGCTCTTCTCTGTTAAGTTGGATGGATGGGAATCATGGGAAAACCATGCCTGAGGTTGAAACCAACACTGAGGAAAACCTGCAATCAGCACCGGGATACAGACATACCTGAAGTCAGTATTACCCCCAGATGCTTCAGTATATAAGCCAAGTATACTTTTTTTGCTATGCCACCTTGGACTGGGTTTTTGACACCTGTAACTGAGACAGCTCTAACCAAATACAGCGCATTTAGGCTGTGAGCTCTTAGAGGGTAAAGATAACTTCTGGTTATTTTATGTCTTATTCCCCTAAGAGCTTAGTTTAATGTCCTTGACCCCTGGGAGAACAGCAGACCTTGGCATGTAGATTTAACAGATGAATATTTAACTCCTCATAATTCATGCAGTAATTTATCCTTTTGCCGAGGCACGAATTTGGATCCTGACCAGTGCCAAGTGCAGCACACCAAGTGAGTTACACAGCTGGTGAGGGAGCCTCACTGACCGCTCATCTACATCTCAGGGCAGTTCTGTGGCTCTCCCTCTTGCAGTATGCTCTCATTAATGACCCAAGTGGTCACTCAAAATGCAACTGCCCACGCATTTAAGGGGTACTTGAGTGGTTTTTGTAATTTGGGGAATCCTTGGTTTTCTTTGGACTTATTCACTCCAAATACCAAAGATATATCAAACACAATTAATGTTCACGCTGGACTGGTTCTAAAGACCCAACAAGCTCATCATCTTGGAGCCCAAAGCCCTTGAGGTATATTCTGGGCCAGGTGGGGACCGTGCTCCCATCAGGATCTTTCCAGCTGCCCTCAACTGTGTGATCTGTGGGAACAGGACACTCAGGGCAGACATCAGTTCAGGAAAAGTGCTCAGGGAGCCAGCCATAGGGATGAGGATCAGAGCAGCCCATCTTGGGGAGACAACTCTACCTTGGTCTTGTCGTATAAAGCATGGTTATCCAGGATCATCTTCCGCTCATGCGTGGCATACCGCCGGAGGTCTCTCTCAAACTGCTGGACGAGATATAATTAAAATAAATTACTAGTAAGTTTAGAATGTCTTCAGTATTACGCGTTTAGAGATATCTAAGTCCCTATAATGAAACACCTATTTACCTCCAGTGAACGTTCTGAAAGCAATTTTCTCTCCGAGGGCAAAGCTCTGTGACGGCACATTAGAATGCAAGCTCCTTGAAAACAGGAGCCTGGCTGGCTTGGTTCATAACCATATTCCCTTCTCTAATAGTGCCTGGCACACAGAAGATGGACAGCAAGTGTTTGTTGAGTGAATAAATAAATGCTGTGAGGATTGTGTCCAGGATAATACCTGGTCCCAAAGCAAATGCTGGATAAATAATAGTTTTTTTATTTGGAGTATCATTATGCCAAAAGAAGCTGAGGAGTCAAGAGACCCAAACTCCAGCCTGGATTCTGTCCCTATTTGTGCCTCTTTTGGCAAGCCACCCCGTTTCTCTGAATCTTGACTGGTCAGACAGGAGGATGAAGAAAGTCCGTACGTAAGAAGTAGGGTCCCTTCTGGCTCTAACAGCCTCTTGGATGAGAGTCTGTAAAACTCACGGTTTGAGCCACCTGTCCCAGAATAGCATGTCCTACGATCGAGGGTGGGCTCTGAGGCTGCAGGGGGTGAAAACTGAAGGCTAAGATAGAGGACAGTGAATAAAGCTGCTGTTGAGGTGAAGCACAGATCTAGAAACGTTGATCTTTCCTCGTGAGACGCGGAGGAAAGTATGGGATAATCGCGCCCTCTAGCGGCGAGGAGCCGTTTCCTAGTTTCGGAAAGCCGGCTGGGGCTGGGACCTCTCCCAACACGGCCCGCTGTGTAAGAAAACAGGCTCTCCAAACAGAAGTTTTATTAATGTGGCAGAGGGGGAGCCAGGGTTGTGGACAAATCGGGGTGTAGCAGGTTCTGGGTACAGTAGCTGTTGGACTGTGAAAATATGGGAGCGTCGCTTGGCACTATGCCTCCTGCCAGCCCTGGGACATTCTCTTCCCACCCTACTCCCCAGCACTTAGAGCGATGGCTGCTCCCAGGGTGTTGGGAAAGGCTGGAGAGGATGGGGATGAGGGGGGCAGTGAGAGGCTGCCCTTGGCTCCCCAGCTCTATGTGGTGAAAGATATATTCCTGGACTCCTCTGCTGAAACCTGAGAACGTTTCCCCATAGACTGCAAGAAATGATAATGATGTCTTTTATTTGGAGAGTAACAATATTTACTCAAGTATTTACTGAGCACCTACTGTGTGCCGTGTGTGTCCTGTGTGCTTGGGATACAACAGTGAACATGTCTGCCCTGGTGGGGCTTGCCTTCGAGCAGGGGACACAGACAAGGCACAATAATGGAATAAATAAACGGTACGGTATGAGGAAAGGTAACTGTTGTATACAGAGCAGGCCTCATTTAGAAGGTAGGGGTTTGAGCAAGGAATTGGACCGGGTGTCAGCCAAGTGGACTCTGGGGGGAGAGCCGTCCAGGCAGACGAACAGCTAGAACACAGCCTTAGCATGGAGCGAGCCTGGCCTGTTTAGGGAGAGAGCAGTAGGAGAGGAGTTCAGAGGGATAAGGAGGTGGGAAGATCGAGCAGGGTCTCATGAGCCAGGCAGGACCCCACGTTTACTCTGAGTTCAATGGGGGAGTCTCTGCAAGGTTTTGAGCTGCGGAGGGACCTGATCTGACTTATGTTATAGGGGGATCGCTCAGCTGTACCAGGCGAGGCCAGAAACAGGCAACGACATCCTTCTTAATATTTACGTAGAGCTCACCTTGTGCAGGCACTGGGCTCACTTCTTGCTTTATATTAATTTTTTGATCTGCTCTATTACCGCTGACATTTAACAGCTTCTGGAAGAGTCTAAAAGACTCTTTAATTACCTCAAAGAAAACAGTTGTTTTTATTAGACTTTTTAAAATGTTTATATTTTTTTAATTTTTAAATTTTTTTGGTGTTTATTTTTGAGGAGGGGGAAGCACGACTGGGGAAGGAGCAGAGAGAGACAGACAGAATCCGAAGCAGGCTCCAGGCTCTGAGCTGTCAGCACAGAGCCCGATGCGGGGCTCAAACCCACGAACTGTGAGATCATGACCTAAGCCGAAGTCAGACGCTTAACCGACTGAGCCACCCGGGCACCCCTCAAGGAGAACAGTTTTATGTACATAGTTGTACTCGAAGTTGTGCTGAGATGAGGGCATTGTCTCATTTAATGCTCATTACAATCCTGTGAGGTGGGGCTGTTGTTAGTCCATTTTTCAGGTGAAGAAAGGATGCCCAGAGAGCCTAAGTCATTCACCCGAGGCCACACAACCTATGATAGAGCTGGGACCCAGACTCAGGCACTTTACCCAAGTTTAAAGCCTTCTGCTTTAAACCCTCTTTAGTTTCTCACAATGACCCTGCGAAATAGGCATGACAAGGATGATGTCTTATGTTTCAAATGAAGGAAGCTGAACACTGGGCAGGGGCATTGGTACTACAGTCTGACTGTATCATCGGTCACAATCGACCTCAGAAGTTGGCCAACGGCTGCTGCATACAGTTGTGCAAGTTGTGCACTGCAGAACTCTAGAGGGCACCATTTCCTATAGGGGAATGTAGGCCCCAAATTGAGGTGAGATTAATAGATGACTTGAATTGTCTTGAGAACACTTCCCGGGCCCTGAAATATTTGGGTAAAAAGGTGAAGTCGAATTTTTCACCTACAAAACTTTAGACTAAATCTAATCCTGGTCACCCACCAACAGGTATCCCCCCGGAGACAAAACACACCATATTCAGTGGTTACATAGGTAGGGCGTGAAGATAGTCACACAAGTAGCTACCACATGCTGAGCACGCAGCCTCTCCTTTAACCCAAATGGCAACAATAAGAGGTGGGCACCACTATTATCCACAATAGAGATGGGGCGGTGGGGGCTCAAAGAGGTGAACTAGTTTAAAGTCAGTCAGCAAAACGCTGAGTGTTCTATCAGCGCCTGCAGAACCCATAGAAGCAATTTCCAAGAACTCCGAGAGAAGAGACTAAAATGTGCTGAAAACATGCCTGTCTTCAAACAAAATGGGTAAAAGGCCACCGTTTCTGCCAGTGATACCTAACTGGCCCGATCTTGTATAACTTCGGACTTGTTTTTGGAACTCTCCCCGGTCTCATCAGACTCTGCGCTCCCAAAGATTCTCGTCTGTCAAACAAGCTGCATTTATGATAGATTGTTTCATCAGGTTTTCCAACTTTTATGAATGAAAAATGTCAGTCAACATTTTTTGATGAGGGTGAGGAATTCTAGGGCCGAGACCCTCTGCTGAAATAGTTGCAGCCTCAAGCAAAGACGCCAGACATTTAACTCAAGGTTGAGGACAACTAATTTGTGTCATGTCGTTCATCCATATAAAACCCTCTAAAGAGTCAAGTAACAGCTAAAGACTCAAGCCAACAGCTAGCTGCCTGGGGACACTGATGAAAGCGGGCAGTGCTTACTACACCAGGGGTGGTGGGGGGAAGCTCGTGCTAATGAGATTCGAATCCTGGGCACCCTCGCTGTGAATGTGACTGGAGGGGAGGGAGAACCGCCTCTTGGCCAGCACCCATCACGTGCCGGCGTGGCACTGGGGGCTTTGCCGGCTTCATCTCACCCACCCCTGCAGCCCAGGGAGGTGACAGAGTCCTTGCCCTCACTTTCTTGGCGGGAAAGCTAAGTCTTCAAGGGCATAGGGAGCTCTGAGACCCCCAGCCAATGAGGCGCAGAACAGAGGCCCCTGACAGGTCCCGGAAAAGCCAAACCTGTGTCCTCAGCCACCTTGCTGCTTTCTCTGCTTCAGTGGTCCTCCCTCTCCAGCTACATCCGAAATGCCTGCCTGAAATACCTGCCGGGCTTTTTTCGAAAGCAGATTGCTGGGCTCCACCCCCGGAGTTTCTGATTCAGGAGGTCTTGGGGGGGTGGGTGGAGAGTTTGTGTGTTTAACCTGCCCCCAGGTGATCTGATGCTGCCAGCCTGGGACCACACTGAGAATAACAACTGCTCTAAATTAATCTGTGTCACTGACCTCGTGCAGGTAGAATGCCCAGATTTGGAGGTTTCTGGGCACTCCTCCCTGTCTCCCTGGTCCCACTGCCGTTGTCTCTCTCCTGGGCCCTGGTGGACCCAGCCTACTTCTTTTGGATCTGTGTAGCACTTACCCGCGAGCCAGTCCAGCCCAGCAGGGCAAAGGCACGGCGCTCGTAGGGGCACATGACCAGGTCCACACGGATGGCCTTCCAGGTCTTCCCTTCCTGCTGGCTACACTTGCCACTGTCCACTCTCTGATGGTGCAATTTTAAAATCAGAAAGCACTTTTGAAAATGATCTAAAGCATCCACCTTCCTGCTAGGCAACTTTAGCTTTTCAAATGTCGACTCCACAAGGTCGTAGTATAAAAGTAATTCCTGAAAGCAAACAGAAAGACATCAGGAAGAGTCCCCGGTGGACAAGGTCTGCAATTTGATACTGGGCTGTTAATGACTGCTCTTAGCAGAAGCTTTACAGATTTGAGCAGAAGGTGGGCATGTTGTGCCCTTGCCATGCAAGCCCACCTGGTAACCCTGGGAGAGGAAGCCAGGAAGTGGGTGTATTAGCCTATGTAGCAGAGGAACTTAGCAGTTAGAGAGGCCAAGGCCACTTCATGGCAAAGCTGCCTGAGAATCCTTCTCCTTACTTCCGAATCACAAGTCAGGGCTCAGAAACTTGCCTTACCGCTTTGAGAACAAATCAATCATGAACAAAATCCCTGCTGTTTTATGCAGTTTTATGCTGTTTTTATGCAGGGACACTGCTCTGAGTCAGTGTCCCTCTATATTATATAGATGACCTGGTTTATTTGGCCCAAAGGGTTGTGGCCGGAGGCTCAGCCCCGCTTTTGGGCAGGACGAGTCACTACCTCTAGGTTGCATTTTAAGATTGTCACTGGGTCCGCCTTGGGGACTGGGATACAGTTAGTGACACATATCTCCCCCAGTGATGCTGAGTCAGAACGAGAAGAAGAGATTCGAAGATGTGCTCAGCGACCCTCCAATTTGTCTGCTCCGTGGGAACTCCTCATAGCACAGGGCAGATGTGGGGCAGGGAGAGAAAGAAACGTGTAATCAACTGCTAAATCTTGAGTGACAACTAACAAAGCAAAAAACCTCACAATAATTCAGTCATAGCTCTGCGGGTAGGTGATCTGTTATCAGACATTCCTCAGGTCAGCCGGTCTCCAACTTTATCATCAGAAGCATTTGGAAAGTTTGTCACAGCAGTTTGTGGGGGCCTCTCCCCAGAGTGATTCAGTGGAAGGAGAAAGGGTGAGGATTTGCATTTCTAGCAAGTTCCCGGGAGATGCTGATGCTGCTGGTCCAGGGACCACACTCTGAGCACTTTGGTTCAGTTAATTTTGTTATTAGGAATGCTCTGCATTCCCTCTGTAGCCCTCCGGGAGATATTGTTCAATTCAACCGGACTTTGATAACTTTTCCTTTTGCTGATCTCAAAAGAGGGAACTCTAGCCCTTCAGCAACCCCCCCCCCCCCAGGAAAGGTATTAGGAAAACACACACCTTCTGAAGGGGGGGAGGGGAGCACTGATGTCGAGAAGACCCTTTTGGTGAGAGGTCAAGTATTGCTATAGAATAGTCTAATAACCAGCTCAAGAAAACAATTCTGCTTTTTAATGAAACTTACAAAAATGAGTACAACGTAGCAGACTTCCTTGTAAACTTGAATCACGTACCTTTGAAAAGTGAGCTATTAAAATATTAACAAGTCTTTCCCTGAAGTTAAATCTGCAATAACACCCACCTCCCTCCAAAATCCACAAAGCTGTCTTCCTAAAAAGCTGTGTTTACCCTATCGCCACATGGTGGTGACATTGGCTGGTCATAGACAATGGGCCATTTTGTAGGGTTTTGCTTTGGATCTTGCGAGGTGTTTGGGAATGCATGCCTTGAATAAAAAGCTCCTGTCTGCATATTCAGACACCTTCTGCAGCAGGGGCACAGTTCTCAACGCACACACACAACCCACACAACCCCTGATACTCTGCCTCCTGCCGTCTGGCCTGGGCTGTTTGTGGGACATCTCTGTCTTCTCCCGTTTCTTTCCTTGTTGGTCCCCATTTCCCTTTGAGTGACTTCTCTCTTCTTTGAAAACTCCTTCAAAGTTTTGGGCTCTGCCATCGATAAGCACAAGCTGACTAAACTTCCTATCAGCATGTTCTTTTCTTCTTACTGGAAACGAAGGGACTCCTCTTGACCAGGAGGGAGGATCTTCCCCTGTTCCTCCCTCCCTTCCTCCCCCGGGGACTGAGCACTTGACTCTCAGGTACATGACACGGGGTGGGAGAGAAGTGCTTAGCCCTCGGCTTTGCCTCTCACAAAGAAGGAGGCACCATCACCCCACGTTTAGTATTAGGCTCGCCCAACAGAGAGGGAGGGTGGCAAGGCTGGAGGGTGAGGCCCTCTCCCTTTCTGACAGCCAGGATCCATCCACGCTTCTGTTTCAATTTCCTCCAATCCCTTCTCGGAAGACTCCACATCCCCTATTCAAAGTCAAGTCTGTTTTGCAGTGGGAGTGAATATGTTCTCTCTTCTAAAGTATTAATACTTTCAGTCTGTCAGCCTTCTAGGAACTGAGGATGTAGCCTGGTGAACAGTGAGCGGCCCCGAGCAAGGTCCCACCCACCAGGGGTCAACCCCACCCTAGTCCAGGGGTGAACCCCACTCCAGTGAGCCCTCCCCTCTTTGGGTTGAGCTGTGGTGACCAGGGAGAATTCAGGCTGGCAGGAGTCTTCGAGATGGGGACCTCCACCAAAGATCAGTATTTCCAAGCTCCCTCTCCTCCTTTTCTTTCCACCGACCAAGGGGTCTTCTCCAAGGCTCACGTTTAGTTCACTGGATGGGCGGCTCAAACCGACGCCTACGGGCCGTTTGTCGTGCTCACGTAACACGTGCGTGCTGTGTGAGTGTGCTCATGCCTGTCCTGCGTGGGATATCATCTGTATAACCTGGAAAATGCGAGCTCTGGTAAGAATGTCAGGGCTGAGGAGCGAGGTAGAAACGGAAGTTACCCACGAGGACTTCACAGCCAAGGTGGTGGGGGCAGGTCCGGGGCTGCAGGGGTTCAGGCAGAGCTGGGACACCCAACTGCCACTCGGCGTCTCCTCCCTGAGGTCCTGTTTGTCCGCAAGAGGAGCAGGTGCACCTGCTGGCTCCTGGGTGCCCTCACCTGGCACGGGGCCCGGCTCTCCCGCAGAGCTCAGTGAGTATTTGTGCAGGAGCCATCACACTGATGGC
This sequence comes from Panthera uncia, assembly GCF_023721935.1. Lineage (NCBI taxonomy): Eukaryota > Metazoa > Chordata > Mammalia > Carnivora > Felidae > Panthera > Panthera uncia. The sequence goes on along the minus strand of NC_064818.1, from coordinate 53,630,271 downwards.
CACTGGTTATTAAGCATTTACCATTACCGGGCACAGCATCAAGTGCTTTATCTAATTCTCTCAGTTAATCCTCTCCGTTAATGAAGCGAGACAGCCTTGCTATCCCTGTTTTATAGGCGAAAGATTAAGCAAAGCGGCCCAGGTCATGCAGCCAGTAAGCTGCAGGGTTGTGCTTTTAAAGTCCCATATAAAACCCCCCGGGGCTTAATGTCCGCCTCCACCCGTGCCTGCCCATCTCTCTGCTTGGAGGCCAGAGGTCTGGTTTCCTCAAACTGAGGAAAGAGGAAAGGAAAGAAGGGTCCTTGTCTCCATGTCCCACACCACCATCTCCATCTTAGTCTGGAACAGTCTCGGAGCCTGGGGAGCGCGGTGCCTAAACACCAAGGTCAAACAGGCCCACCCTCACAGGGCCCCAGGTCTTGCTGTCCCCACCCCGGCCTTGGCTCCTTGGCTAGCAGGCCCATGAATTGTTCTGTCTATCCGTGAGAACCATCTACCTTTCCTGCTTGAGCCGAGCCGAGGGGCCCGTGTAGGTGGGGCTGACTCTTCCCTGTCCTGCCTTCCCTTGGCTTGGCCAATGAGGTTCACTCTCAGGGCCCCTGGCAGTCCCGGGGTCCACCCTCCTGAGAAGGACAGAGGGGGCTTGGGATGGCCTCACAGGTGAATCTGGATCTGGTTCCAATGTTGGGTCCGCACTTCTGGTGCCCCTGGCTCCAGGATCGTGTGTTCCCCGATCTCATTTTCACTTTATCTGAGGTTTCTCTCCCTCTGGCGTATCATGAAGGTTGGCCCACGGGCAGCAGAGGCTAGATCACTCAGGAAGGATGAAGCTGTGCCAGAAAAACACTAGCCCCAGCATCCTCGCCGGCCAGGCCCACAGGTCCCTGGGGTGGCTCCCTCTGGGCCCTTTGGGAAGTGGAGCTCTTCCTGGAGTGGGGCGCGGGTCGGGGCCCTGCAGGCAGCTCTGGCAGCTTCCTCTGCTGGGCAATAGGTAGCCCGAGGCGAATCTGATCTCCGCAGTGGGTGGGGGCTTCTGAGCCCAGCTGGTCCTCGTTGGTTTCCTTCTTCCCATCTCAGCACAAAGTCAAGGTGGTTGTTGACCCGCAGAGAGTTCAAGGCAGGAGCGACATCTCCTGGCTGATAGTATCCCAGTCCCCGTGGTCCCGCCCCACCCCTAAGCCTGCTACCACCCATCTCACACCTCCCAGGTCTGTAGGGCACATGGGCCCCATTCATTTAGGGGCGGTAACACTTCCTCCTGTCGGACACCGAGACCTACAGCCCTCGCTCCCTGGACACAGGACAGGTGTGTATAAATAAGATAAATATTCACAACACAGACTCTAGGACCCCAGGCGAGTAAGTCTTATCGTGTGTTATGTGGCATGTGTAAGCTGTTGCAAATCGCTGAGAATCCAGTATGTGGTCATGACACAAAGACGAGATACATAGTGTGCAAAATTCAACGGTATTAATGTAATGTTTGGGTGTCCAAACATCTACCTGTGATCCTTCTTCTTACCTTCCTTTGCCATAAGTTTATCACTTTAGGTAAAAGTTCTTCCCCTTCTTCGTCTGTTGATCCGGGGCTGGTAATTAAAAAATCAACATCGTGCCCAATCTTCTTACCCCTGACCAAAAAAAAAAAAAAAAAGTATAGAATGGAAATCAATTAGATTTTTAGCTCTCAATTTTTACAACTCACTTTTGTTTCTATGCCCTGTGCTCAACGTTTGCAACACAAAATGCTCGTGATATTTTTTTTTAAACAAAATATCCTTGATGGGACAACTCTACTCCTTGCAAGATAAATTTATGACATAGAAAAAGTCACACATAGTACGTATATGATTATATATGTGTGGGTAAAAATAACACAGGAAGTGATCTCTTCTGCATACTCACATGTGCATACCCACCCCCACATGTGCACACAGACTAGCAGATCAGAACCGGTGACCAGAACCGAGAGCTGCATGCACACAATACGAGAGAGGGCTCTCCAAATCATGGTATTGACTGAAGGCATTTTCTTAGATTTGATCTTCCTCTCCCGCTTGCTCCCTCACTTCAAACTTGGCTTGCCAAGATGGCCAATAGCTAACAGGTAAGAGGGCCACAGGGAGACCTGGAGGAAGGGGTGGGAAGGAAGGAATTTCTTTCCGAAAAGGAGGCCTCAACATCCAACAACTGCACACATCTCTGTGAAGAGTTCATTCATTCATCGACTCAGCCAGTATTTCTTGAGCACCTACATTGTGCCAGGCACCGGGTTCTCACAGAGGACTAATTTCTACAAACTGTGTGAGGAAAGCATGCATACAAACAAATTACTTGACAGGTAGCACTGAGGAGGGGTGCCTGGCTGAGCATGGCACCTGAACTGAGTCATAAAAGATGAGGAAAAGTCGGCCAGGTGACAATTTGAGGAAAGCCAGTGCAAACACGGAAGGGTCTGACTGGGCAAGTCACAGAAGCGTGAAATAGCTCCATGTGTGCAAAGAAAGACAAGCCATTTGGGGTTGCTGAAGTGGAAACCCGAGCTACAGAAGATGAGGCCACCGAGAGAGGCTGTCACCAGATCACCAAAGGCCTTTGTGCCGTGCTTAAAACTGAACTGAACTTCTGAAGGTGGGGAGCCACTGAAGGTGTTAGAGCAGGGGAGGCAAAAGCAGCCCTCGTTATCTACCTCCGGAATCCTCCTGTCATGGTGACGAAGGCATCAGGCAGAAACGCCCAGACGGCCTCTTTAACCAGCACACCGACTGCCTCTGCTTCTGCCCTGGTCACACAGCTGACGAGGTCTTCATAATAGAGGAATCCTGAGGGGCCATTGGACAGGTCAATGGAGAGAGTGACACGTGAGATGACCAGCCCTCTGTGGGAGGTGATTCCGCCCCCAAATAGAGTAAACATGACCACAGGCATCAACAAACTGTTTCCACAGAGATGGGAAATCTCTACTCTCTTGGTTGTGAATTTTTCATGGTAATGATGACTCTTCGCTTTCTGACTTGTAAGAGTCTTACAATTTCCTGACTAAGAAAGAGACTATATTTCATATCCCTCTAGAAACCAAGCTGTTCAAATATAGCTCCTTATTGAAGAACCAGCCTTCTTCATAAACTGTGCCCTATAATTGTTTACAGATCATGCATAAAGATTTACGATGGAAGCTCAGGCCTACTTGCTATAATGACTTGGTTATTCCCACAGACCCAAGGAGGGAGCTTCTTCTAAAAATTAAAAATAGAACTACTGTGTGATCCAGCGATCCTGCTTCTGGGAATACATCTGAAGGAAATGAAAACACCGTCAAAGGAATATACACACCGCCATGTTCATAGCAACATTATTCACAATAGCCAAGACATGGAAACAACCTAAGTGTCCGTCAGTGGATAAAGAAATTGTAGTGTGTGTGTGCGTGTGTGTGTGTGTGTGTGCACGCGCATGGAAATAGGAGGGTTATTCAGCCACTAAAATGAGGATATCCTGCCATTTGCAACAACATGGATGGACCCTGAGGGCTTTACGTTAAGTGAAATACGTCCAAGAAAGACAAATACTGTATGACGTCACTTATGTGTGAAATCTAAAGACAAAAACTCATAGAAGAGAAATCAGATCTGTGGTTATCAGAGGCCAGTGCGGGCGGAAGGGGAATTGGAAGAAGGTGATCGGAAAAAGGTATCAGCTTCCAGTCCTAAGATAAGTAAGTACCAGGGATGCATGTACAGCAAGTTGGCTACAGCCAACACTGCTGGATGCGTCTTGCTCTTTCGAATCCCAATTATATTGTTATAATTATATTGCATGTTAAAAATTATATTGCATGTTAAAAATAAATGTTTAAAACGTGTACAATTTTTGACCCCTTATTGGCATTTCTTCATTCATGCCAATTAATGCCAAATTCATTTTACCAGAGCCCCCCCATAAATGGAAGCGTCCAAGCCACCACCTTCAACCTGCGGGAGGTCCTACCGGGCTGTCAGCTGCCTGTCTCAACACAGTGTTCTCTTCTCCGGCTGGTCGGTCAGGAGCGGGTAGGTCAGCCCTGTGTCTAGATTTTCATACTTTCCCTTCTATTTCCTGGTATCTGACAGTTTCTAAAGCAGATCCACATTTATTCCAGCAATGACTCTAGTTCGTTGAAATATTTTTGACTCCTCAACCTTCATGTCTCTTTCGTGCCCATGACTCCTCCACTCCTCCTTTCACCCACAGGAGACAGTCAGGACCCAAACATCTAGAGCCAGTTCAGTACGAAGTAGATCAACAGCACAACCCTGTTTGACATCTGGATGCAGGAATGACAACAGCCGCTATGCAAAGCGTCTTTGCTTATGCCACGCAAGGTGGTAAGGACTTTGCCTACGTTATTTGATTTATTCCTCATTAACTACCAGTGTTACCTCCCTTTTATAGATGAAGTAACTTAGGATCAAAGACTTGAACAAGCTTGCTCGAGATCTTGCAGCCACAGAATGTTGGAGCCAGGATTTGGATCCAAGTCTGTCTGATTCCAAAAGCTTGTGCTTTTAACCATAGTGCAAAAAAGAGGACGAACAAGGTACCCAGCTCACTGAGACTGGACTTGAAGTTCAGCTAACTCAGAGCCCTACCGCAACCTGGCCAGCCCATGGCAACATCAGGAGATCCGTAGGAGAGACAATTTACCTGCTTTCTGCATTTGTGTGAACTTCAGGGTTTTGTCTGACTTTATTTTACTCAGAGTTCGGAAACCCATCCTGAACCATTTCTCAGATGTCTTCAATCCCACTCCAAACACAGAAGTAAAGAGCTGAAACAGGGAAAGGCATGCCTTTAGTTTCTGACATGACCATTATGATAATGAAGTGACACTTTTCAAGGTCAAGGGATTAGGAAAACAGTGTAAGCATACTTCTGACCCCGTTTCTCCTGAATATGACAAGTGGGTGGGTGATGGTAACTTTTTACAGAGCTTTTTGTTTCAGGGGGGTCCTTTCCTGACCTATGGTATTACAGTGGCTGGCATCTGCATAGGCTTCCGTGTAATCTGACCACCCTTTGCCTGTTCCGTCCACGTGTGACCACAGCTTTCCCTACCAGGTACTCCCCTTGGCCAGGGGTCCCTTACGCACACTCATGCTCTGCGGTTTTAAGAGGGATGCTCATGTAGGTTGTATGAATTCTCTGCTGTCACCCAGCTGGTAAGCAGCACAGCCCAAACTCAAATCCAGGCTGTCTGCCCTCCAAGCCTGGGCTCCTGCCCACAACCAGCTTTTAGGCCTTTGCATCACTCCGGAACCAAAGGGACGGGCAGAAATCTCTGCCACCCTGAACTCCAAGGTGGGGAACACTGGGGGGAACCAAGCCCTGCCTCGAAGTAGAGAAGGACACAGTGGGGAGCTTCCAACACAGGTTTGCTCCTTAAGAGCAGGTTTGTTTTGTCCCATGCTCCCAGTGTCCCAGTGCTATTTGTGCCCATGAGTGACAGATCCTAGAAGATCCTAGAAGATCTCACCACAGCATGGCAATACGCTCGTGCACCCGTATTTATTTTGGCCTCTGCTTCCTAGACCACTATTATGGACTCATCGTGCCCCCTTCCACTCATATGTTGAAGCCCTAACCCCCACTGTGATGGTGTTTGGAGATGAGGCTTTTGGAGGGAATTAGGTTTAGATGAGGTCATGACTGTAGGGCCCTCATGATGGGGTTTGTGCCTTACTAAGAAGAGGCACCATGGGAGTTGTGCTCTCTCTCTGTGCGTCATGTGAAGGCACATTGAAAAGGTGCCAGGAAGAGAGCCCTAACCACAACCCGACCATGCTGGCACCCTGATCTCGAACTTCCAGTCTCCAGAACTGTAAGAAAATAAATATTTGTTGTTTAACTCACCCAGTCTGTGGCATTTTGTTATGGCAGCCCAAGCTGACAAACCACCTACATTAAGTAATGGGGTTAACTGAAAAACCATTTTCAGCCAACACCTGTAAAATTACTTACTTTGAAGGACTGATATCGTTCATCATTTAACACAGCTTTAACTTCAGAACTTTCTCCATCTTCAATAATTTCCTGCATGGATAGTTGAAAAAATTGTTAGGGGCACTTGACGTGGCTCCGTCTGTTAAGCACCCGACTCTTGATTTCAGCTCAGATCACGATCTCACGGTTTGTGGGACGGAGCCCCACATCGGGCTCTGCACTGGTAGTACGGAGCCTGCTTGAGATTCTCTCTCTCCCGTCTCCCTGCCCCTTCCATAGACATTATATAACATCTATCTATCTGTCTGTCTGTCTATCCCACATCTGTATATTAACTGCATTCCCTTCCCCCTCCTGCCTCCTATTAGGAAGCAGGACAAATCACATTTCACCCTTACCTCTATGACACACTTCACTTTGTCCCCCAGGCAGGGAATTCCTTCTGTGTCCTTCATACTGATGATTGTGAATGGCAGAGATTTAAGCACAGAAGCTGCTCTCATAAATGTCGCAGAGGAGACTTCATTTTCTTTAAACTCATAGTTTTCAGCCAGCACCTCGAAGGCGTCCTGAAGAACAAAACCAGGTGAGCCAAACACGGCCTGTTCCGAGCCCCTGAGCTAGTAGTCACTTGCAAACAGCTGTTGCTCTTCTTGAGTGTTGAAATACCTCCTGACAGTCTCCTCGAAGGGTGGGATGGGGTCTCCCATGTCTTTGCACCCCTCCCTTGCTATGAGAGGAGCTGAACTGAAAAGACGGGTCACAGAGTGCTTCGTAAGGAGACTTTGAGTTTGCTGCCATTAGATATTCAGGAGCGATTCAACCAAAACCTGATCGCATGCTCACTGCACCCCCACTCGTCATTGCTCAGCATGACCCTGCCCTCTTTCCTTGCAGGCTTCCCCACCAGCGTGTGTCCAGGGCTCTGCCTGGATCACTGGGCACCTTCATCTCTCGGCTTGTATGTAAAACACAGTCAGCACTTAACATGGCAACAAAGGGGCGTGATCACAGGACACGGACCCAAGGCGGGTTGTTTCAGGTAGGGCGCATTTGCATTTCTAGCAGAGGAGGAAGTAGCTACAGCTGTGTGGCATCATGCTTCCGTGCCCAGTACTGCAGTTTCCTGTTCTTCCTGGCAGATGTGGGGCTGGAGGTCTCGAAATGAGAAGTTTTGTAGTTGGTACACTACCACATGTTTTAACAACCTGACTACTTTCTCTAGGCTGGAGAACGAGCAGCTGTGGACCTGTGAGGGTCATTTGAAACGCAACTGCCAAACTTCAGGCCTGGGTGGGGCTTTGGAGACAATCTGGCTAATTTCTAGTTGAACGGGTGAGAAAACCGAGGCTCAGAGAGAGGAACTGACTTGCCCGAGCTAGTTAAGATCAGAGAGGTGAGAATCCAGGCCTGCTGTCTCTCACTTGCCTGGTTACCCAGCAAAGGCTGTTTATGCATTAGTGCTGTTTCTTTGTAACTTGCTCTTACTGTGTTTTGGACTAATTACAGTATTTGGTTTTTCCAAATATTTGCCTTTCACAAGTGTTGTGCCCCAAAGTGACAATTCTCATCAAATAGTAATTTACCATCTCTAAACAATACAAATATATTTCTGATTGTATTTGTCCATGTCTACAACAGAAGTAGATCCATTCTGGACTGAAATAAGAACCAGAGATCAGGCCGGGGGTGGGGGGGAGCGAGTGAATGTGGGGGGTAATTTTCCTAGATATTCAGAAAATTACACAATTGAATTTGCAGATCCATGGGGGCGCCTGGGTGGCTCAGTCGGTTGGGCGACCGACTTCGGCTCAGGTCACGATCTCGCGATCCGTGAGTTCGAGCCCCGAGTCGGGCTCTGTGCTGACAGCTCAGAGCCTGAAGCCTGTTTCAGATGCTGCGTCTCTCCCTCTCTCTCTGACCTTCCCCCATTCATGCTCTCTCTCTGTCTCTAAAATGAATAAACGTTAAAAAAAATTTAAAAAAAAAAAAGAATTTGCAGATCCATGGAAAGACGCTGCAAGCTCTTCATTTGCTCTAGGGGTTGTTGTAGAGCCCCTTACCGTGAATACGTGGTTAAAGTTGTTTAAAGTGGTTCTTCTCTGACATGCATACAGAGGGATCTTTTTTACAAGTGGCGGAGTCTTCTGGAGCTCTGGGTTTGGGCTAGCTGAATAATCTCTTCTCACCTAAACAAATGCGGAAGCATCCGTTTTTAATAGCAATCAATAGTCATAATCATAGATATTATGAAGGAGAAAAATTGGAGGCAGTTTGATGGCAATTGTCCCTGAAGAGGATAAAATTATAGGAGAGTCAGATTTTATGTTACACACGTCTCTGATATTTGCATTTGCTACGGTTTACATGTATTGTATTTTTTAAAGTTTATTTGTTTGTTTTGAGCTGGGGAGGGGCAGAGAGAGGGAGAGAGAGAATCCCAAGAAAGTGCTATACTGTCAGTGAACAGCCTGACATGGGGCTCCATCCCACAAACTGTGAGATCATGACCTGAGCTGAAATCAAGAGTTGGAGGCTTAACCAACCGAGCCAACCCAGGTGCCCCAACATGTGTTATTTTTGCAATGAGAAAAACAAACGTGCAAAGAACCATCAATTAAGTACCATTTTCCTTTTCCACGAACTTAGGTACTCATGGTCTGAACCTTCTTCCCGCGGGTTCTAGCATTAATGGTGAAGGACTTGGAATTAAGAGATTAATTTTCATCAGTTTTTCTTTATGAATGATGACAGTCAAAAAAAAAAAATAGGAAGCCTCTACTTTTCTGGTTACCAGAACATCAAGGCTTCCACATTTTGAAATATTTGTGCATAGTGTTGTTCATAAAAGCAGCTACCATTTATCAGCTGCCTGTCATAGATCAGGCTCTGTGGTAAGTGCTTTACACGTATGTTACTCTAATTCCCTAACCATCTTGTGAGGTAGTTTCTTTTGCTGTCTTATAACGTAGAGGAGGAAACTGAAGCTCAGAAAACCCGAGTGACTTTCCCAAGGTCACACAGGGAGAAGGCAGACCGCCTGGGGGTTAAGCTCAGGTCTGTTGATTCTATAGCCCATGTTCCTAATCGTCAAGAAAAGGGCAAAGAGGATCAACCGTAACACTTACAAGCTGGTGTTTTCCTGTCACCTCTACTGGTTTTCCTGCTCCCATGGATTCTATCAGCCAGGAGATGTCCAGGAGCTCTAGCTGTGAGCTGGCTTTTACATTCTGTACCTGCAGCCACTCTAGGACATCTGAGCCAGAGTTGTTTTCTGCTACAATGTGGGTGACGGAATCACTGCAGAATGCAAGAAAAAGCTATCAGCTGAGGGGGATTTCAAAAGGAGAAGGGCTCCTCTTACCTTGAGGTGTTCAGAACATCCCATCTGATGAAGAAAGATGCATACTAGACCTGACCATAGGCACAGACAATTTAGGCCTCCAGGGAAGGGAATTCTACATTAATTAGTGTAGCCACAGTGGTCTATGTTACATGTCAGACACGAGAAAAATTAAGAAAACATTAACAGAATTGTGGTGTCAATGGAAACCCAAAGTCCAGAGATGACAGAAGATGAAATTTTTCTTAAAGTAGCACCAAGCATTCCACAGGAGGCTTTGGTATGCCATTTCGTATTTATTTGTAGAGGACTTCAGTCCAGTGTCATTCAAACTGTCTATGACCCACAGTTAGAAATACGTTTTATATTATGACCTAAAATAAAAATATAGATACATGTAGATATGCTTCTAACATCTCATTAAATTGATCTCACAGCCCATTAATAGATGGTGACCAGCTTTGGGGAAGTATTACATGTTTTTTCAAAGCACAATCTTGTGACAGAGGGTAGGCAGGAAGCTTTCGCCTAATAATCACCGAGCACTTAACCATGCTTCAGCACCATCCAAGTACCTTACGCCCATCATCTCATTTGATACTCACAAAGTTCCTCAGGCACGTGTTATGTTATTCATACTTCAAAAACGAGGAAACTGAAGAACAGAGTTTAAGGGACATTCTGAAGGCCACACAGCTAGTAAATGCCCTTCATCCTTTCTGATTGTCTTTTTTTGGGTCAAGTAGGTTATTTCTAGTTTTTAATAAGTCTTCACGGTCAGCATCATATCCTTGGAACCAATGTGTTTTCAGTCTCTTTCAGTTCAAATAATCTATGAATCTGGGAGATAGCAAGATGCATATTTGGGCATCCAAGAGAAAAATAGAATTCTTTTCTCTTTCCTACTTCTCTTCCTTGACTTCCTCTTGCTCCTTCTCCTTTTTTGATTGACTCATAGATGCATTGGGTATTTTTTTGTTGGCTGTTGTATTCACAGCCCAGGTTCCTTGTAGTGGCAGTGGTAAGAAGTTGGAGTTTCCAAAGAAGGAAAGGGAAGTTTGTGGACATTAGTATCTTATGTGAGACAGATGGTTAACGATATGTTATGACAAGGCATAAAGCATGGACAAGATCTGCAAGTGATGTGCAGAGAAGGAAAAGAGCTGGTGTGAGCCGGTGTGAGCTGGGAGAGGCTGGCTGGCTTTGTGGAAGGAGGGTTTTGTGTCCACTGATGGATGGGGAGGGATAGGCACCTAGATGGCAGAACTTAGGGCCCTCCTGGAAGAAAAGGTTCAGGGGCCAGAAGAAAAGTAGGGGAATGGCCTGGATCAGAGTGAAGAGTTTATGTTGGGAAGTAGTTGTCGATGTGGCTGAGTCGGTTGGGGCAACCAGGTTACAGAAGGTCTTAGAAGCCTCGTTTGGGAGGTTGGATCTTATTTTCTGGGGTTGTGGAACCAGTGAAAGCTTTCGTGAGCAGGACACAGTGATAGTATCACTATGTTATTTAAAAAAACTAATCTTGGAAACCAATTTGACAATAAACTTCATATATTGAAAAAAATACAGATTATTATATAAAGTAAAAAAAATAATAATAAATTAAAAACTGATCTGGATGGGGGGTGGGAGGGAGGGGAGGGTGGGTGATGGGTATTGAGGAGGGCACCTGTTGGGATGAGCACTGGGTGTTGTATGGAAACCAATTTGACAATAAATTTCATATATTACAAAAAAATTAAAAAAATAATAAATTGTCCCCCTTTAAAAAAAAAAAAAAACTAATCTGGTCCACACAATGGTTTGGAGGGGAGAGTGATGGGTGGGAGGGTTGGGAGCTGGATAATTCTCACCCAGTTTGGCTCCTGTAGCACCAGGAAGGAAGGCAAAAGAGATAAGAGGGACCTCTGGCTTCAGTTCACCTGCAAGAGCTGAAGTGGAGAACAGAGTCAACTATTACTCTCCCGTATTTATACAGGAAAGTAAGAGCGCTTTGGGTAGAAATAGGGATTTCAGAAGTTGCGGTTCTTTGGGGGACAGTGGAAATGAAATTTATTTCAGGCATGCTGCATTTGAAGGATGGCAAGAGGTCCAAGTGAAAATGTCCGGTTGACAGTTGGAATCTAAGTCTGACGTGGGGAGAGGGTTGGGGGCTGGGGGCCAGAGCTGAGACCATCTGGATGGCAGGATGTGCAGCGGGCCAAGCAGAAGTACGTCGTGGTGAAACCACATCTGACAAGAGTTGGGAGAAGGCAACTCTCTGCATCCCTATTCTAGGTCCACATCATTCCAAAAATTCTTTATAACAAGCTTCTTGCAAGATCGTTTATGTGAAGACTTTAAGAAGACAACAAAAGGATTAATAGAGCTACAAAGGAAGTGTTATTCCATCTAGATTTCTGCCCTTTGGAGGGAAACTTCATTATTATATTATTATTAATTGTAGTATAATATTTATTTTTATTATTATTATTAAGGCTCTGTCTAAACTTCAAGGGGAAAGGGTATGCTGAGGAGGAGCCCTGGGGCTCAACTTCCAAATTCAAGCCCCTCACCATCCACTCTCCTATCATCCCCACCCCCACTATTGCTTTCCTTGGGGCCATGTGGTAATGTGTGAGCTCACACTATTGGATGAGAACCACATGCATTTCTTACAGAGTTAATATAAGCATATTTGCAAATGACAGGCCAAACATCCTATGGAAAAAGACTGATTTAAACTTCCAACCCCTGCTCATTAAGCAATTGGCAAACAAAACAACAACAACAACAACAATAGAGCACACACACGCACACAATCAAATAGGACCTCTTCAGCCACTCACACAGAGCTACTCAGAGTTCGGGACTGCTTGTCACTGGTTCCCACAAGGTAAGCACAGAAATCGAAAGTCAGCATTTAGAAACTTTAATGGTAGTTCGACACCATCACAGTAGCTTATTGTTCGTTGTTTGTTTTTTGTTTGTTGATAAAAACATTGATCTGCGGTGAATTTTTTGAAAACTGGTCCTTCACCATAAATCACTTAAGGAACACTGTCTAGAGAATACTGTCTGTTCTAGCCCAGTCTACATTCCCTGTCTTCTTGTGTTGCCTGAGTTTGGCCGATGGACTCCTCGTGGCCACCTGGCTCTGGACTACAATGTGCTTCCTGTGTTGGGCTTGTCACGTGCCCTTCGCAGACCATTCACCGTCTCTGACTGTGTTTGTTCACTGTCAGTTCTGAGCCTGTGGCATCAGCGCTCCTGGGAGAGCCACTGCCTCCTATGTGTTCTGCTGACAATTTCTCAGTGCTGTGCTGTGGCAGCTCTTTGTCTGTTTGCTGGTAGAGCAATTTTCTCTCTGCTCTGAGTATGCCTATATTGGAAATATTAATAATATTGGAATATTACTGGCCAGACACCGTGGCAGGCACATTTCATGCATTCCCTCATTTAATTGTCAACAATGCTGTGAGGTAGGTAATTTCACCCCCATCTAAGATGAGAAGAGACCTTGGGGACATGAAAAATTCACCCAGCTGATGATTGGTGGAGCAGGATTAGCTAGACCCTTGTTTTGTTCTATTTTAATCCAAAGCCCGTGTGCAGGACTAAACTGAACGACCCCTCTGTGACTTCGTGCTTTTTCCATGGCTGTAGAGAGTGCTGCTCCTTTTCACAGAAGGAATAACATCTGGAAGGGTGGCATCATAATAAAAAACCCTGATTCCCTCCGAAGGGCAGAAACAGAGAGGCAATAACACTTTCTGTAGGCCAGTTCCTATTGGCCACAGTGTCCCTGCTGCTACACGGAATTTGCGTTTGGTGCCTTTCGTCCAACGGCATATGGACCGCAGTGAGACTGCAAGACACGCAGAACTGTCCCAGAAAATCTGAAAGAACAGTTGCCATAGCTACACAACAACATGGAGAAGCCACGGGGAGGCTGGCAGGCTCTCTGAGCTCTGAGTTTTCCTAAACCTCGCAGAGAGGCGGATATGCTGAGGTGGAGCCCCGGGGCTCACCTTCCAAGTTCGGGCCCCTCACCATTCACCCTGACCATCCCTCCTGCACCACCACTGTCTCTTCACCGGGGATGTCTCTGGACACGGCCCTGCCTCTACCAGAGACAGTCCCTCTACCGGGGACGCGGAGGGAGGAGTGCTGGATAAGGATCCACAAAGAATATAATGTACAGGCATACCCCCAAGAAAAGACTGGAGAGAAATACTCCAGACCATTAGAAAAAATAAACACACACACACACACACACACACACACACACACGTGTATATTCTTACTTAATCCTCACAAGAGTCTTACGAGGTGGGCGATATATAACTTCAGATGAGAAAACCAAGGCTTGTGGAGGTTCCGTGAAACCAGGATTCAAACCCAGCTGTGCATGACTCAAGCAATCTCTTAACGTTCCACTAGACTGTGGTTAGACCCCTGAGTGAGGTGCTGTTCAAGTTTTTTTTTTCTATATTTTCCCATTTTCTGTCATGAACCCTCTATCATCACATTCTACTGAAGGGGGGAAAAATACACATGAATGTCATTTTCAAGGCCAAAACCTGGCACTGGGACTGAGGTGGTACCTGCCTGGGCCCCAGAGTCCTGGGCTTTCTTCACATACTAAAAGGTGACAGGAGGGGGCACCTGGGTGGCTCAGTCGGTTAAGCGACTAACTCTTGGTTTCGGCTCAGGTCATGATCTTGTGGTTCGTGAGTTCTAGCCCCACGTCAGACTCTGAGCTGGCAATGCAGAGGCTGCTTGGGATCCTCTCTCTCCCTCTCTGCCCCTCCCCTGCCCGTGCTCTCTCCGTCAAAATAAATAAATTTAAAATAAACAAATAAAAGTGATGGAAGCCTTGGGCAGTGACCCCAGCCCCTTCCAAAGACTCCAAGGTTCTGCTGAGATGGCTGTTCCTGAAATGTCCATGAATTCAGTTTTTTAAGTACACCTAGTTCCTTAGCCAGGGCCAATCACTAATGGCTTGGACTAAGTTTGGGAAGGCTTGAACCAATTATAACAATTCTGAACTAGGATTTGTCCCTCAGCTTGCCACAGGGAACAGTCAATAGACAGACCATTGGTGGAATGAATTCATGAATTAATTATCCACAGCTCTAAAGGAACTGAACTCGTGTCCACCAGAGACATCCAAGAAGTGGGGTTAAAATTCAGATGCCTGGGCCTTATGAGCAGAGATTCAGATTCAGTAAATCTTACCCAGAGCCCGGGAATGTGCTCCCTTGGTAATTCTGGCCTAGTCAGCTCCGGTTAGTCATTGGTGCATAACCAACTATGCCAAAGTTTGAGGCTTTAAAAAAAAGCAACGCTTTGACTATAACTCACAATTTGGGGTCAAGGATTCAGAATTCAGGCAGCTGTTGGGTATGGTGCCGGTGGAGGCATGATGCTCCTTGTGGCTCGGTGCATCTGGCACGTTGGTGAGGATGGCAGGGAGGTGGGTTGGGCCGCATCTATCAGCCTGAGCACCCTCGCGTGGCCCCTCTCACCAGGGACTCAAACTCCTTACATGAGGTTGTTTAGCAGATCCAGGGAGCGGCAGAAGCCCCAGGGCCCTTTATGACCCAGCATCAAAAGTCACGCGGTGTCACTATGTTGAAGCAGTCACAAGCCCTCTCAGATGCAAGCAAAGGGAAAATCGTCCCTGCCTCTCCTTGGGGGCCACCACATTCTAAGACGACCTCACAGCCTGAGAACCGCATTTTGAGAGATGGTGCTGGAGAGAAAATCTCTCTTTCCCGCACACTAGACTCTGGGCTCCATGGTACCAGAGTTTCCCAGCGTGGTACTCGTTGCTCTGAAGGTACGTGAGAGAATTTTAGCGGGTACACAACTGAACACTGAAAAGGCATATGTGTTTATATCTACATGTTTAAATTTATGCATATCAGACTCATGTTTTTTATGAGTTTCATGGGTTTTATGTTATTCCTTAGGACAAGGCTAAATTATTACTATTTAAAAATTTTTTTAATGTTTATCTTTTTTTGAGAGAGGCAGAGCGTGAGTGGGGGAGGGGCAGAGAGCAAGGGAGACACAGAATTGGAAGCCGGCGCCAGGCTCTGAGCTGTCAGCATGGAGCCCGACGCGGGGCTCGAACCCACAAACCGTGAGATCATGACCCGAGCCGAAGTCGGACGCTTAACCGACTGAGCCACCCAGGCACCCCAAGGCTAAATTATTTTTAACAATTCATCTTAGGGGCAATTAGAAGAAACACGTTAAGTATATAGTAACATATGTGGTAAAACATACATGATTATAACAATCATGAATGTGACCCTCAGATGTTCAGAAAGCCCTGAGTTAGGACATTCACTCACAAATTTTGGTTCTGATTTTTTTTTTCTGGTATCTACCTCCTCACTGCTCCCATCTTTCTTTTCCTAGTTGGTCTTGCCTCTGAGTATAATTAGAAAAATGCTTCATGAAGAAAGAGGTGGCCCTCCTTCTTGGCCTGGAGACAGACTGACCCCCACTCTGACTTCCACAGTCTTCACGGATGGTCACCTGCTTTTATCTTTGTCTTTAAAATTGTTTTCTTTCCCCAGAGAGGTCATTCCCAATTCTTCCCATCTGATGTAGGACTTATCTTATACATAATGACTTTAAATAGTAATTTACAGTTAAACTGAGCTAAATACCACTTAAAAACCCTCCTGCCAATTTCCCTTAGCAACTGATCTGTTTCAGAATCCCAGAAACAGAAAAATCGAAGCAGTTTTATTTGGTTTTGTTCCACACTTATACTATCACCAGTAGATAGGTTTCTATTTCCAGCCCTGATATACTTAAGACTGAAGGGGTCTTGCCTTGTTTTGTTTTTTTGTTTTTGGGTTTTTTTTTTTTCATCCCACCTTAAATGAAATTATGAACATGAATTTAAAATCCACAGATTTTGAAACATGAGGTAATCTGGACCAGAGAAGGGCTGGAGCTTACAATGCATGTCCTTGAATTTATAAAGTTTTTATTATTTTGCTGATTACAAAAGTAATACTGGTGCATCATTGAAAAATAATTTAATTACAACAATTAATCTTGGTAATCACAAGTTCCTTTGTCTGGTTTTATACTTGTCAAATTATTCTTTGAGTAAATATTCTTTTTTAATGTTTTTGTTATTTATCTTTGAGAGAGAGAGAGGGCACGAGCAGGGGAGGGGCACAGGGAGAGGAAGACACAGAATCCGAAATGGGCTCCAGGCTCCGAGCTGTCAGCGCAGAACCTGATGCGGGGCTCGAACTCACGAGCCGTGAGATCGTGACCTGAGCCAAAGACAGATGCTTAACCCACTGAGCCACCCAGGTGCCCCTGAGCAAATATTTCTTGAAACCACTGTGTATCAGAAAACTGTCAAAGTTCTGAGAATGAGCTACAGGATAGCCCCTAAGATGCCCTTGCCCTTATGGAGCCAGGGAGGAGTAATTGGATAAGATGTAAAGCCAAGTGGCAGAGCTGGGACCAACCCTTCACCACTGATCCCACCCATGTTCTGGGGAGGAAGTTCTGTCCTCTAGGAGGGTTTCCAGGGGTCTTCGGTCTTGGATGCAGAGAGGTGTAGGGAGGAGGGATTCAAGGTTGGGGTATATCTTGCTTTCAACAGACAATACTTCCCAAAGATACCCTTGTGGACAAATTAAGATGTTTAAGCAGGACAAAAGTGCCATCCGGTGGGTTTCTACTGCTCCAACAGCAGAACTGAGCAAGTGTTAAACTACTGGGTAGTGTCATCCCGGAAAGTGACCCTCCTTAGCCACAGCCCTTTCTTCTTCAACATGAGTGATTTAGGTCAAGACATAGTAAACTTAACTAATGAGTTCATGGAGGAGGGTCGAAGACAGAGTTTTAAAACAGCTCAAAGTATTAGAACCAGGGACTGAAATAAGAACATGACAAGCACTGGATTCTCATCCTTCTCTGGCTCATCCTAAATAATGTAAGGATTATGAAGTTGCTCTAAAATTTAGGATATTGACTATGGAATAAAACTCAGTATCTTTTTCATGAATGTGCAAAATGTGTCAAATGACTTGACATCTCCCCTGATTTCTATTTTAAGATCCAGCTTCGAATGGTTGTTGAATAGCATGTTTTCTGAAATATAACATTAATATAAGATATAATATTAGTGGAACTCATTCCATATATAAGGATACAGTGCACGTATGCTCGGGAATGAAATAGCTCCAGATAGTTCAGTGGATTGAGGCACACCATTTCTAAGCTATGTGTTCAGGTCCAGGTAAAGTAGGAATCAGATGTTTCCTCGAATGTAATCCTCCTGGCAGCCAAAGAATGTGCTAGAAACTATGGAGATTGCTCCTTATATATATAATATATATAATACACACACACACACACACACACACACACACACACACACATCTTCTCTTTCTTTGAATCTTATGTACTAGAAAGAGAAAGGATAGGCTTCACTAATGAGAAGTATCCTTTCGTATAGAAACTAACTTTATTTTTAAAATATATGCTTACCATAAAAAATTTGGAAAACACAGAAAATAAAAGCAACCATAATTCCTTCCTACTATACCCTTCCTCACAAGATAATCACAACATTTTGATGGTTTTCCTTCCTGTCTTTGTTCTCTTTGTTTATATCATTTGACCTAGTTCAATTCCTCTCCTTAGGGTTTTACTGTCAATGGATCCAGCCAATTAACAAGAAAACAATCACACTTCACATCTGTATAACTGTTTTGTTTCACCAAAGCACATTGACATCCATCATCACTTTTGGTGCTTACCTCAGATAGAACAGACTATTTTTCAGGAAACCAAGGGCAGAGAGGAGAGAGGGGGTCTTGCTCCCCACCACGTGGCTGGAAAGGGTCAGAGCCAGAACTGGAGCTCTCTAGATTTCTTATCTAGAGATGTTCCCCGGCCATAATTTCTATTGTCTCTCCCAATTACAGTCTATGTATCTCTGTACAGAAATTCCGTTTGAGAGCTAGGACTTCTACTTCCTGTGGTTTATTTTTGTCCATAGAACACGTTTGCATTTAACGTGTCTTCTGGGCTGTCAGCCTGGTAGCTTCACCATCACATGCCTGGCAGCAGTTAGCTCACCCTGCACAGTTTCCTCTGTTGCCTGAGCAGCCGGGCTTGGTCCTTGGCAGCAAGCATCTGGGGGCACAGAACTGCCTCTCTGGCTCTGTTGCCAAAAGAAGAAACCTGCCTTCTGTGTCTTCCCAACTACCTGCCCGAGCCACCATGTCTGTATTCGTAGCTGTGTCCATGACTAGTTAGCCCTTGCTGGAAGTATGGCCGTTTCCACTGAGAGAGCTTTCTATGTAAGTGGTACCTTGACCATCTGGCTGTTGCCTTCCTGCCTGGCCCTTGTCAAATTTCTTTACCACAAAAAGCAGTTCCATATTTGCAAAGGCTTTTCATTTCTGCTTTCCAATTTCCTTTTTTTTTTTTTAATTTCCGGGGTTTGCCCTCTTTAACTATGTCATCTTTTCTTCCCCCAATTCCAACATTTTATGTAAGTCCGTAAGATTGGGTAGACTTAACAGTTAGATGAAATCTACAATTTCATGGAAGGAGTGTTGAGATTTGGAGCTTAACATCCCAAACGAGATAGGGGGCTAAAAAGAAAAAAAAAGAGGCAGAGGGGGGAAAGGAGTTCATGTAAAGAGAAATCAGATGGGAGAGAGACCATGGGAGACTCAGGAATTTCTGAATAGGGCATTTTAGTAAAAAATAAAATAAAATAAAATGTTTCTGTGACATTGACTCTTCATATGAATTATGAGTATTTTGGAAATTACCGTATCTTATTACTGACTTTTGTCTTGTGTTTCTCTAGCAATATGAAGCTGGCATTTCTTCAGCAGGAAATGCTTGTCAGCTTTATTTTTAAATATCAAAGTCTATTTTTAAAGTAAAACATTTCTTTTCACTTAGAATTCTTACAGTTTTTCCCAGGTAAGTTGTGGTCAATCTATTCCTTGGACAAACAAGGCCAGCCAACTGTGCTAGTCATTCTTTACCCACTGCAAGCCCCGTGGCCGTTCTGTTTGGAGCTACTCATTTCAAGGTTTTAATACCATTTGTTTCTGGATTTTGTTTTGTCTTCTCTTCCATCCAGTGGAGACCGGTTAGATGAACCACAAGGCTAATTGCTGCAATGAACGGGATTGTGAGCAAACAAGTGTAGATGACCCAGAGAGTTGCCCTTTTGTCTGAGCTCTGACCTCATCACTCGGCCCCATGTCTAGCAGCCCTGGACAGAGCTGTCCTTGAACCTTTAACCAGAACCCCTAGCTCCGTGAACCCCGCTGGGACTGCTCTTCAGAAAAGCATGATCAAGGTCACATTTGGGTGCCTATGGAGAGCCAGCTGCAGTCACTCATCCTAGCCCATCACAGACACTGGTCACCTCACCACAGCCAGATATTTAGCTTAATTGTCAAAGAACCAAACCATCCTTTCTGCCTCAGAGTAGCTAAAAAAAATTTTAAGTTTGTTTATTTTGAGAGAGAGAGAGAGAGATAGCACAAGCAGAGGAGGGGCAGAGAGAGAGAGAGGGAGAGAGAGAGAGAGAGGGAGAGAGAGAGAGAGAAGAGAATCCTAATCAGGTTCTGTACTGTCAGTGCGGAGCCCCATGTGGAGCTTGAACCCATGAACCATGAGATCACAACCTGAGCCGAAACCAAGAGTCAGATGCTCAACCTACTGAGCCACCCAGGTGCCGTGAGTAGCTGAATTTTTTGATTGAACTCAATAGCGTTTTGTTCAGTTTGGTCAGGAACAAAACTGAGTGGTTTCTGCATTAAATTTTCCAATTATATTTCTGTTATCATCCCTGGATACCTCATCTCATAATGGTGAAAGGCAAAAACAAAAGAACAGAAAAATAAGAAACCACCTTATCTTTTGGTGCCAACTAGTTTCAATATAATTGTATCAGTTATACATCTTATTTCCTTTAATTAGTTGGCTTGAATGTGTTCTTTGATTTCAAACCTACTTTCCCAGGAGAAATAGCACTTCTTCTATATGTGGAAGAAGACACAGGTTCTTTGGGTTCCAAAGAAGCTATTCACAAAAACCCTGCCTATTCACAAAATGAAATCAGTGAGGTCCTACCTGAGCTCATTTTCAACCCTGAATCCTTTCCTTCGTGCCAGCTCCATGAGGAAGGCTCTGCGGGTGGTTCCCATTTTCTTCTCCAAAATATAGAGAACCAAATCCTGAAACTTGATGTCATGCGGAGGAGAGACCATTGAGGCACCCATCTGCCTGGGCCTCTTCTTCCGAGGGCTCGAGTGGGCCATTTGCAAAGGATCCATGGGAAGAAGCTTCTGATGCTTCTGCCTGTGCCATCGATCGGTGTCTCCAGAAGTGAGGGAGAGCCCGCCCTCCTTCATGAAGAGCTCTGATGTCATCTTACTGGCAGACTCTGATGTCAGGGAAGGGTTTCCTGGGCCCTGCCCTGGTGATAGCTTCCTGCTGAAGAGCAATGGAGAATTTTTATCTCCGTTCAACTCATTTGTTCAATGTGGAGATCGTAATGGAAACAGTAAGTTAACTTTGCTTTCCTATGTATAATCTCACCAGATCCTCAGAGTAACCTTGTGAGGAAGGTAGGGAAGCATTATTATTCCCATGTTAGCATCTACCTATCTATTTATTGTTCATTTATTCATTCGGGCCCCTCTTGTCTTTGTCGTCTATTCCTTTTTAACCTTCCAACTTGCTTGGTTCTCTTCCTCTCTTGGGCAATCATTATAATACATTGGATTTCTATAGGTTGTGTGGATGTTATACAATGCACGCAGTTGTTTTGATTTTACGTGAATGGCATTGCTAAGTTTCTCATTCTGCTGATCACTTTTTTATTCAAAACTATGTTTTCAGATCCCTCCATGTTGTTCTATGTGCTAATTTGTTCATGATGGACACTTTAGCTATGTTGATGCATTTTGTAAGTGAGGAAACCAAGTCTCAGTTGACTCAACATCATAGAGTAAAGAGGCAGAACCAGGTCTTGAACTCAGGTTTTCGGACTCCAAATGTTATATATCTCAGCTTTTTCAGTGGATTAAGTTTGCCTGGAGAATAGTCTATTATGTAACTCTAAACTTGGATCTTTTGGGATGGAACGGGATGATCTTTAAATGAGATTGCTGTCATAAAACGACATTTTCATAATTTTATGTGCAAAATAAAAATTAGTGTCTCTCATCAATATACTTTATAAATCTCATTTCTTGACCATCTACCAAGTGGCCAGGGCAAGCATCTATAAGCCTTAGCTGATTGAATTTTCATAATACCACTGCCTGGTAGGTGTTGGCATCCCCAGTGAGGTAAACAACTTGCTCAAGGTCACAGAGCTAATAAATGGTTATGGGTAGGAAATTATCAAGCTAAGTTGAACTCAGATCTGTCTGCTTGGCACAGAGGAAGCACTTCAAATAAATGTCATTTGGTAGTAATTTGAGGTTTTGTTTTTAGAGAAGAACCAGTTCGATCTGAAATCAGATCTATATGTTTTATAAAACTATTAAATCAACAAAATATGATGTTAACCACTGTCTTATTTAATCTGCTTTGAATCACTGGTATTGAAAAGATCACCAGCAAAAATTTTAAATGTGATGATGGTTGTCTGGTTATCAGGCTATTGTCTATCAGCCCCAAATCCACCTTTCTCTCCTGGGCTCTATGAGGTTGGGGGTGGGACTGTGTAAATGCCATTTCTCAAGGTCAGCGGGCTCCCTGCTAGGCTCTACCAGTAGGAGGCACTAGAGGGACTAAGTCCAAGGCTGGACCCTAACTGATACACTGTCCAATTAAATGAGGCACTGGAAATGAGGACCCACCTACACTGCTGGAGGTATACTCCTTCTAAAAGGAACTCCAACAACAACAAAAATCTTTAAGACGTCCAAATCCCCTAAGCCAGCATTTCCATTTTTTTGAGAAAGAGAGACACATAAATATGAATGCACTAAGAGGTTCATCACAACATTTTACAGAGAAGACTTAAAAAAACAAACAAACCATGAATGTCCAATAACAGCAGGAGGTGATAAAGTATGACAGGACCCTACGCAGCCACTAAGACCATGTCATAAGGAAATATTGTAAAACATGGGCAAACGTTCACAATCTAATAATTGTAAAATCAGTGTATAAAATAATAGTTACTGTATGACATCAGTTTTGAAAGAGAAGACTAGAGAAGTATATGGCAAGCTTAATATAATAGTAGATATCGCTGGTTGTAGGGTTTATGCATGATTTCTATTTGTGCTTTTCTGTGTTTACCAATTCTCTATAATAAACATGAGTCACGTTTGCCACCACAAACACAGACAACTTAGAAAAATTACCTTGAGTTGATACCAGGTGGCCTTATGCAAGCTATGATTCAAAGGTAGGAGGTTGCTCAGAGTAAGCTAAATGGCAATGGATTGTGTTTTCTGCTAATTACACACAGGGCTGAGGGACAAACGCTTTTACATTTTGTGTAAAATCCTATCTCGCTACCAGGCAAGACCCCACTGAGGAATGGACGGGGCTGTGTTATCCTGCTTGGTTTAGATAACTTACTGAAGCTGAATCTGGGGAGGGGATCTGTGGCATCTGCGTCCTTTTTCCTGCCTCTGAGGGTCCCTTCCAGGGGTATCATGTAACCCGTGCTAGGATGACAGTTATGAGAGCTGAGGCCATTGTCATGGCGGGAGGAAGGGAGGCGTGAAGCCCCTTAGCCTCACCTTAAAACGGGGCTGAGCATACCAAAGTCTCATCATTTCAGGAATTAAATTAAATCATGCTCACGAAAGTGCCTGGGAAATCATGAACCACTGTACAAAGGTCAATTGCTATTGTTATTCTCACTGGCATTGCTAACGGCAAGAATTGATTAATTTCTTCTTACTGAACCATCATTTTCTGGAACTATTTGCACCAGGTGTTGAGCACACCCTTGGTCCAGTGTATGGGGTCAGTCAGCTCCAAATCTCAGTGGCTTAACACGACACAAGTTTATTTTCTCTAATGACATTTTTTGGGTAGAGGATTCTCCTTCACTCAAGACTCAGACTGATGGAAGCTTCACATTTTTGTACCTGGACTACTTGGACTATGAGGTTGTCTTGGTCACCGTGGCAGAGAAGAGGGCACTGGGGGTCTTGCATTAGCAATTAAATGCTTTGTCTCAAAAATGATATACATGACTGCTGTTTATAGCCCTGGTCAGAACTAGTCACATGGCCCCACCTAAATGCATCAGGGCTTGGAAATGCAGGGGGGCACAGGGGAATTGGGGGCAGCTTTCCTGTTCCTGCTACGCCCAGGATCAAGGTATTGATTAGTTTTGGAGACTCCCTAGCAAGGGGATGTTACTGCATCTGCACTAAAGCCACAGCAGAGTTTATGGAGGACGAGAGCCCTGCACTTGCTAGAGGAGAATCTCAAGAGAAGGACCACACTGTACAGTGGTCAGGCCATTCTAGGGCCTTCCTTGAATTCCAAGCTGTTGGTGTGGTCCTGGGGACAAGAAGATCTGATCTCTCTAAAACACCTCCATACCAACTGTTCCTCCTTTCAAGTGGCATATAGGGAGGGACGTCCTTTATAAAGTGTCCAAGCTATCCTACATTTGGATCAGGTGCCTCCCTGCCTGCCCAGTCTTCTGGGCCACTTTGCCCATAAGAGCATGTGTCACTCTGTATTGCAACACTCTAATCCCCTGTGTGTACCTGGACTTACTATAGTCCAGTGGGGCAGGAGTCATATAGGTTGTATTCACGTCTGAGTCCCCAGCATCTAACACAACACCTTGTTCAGTAGGCACCAGTTAGTGTAGAATAAGCTAGAAACCAAATGTAAGTTGATGTTATTACTACTATTAAGCTTCTATGCTGTTTGGGTAACTATGATATGAATCTTCTGCCATGACCGCCCTTCTCCACCCTAGAAGTTCCCAACTAAATGTCTCTCCAAAATGAGCAAGTATACTATAGTTGTTAGGGAGCCAGACTGCCTGAATTCAACACCCAGACATTTATGAGCTGTGTGACTTCGGGCAAGTTACCAAACCTCTCTATGCCTCAATTCCCTCATCTGTGCAATGAGGATTATAATGATTTCTATCTTAGCGGTGATTATGGGGACTGAATAAGCACTTCAAAGAGTGCTGGCATGCAACAAGTCCTCAGAAGTGTCCACTGTGAGTAGAACAGCTCAGCCCTCTTGTTCCACTTCCCTCCTCTGTCCCTCTCTGTCCTGTCTCTGCGTCCCCATACACTTGAGAGGTATCTTCTCAGAGTACTTCCCTCTGGCCTTTTGGTTTCCCTAGACTCTTTCAATAGTGGTGTCAGGCCCACTCAAGAACAGACTCAGGATCTCAGAGACCAAAGGGGTGCCCTGCTATGATGCCCAACATGGGTTCCAAGGAACACAAGTCTCATGAAGTGTTCTGGGCAAAACGAAAAGTTCTGTGGTGAATTAGGGGCACCTGGGTAGCTCAGTCAGTTGAGCATCCAACTTCGGCTCGGGTCACGATCTCGCAGTTGGTGAGTTCGAGCCCCACATCCAGCTCACTGCTGTCAGACTGTCAGCACAGAGCCCTCTTTGGATCCTCTGTTCCCCCCTCTCTGTCCCTATCCCATTTGCGCTGTCCCCAAAATAAATAAATGGTCAGAAAAAGTTCTGTAGTGAATTAAGTTTAGGAAAGCCAGACGAACTATACAATTTGTGTTAGAACATTAACGTTTTCAAGAAGACTTGCAGTAAAGAAACCTCTTAAATTGTGTTTAGCCCGATGTATTCCCAGGTTGCCTGTATTTTTGTTTGTTCGTTCTCCAGAACACCTGTGGAATCTTGTCAAACACAGCAAGTGTTGACGGCTCCATGTGTACTAAGCCTTGGGGCCTGGAGTTAGGCCTAGTAACCACCTGCCACTCACCAGGTATGTGACCTTGGACAAGTCACTTAACCCATGCGATTAATTGTGAAATGGCAATTACGGTGCCAACTTCATCACATGGTAAGTGAGGAACAAGAGAACATAAACACACCCACCTGGCCTACGGGCGTACTTGGCCCTGTTCTACGCTCACCTTCACCTTGCCACTCCCAGGTGCTGGCAGATACGCCCTGGGCTCCGGGCTTGGGTAGGTAGTGCCAGCCTACCTGAAGGAGCACCTCTTGTCATTGACTGCCACTGTCACACTTTTATGCAATGGCTGCCCTTCTAGTTTAATGTTGATTTGTTCTTCCATTTTGGGTAGTTCTTGGTATCCTTCTGATCATTCTTAGACACCTTTATGAGTGGAGGGAGAGGGAGAGGGTTGCATATTTTCCCTGGTTTGGTGGAGAAGTGAGTCTCTTCCCATCAACAACATTATTTTTGTCCCTGGGAGTCCCGTTGCTCTGTTTTCGTGCTTTAGAA
The DNA here is from genome assembly GCF_023721935.1 of Panthera uncia. NCBI lineage: Eukaryota > Metazoa > Chordata > Mammalia > Carnivora > Felidae > Panthera > Panthera uncia. The sequence goes on along the minus strand of NC_064818.1, from coordinate 53,604,499 downwards.
GAATTCAGTTTGAGAGAGAACACTTCTGCTTCCGGTAGTTTTATTTTCTTTTATATACCAAATATCTTGTATCATGTACTCATTTCAAGCTGTAGATCTGGGAAACCTGCCATCCCCAAACGTGCGGGCAGGGTTTTGTTTTGGTTTGGTTTCTTACCGAGCACCAGCTTCCTCTGCTGCCTGAACAGCTGTGTTTGGTTTGGGGGCAGCAAATGTTTTCTGGAGCTTAGAAGTGCCTCCTTGGGAAAACCTATAGAGTTTCTCGCATGACAAAAATCTTGGAAACGTTGCTTCTTACCACTGAGAAGCAATCTGTAGCTATGGATCCTTCATGCTAATAAATACAAGGAAACTCTACATTTTAGTTATGACTTGGGGTTTCACCTTTCCCCACAAGGTGAGAAAGGATGGCAAGAACAAGGAAATTGATGGAAACCGCAGCTTATTTGTGACTCTGTGACTAGTCCTTATTCAAAACTATTTATTAAACTCCAGCTGTGCACAAAATGGTGGCTGAAAGCATTCATAGCAGGCATGGAGGGGAGAAAGCACAGGTACTTGCCTCAATGGAGAGTTTGAAAAGAGAGCTGGGATTTTATCTGCAAAGAATTGGGGCCTTAGGAAAATTAATCAGGCAGTCATGAATGGGATGAGTGGAAGGGAAGAGATTAGGAGAAAATGGTGATAATCTAGACGTGAGGTGATCGAAGACTGAACTGGGGTAGCCAAAGGAAGCCTGAGTGAAATGAGAGTGACAGGAGCTGATGACTGCGCTGGTGGCCGCTGGGTGGGGTCCCTGGGGTCATTTATGGCCCCTGGACACCTGGTGGGGAAGTCCTCCAGTACTGTCAGTGCCCGGGTGATTTCCAGATCTTTCTCTCCAGCCCATTCCTCTCTCTGGGGTGCCAGGCCCATTCAGGTTCCTCTTACGGGTCTTAATCAAAATGCCTAAAACAGAAACTACTCGCCCACCCTCCCCAAATCACTCCTTCATTTCTCTCCCCAGACCCCTTTAGTTCTCTGCTTGTCACTTGATGGGGTTTCTGAGATAACTAGTAACCTCTCCGTCCCCTCTAGATGATACACCACAAAGAAGCCCAGGGGTCAGACAGGCGGCGGGGAGCATGTGAATGTTAGACACTGGCTGGCAAAGTTCCAGAACATTTAGCCTTTGGTTTTTGTCAGCGGGCACTAGCCGGCTCCACCATGCCGTGTGATCTGAGTCACTAGATGAGCTTCATTTCTAGTAAAGGGGAAAATTTAGCTTGATTCTTTAGCTCCTACCTTCAGGACACCTAGAATTTAAAATTGAGAAGTTTATGATATGATCACAGTACACCGATGGAATAGCAGTCACGGTCATCTGTAAGGGTGTCAGGCTTTATGAAGTCCTCAACACCTCTTTTGATCTCCTGCTGGCAGAATTCCAAGGAGAGAGGGGAGGGGAGAGGCAGGAATGATGCTCACAGAGGAGGGAGCCCGCTGCTCCAGGGCCAGGAGGGAGGGAGGGAGGGGCCGGGTCTCTGAGAGTGCTGAGCACCTGAGCTGGCACTGGGTTGGCACTGGAGAACTTCTGAGCGGGACAGTGGCAGGGTCAAGTCAGCCTGGTGGGAGGCGTAGAGTGGTTAGGGAGGGGGCGCCTCACACATGTGCAGATCCAAAGCTATGACTCCCGCTGGGAGACCATTGTGATCGGTCAGGGGAAAAGCTGACAAAAGTTTAAACTGGAGCCATTCATTCATTCGCCAATATTTATCATGTGGCTATAGGATGTTCCAGGCACTCTTGTACTCAATAAGAAAACAGAGTGCGGGGCGCCTGGGTGGCTCAGTCGGTTGAGTGTCTGACTTTGACTAGGGTCATGATCTCTCGGCTGGTGATTTCGAGCCCCACGTCGTCAGGCTCGGGCTCGCTGCTGTCAGCGCAGAACCTGTTTCCAATCCTTTGTCCTCCTCTCTCTCTGCCCCTTGCCCGCTTCCATGCTCTCTCTCAAAAACAAATAAACGTTTAAGAAAACAGAGGGAATAAAACACACTATCCCTGCTCTCATGAAATGTATACTCTGTTAAAGGGAAACAGACAATACATATAATTAATAATGAACTAGAATAGGCCAGGTGATGGTAAGTGCTATGGAAAGAAAGTGAGCGGATGGGGTGGGGTGGGGGTGGCCATTTTAACAGAGATGATCAGAAGTCCTCACCGAGGAGGTGACATTTGGGCAAAGGCCTGAGAGAAGCTACTGGCCATGGGGATAGAGACTGGGGATAAAGGGGCCAAGGCAAAGAGGTAAATCATGAAGAAACAACATTGAAAAGAATCTCGCAATTATTTAGACATTGAGTTGGAGAATAGGATCACAACCAAAACTGTAAAAATACAGAATTAAACCAAATTTGCAATGTGTTTGTCCTTTATGGTTTGAGGAGAGTCAGTTGAGTTGTTCAGTTATTCTTCTTTTTATGTTTATTTACTTATTTATTTTTTTGGGGAGAGAGAGAACGAGCTAGTGTGGGAGGGGCAGAGAGAGGGAGGCAGAGGATCCAAGGCGGGCTCTGTGCTGATAGCAGAGCCCAATGTGGGCACGACCTCACAAGCCATGAGATCATGGCCTGAGCTGTAGTCAGATGTTCAACCAACCGAGCCACCCAGGTGCCTTTACCAGACGTTATGGGGGCAATTCTACGCTATCATAGTATTGGTAACTCTAGGGGTTTGAGATGGTCTCATGTTAGAGGGAAAGGAACAGCGGAGGCTGAGGACAGCAATATGCTTCATATTCCCTGATGCTCCTTGTCCCTTAGGAATGAACTGTTGCCCCCTCCTGCTACCAACGTTACCACAGTCGCAGATGTCCCCTGTCGTGGCTGCAGACTGTGCTGCCTACAAGCCCCCCCTTATTTCAGAGGCACGCGTTTCCTCTGCTGCAGGGAGTGCTGTGAGCTGATGGCTCCCTGCCAAAGGGAGCCACCTGGCCTGCGGGCAGGACCCTCCCTGGAGACAGCCACATGGGAGGGGGGTTACGAAGGCCAGACCATCTTGCCTCAAGGGGTGACAACTCTGAAGCCCCCCGTCCCAGCTCCAGAGCATCCTGTGGGATGGGCTGAGGCCTGTGTCGTGTCTGCACTGGGGAACAACTATCCTCTCGAGGTGTGCATTTCCTTCCCCTCCAACAGATGTGGATCCCACGGGCATCCCCGATCGGCTCCCTGCACACATTTCAGGATCAGCTTCCCGGGAACTCGTCCTAAGAACACACCTTGGACACTTAAGGATTCTGATTGTCTTCTAACTGCCTAACTATCTACCTAGGTCATAACCTTCGTGATGATACAGGAGACCATCCTCGACCCCTTTGTATACCCTCGGGGCTGTAGAACTCATCCTTGCACACAGGCGACTGTCCTCAGTTACAGGCTTAAGAAGCTTTCTGCTTCCATCCAGAGAGGCCAGTGAGAATCCTGAGGATGGCACAGAAGAGAACAGCTCAGGCCCACAAGTGTTCGTGCCAAACCATTTCTCTAAAGCTGGTTTTGCTGGGGATGCGGCCAAAACCCTTCTATTCCCTGCCAGGAAGTGAAAGTCTTTTATCAGCACCTGGGAGGAAAAAGGGGTTCAACCGCTCAGGCTCAGTAGAAACAATCCTACATCGGTGAATATGGTATGAAACCCAGCTCTGAGTTGGATGTAACAATGAGAAATTTCTGTTGAATGTGTGTTTCTCAAAGAGAATAATTTAAGCGGAGGGGAGGGGAGCAGGCACTCGCTTAAAAGACATAGTAATCTTTTTTCATAAGGGTTTGTGAGCATTTGTTTACTTTCTAAAAATAAGAAAAATTTCATATTCAATGTTTAAAATTAGAGACACAATGGTTTAGTTTCTCCTCGTGTGCCAAATGATGTGATTATATTTCACCAAGATGTTTTAACTTGTACAAACCTTATGCTATTGTGGTGGTTCCTTTCAAAGTTTTCTAAGGTAGTGGGTTACTTAGTCTCAAAGGAACTAAACCTGTCTGAGCTCTATTAGAAAAGGCAGAAGAGGATCCAGCATAAAGAATTACAGCTGAAGTCTGCTTCAGACAGCTTAGGAGGAAAACATGGGGAGAGAAGAGGGAGAATTCCAGAAAAATCCAAGAAGAGCCCAACAGCTCTGAGAGGAAAATGCCCTAAATTTTAGATGTTAGAGTCTCCAGGGGCACAGTGGGTGTTTTAGTCAGTTTGGGCTGCTTATAATAAAAATACCACAGACGGGGCAGCTCAAAAAACAGAAATTAATTTCTCACAGTTCGGAGACTAGAGAGTCCAAGATCAAGGTGCTGGCCAATATGGTTCCTGGTGAAAACCCGCTTCTTGGTTTGCAGAGATGGCTGCCTTGTCACCGTGTCTTCATGTGGCAGAGAGATGGTGTCTCTAACGTCTCTTCTCAGAGGGGCCCTGATCCTGTTCGTGAGGGTTCCATTTCATGTCCTAATGGCCTCCCAAATGCGTCACCTCCAAACACCACCACACTGGGGGTTAGGACTTCAGCGTGTGAATTTTGGGGAGACACAACAATGGGTAAAAAGCAAAAGCAAACCGAAAAAGCACTGTTGACTTGTTACCTGCAGACACTGCTATGTGAATATTTGTTCTCTACTGAGAACGTCGGTTCGCATCCCTGGCTACACAGTACAACTACCTGAGTTTTTGAAATGTCAGGGACCAGTCTCCATCCCAGGCAAACAGAGGCTGATGCAACTCCTGGCTTAGGATTTCATTGTGGGCGGTCATTGTGGATAGCTGCCATCGCTACTCTCGTTTGTCTTCCTTCAGATAAAGCTCAAAAGATACGGAGACGTAGATTCCTTTCTTACTCCTTTTGATATTTGCACTTGTTAAATGAAATCACTACTTTTAATTTGTTTAATGTTTTTCTCAACATTCTGGACAACTCGGACTCGTTCCACTCAGCGCTTAGCAGGTGGCATCACGCAGGGCTTCGGGAGAAGGCACTGTCACCTTTTGAGTCATAGCTCCGCTTTGTCACCACCATGTGAGACAGTGCTCCCCAATGCCGCAAGGGCACGGGACCGCATGCTTCTCTCATATACCCAGGAGCCACCTTGGGAGTAGTACATTTCCTGGAGTTACGTGAGCCAAAAGTGGGTTATGTAATGGGACGATTTCGATTGGGCTGAAATGGCTACCCGGGACTAAACTTTAGTTCTTTTCCCACCTTCCAACAAGAAGAAAGAAAATCAGCTCTTCTACAGACAAGATAACAAAGCTCACATTTTCTCTGTACACATGAGGTAAGTGATGTTGCATCCTGATACATGAACTTATGCCTGTGTGTGTATACACGTCCACACTGCAGGGCAAGGTAAGGCAAGGCCGTGTACACGAGAAACTAGAAGTACAGGCCAGCTGTGGGCAGCCCCTAGCGCGGTGTGGGATTCTGGCTTCGGAAAAGGAATACCAGCTTCTTGGGGGCGAATCCTGACACACACGTATGTGAAATGCTGCAAAATAAAACCCCTCAGTGGTGCGGTTAACAAGCCAATTTGCCTGGGAACCACTGTAGTTCCATGAGCTGGCCAGACGGGGGAGCTTCATTTCCAATGATGGATGCCCCATACTTGGAAGTTCTAGTTGTCACCATTTGGTGTCAGTATTTTCTATCTTAAAAAAAATCTTGGGGGCACCTGGGTGGCTCAGTCGGTTAAGTGTCCGACTTATCCTGACGGCTCAGGTCATGATCTCACAGTCCGTGAGTTCAAGCCCCGCATCAGGTTCTGTGCCGACAGCTCGGAGCCTGGAGCCTGTTTCAGGTGTTGTGTCTCCCTCTTCTCTACCTCTCCCCTACCTGCACTCTGCCTCTCTCTCTCAAAAATGAAATAAAAACATAAAAAAAATTTTTTTATCTTGGTAAAAATTAAAGTTCCTGTTGAAGAAAGTCTGGAGCATTTGGTTGTGAATAAATTACTTTATGGAAAAAATGTTTAATATTCCTCCTGTGGGTATTCAACCTTGCCAGCACAGGAGGGCAATGGTGGTGCAGGGGAGGGGGGAGTGGGAACTTGAATGCTCATCCCCACCACCGCCCTCTGAGATGCAGCCTCCATTTGGGATGGAGATTGGTCCCTGACATTTTAAAAACTCAGGTAGTTGTACTGTGTAGCTAGGAATGTGAACCAGAGTTCTCAGTGGAGAACAAATTCTTATGTATCTATTTTTTTTTAATGTTTATTTATTTTGAGAGAGAGAGAGAGAGACAGAACATGAGCAGGTGAGGGGCAGAGAGAGAAGGAGACACAGAATCCCAAGCAGGCTCCAGGCTCTGAGTTGTTAGCACAGAACCCCACACAGGGCTCGAACTCATGAGCTGTGAGACCATGACCTGAGCCGAAGTCAGATGCTAGCCTACTGAGCCTTCCAGGCACCCCAAGAACAAATATTTATGTAGAAATGTTTGCATGTACCAAGCAAACAGTGTTTTTGGCTTTGCTTTTCTTTTTTGCCCATTGGTATGGACTGAATATTTGTATTTTCCTGAAATTCACCCCTTCATTTCCTGCTTGGTAATTTTTTTCCTCTGTGCTCAGAAAGGGCAGCATCTTCTTTATCTGCAAAGGCCAGCACAGGATTACACCATTCATTCATCGGATCAATAGATTTTTAAGGATCAGCATTGTGTAACACGGGTCCCTCCTTTTCCAGAGCTTAGAGATTCTAGATGGCAGCACAAATGGGGTAGAGGAGGCTGCCGGAGGCTGAAGTTCTGTAGGGAAAGAGGCAGGTTCTGGCTTTGAGCCTGGCTTTGCCACTTAGCAGCTGTGTGACCTTGGGCAAGAAACTTAACTTCTCTGAGCCACAGTCTCCTCATACATAAAACAGGCATGTTATAAAATTTCTTCTTTACCATGAAAGTTAGGTGTTACTTGCACTCACGGGTACTAACTGAATGTCTACTTAGTGTGTAGACAGGGGCTGCTCCGGCCTTGGCCTCCTCCAACTTTTGGGCCGTGCAACAGCATAGGGCTTGGAGCCGAGTCTAGGTTCACTATCCACCCCTGGTGACAAGTAATTGGCTGAAATCCTCCATATGTGCATTTAAATTTGTATAAACATTGCCCAACTGCAAATTGCTCCCCTTTGAGGATATGCTAATTCACACTTGGATTATACAACAGAAAGGTGGGAACGAACCCGTGTCCTCACCCTCTTAACACCCAGTACGTTATCAGACTTTGGGATCTTTGCCAATCTGACTTGTGGCAAAGGTATCTCAGTTTTCATTTGCATTTCCCTTGATATGAGTGAGTTTGTGCGTCTTTCCATCTCCCGAAGGGCTCTATTTCTGCAAACCATCCATTTCTATCTTTTGCCTATTTTCCCACTGGGCGTGTTGTGTTTTTCTTAGTGGTTTCTGGGATTTGGTTCCCTATTACAAAATTAGCCCTTTTTCTGCATATAGGTTGCAAGTTCTTGCCCCAATTTGTCCTCTGACCTTTGATTTGGTGAATGGTGGTGATGGTGGTGTTTTTTAAACATACGATTTTTTTTTTTTTTAATGTAGCCAATAGATTGATTGTCTCTTTCATGACTTCCATGCTTTGTGCCAGACTTGGAAAGCACCTTCCCATTCTGAGACTCTGAGATGAAAACAAAATCTGTGTCCTCCTTTAGTTTTCTTTAATGATTTTATTTTCATGGTTACATCTTTAATCTGCTTGGAATTTATTTTTGTGTACAAAGTGAAGTACTGGATCCAAGTTTCTTTCCCCACACAAGTAACTTCCTAGTTGTCCTAGATTCTTTTATTAAATAATCCATATTTTCTCCACTGATTTCAAACCTACTTAAGTTTTGAAAGAAGGTCAGAGACTTCTAAATTTGTCAGCAGGAGGATGTCCAAGCTGCAGAACTTTGGACTAGGTTTGTAGCTCTTTCTGAGTTGTGCCTCTCGTCATTTGGAAAACGAAATGCAGGTGCATTGTTCTGAAAATGTAGTTCAACAACCAACTGTGTGGGAGAGTGGAAAAAACATGGGCTCCCAGGTCAGAAAACCTGACTTTACTTCTTCTGGTGAGTAATTGTGGGCCAGTCACTTAACTGCTCTGTGCCTCAGTTTTGTCCTCTGTAAAATGGACCTAATAATAGCATCTATGTCATACCGTATTGTGAAGTTCAAGTGCATTAATATATGTGAAAGAGCTTTATAAACTACAAAGGTCTCTGGGCACATTTTTGAAGTTTTACAAGTCGGTACAGCATTGCCGGTTAACTTAGGCAATACAATTCTAGATTTTTAAATTTATTAACTTTCTGGAAATCCTTCCAACTTCTTTGGAGATGGTTAGCTTCTTTCTCCTTGCTGATGAGTGTTCTGGGTTTGCTGATTTTTTGCTTATTTGTCTGTTTTCTGACAGCATCGGAGTGGAGGAAGGAAGAGAAGACTGGGAAGTTAGATCACCCATTGGGTTTTGAGGGAGGAGGTGAATCAGCAAGTGGGGGGAGGGGACGGATTTGGTGGAAGGAGGGAAAACCAGAGGGAGAGTGAACAAGCTAATTTACGAGCTCATCTTGTAAATATAATTATTTCCTAGGAAATGTTAAAATTTGCTGTTTTTTTTAATTTGCAGCAAAGTTGTGTGGGTGGTACAGAATGAAGGCTGAATGTTAGGCAGTGGAATGCTGGGTCAGAGTCCCTTGTCTTCTTAACGTCCCCAGCTTCCTCATCTCTGAAGCGGCGACACTCATAAAAATGCAGCCCCTATGCTCACATGAGACCAGACTGGGGGCTGGAATAGGCAACTGAGGAAAAAGCGTAAATCTCATGACGGTGACTTGAGTGCCCCCACGGAATGCAATCTGCTTCCTCTGCACGCAATCCTGCTGGAGACAGGTGCACCTGGAGGCCCAGCAACCAACCTTCCCTGTCCCCACTTTGAAACCAGCAGAAGTCTGGGCAGAGGAAGATGCCACTGCTCTCGTGCCAAGTTTGCAAGAAAGGACATGGGACAATGACTTCATTGTCACAAGGGGAAGAGAGATTGCCCTGGAGGACAAGGGGTGGGGACACTGGTGGGGACTTGGCGGGGGTTTCGGGGGGATTGTCCGTGAGACCAGCGGCAGAAGGACCAGGAGAGAATGAAACTACCATTTGGGCTGCAGGTGCGGGGCACTTTGTGAAGAGCAACGTGACTGTGATTTGATTTGTTCGAACCCAAGAAACCTGTTCTACAGAGTTCTCTCAGCCGTATAAACCTGGCTTGACCTGCTCTGATGATCAGTTCCTGGTGGCTAAGGCGATCACAATCCCCACCTCTTCCACATACCTGTTACAGACGCTTTCAGCCCCAGGGGAAAGGCAACTTCAAAATTCCTTCCATGTTTAGCACATCTTAAGTGTATTTTGTTAAGTTCTAAACATTTGAAAACAGTCCCCTAACACACTTCCTTCATCAGTTGGCCCAGGTGCCGTAAGGAATTACAATATTTTCTCTGTGTCAGTCGTTGTAAATGAGTGAATTCTCAGGAAGGGTATTGGAGACCACCACAGGAGGTTTGCACTTTCTTGTGAGGTCACATTATTAAATTTTCACCTTGAATTTCTGGTTAATCCTATACCAGCCTATAGAATGTGTCTGTGTGTGTGTGTGCTCTCGTTAACAAAAACCCTCCAGCAGGGCAGGCTCTGTGGGCACACACATGGCTGGTGCAGTCACCAAGGGCCCCACCGTCAGAGGAGTCCTGTCCTTGGTTCAATGTTCCCCCACCAGTGTCTTAACATTCTTTTTTTTTCTTTTTTCTTTTTTAATGTTTATTTATTTTTGAGAGAGAGAGAGAGAGAGAGCGAGCAGGGGAGGGGCAGAGAGAAGGAGACACAGAATCCAAAGCAGGCTCCAGGCTCTGAGCTGTCACCACAGAACCCAATGTGGGACTCGAACTCAGGAACTATGAGATCATGACTTGAGCCAAAGTTGGATGCTTAACCGACTGAGCCACCCAGGCATCCCCCAGTGTCTTGAAATTCTTAATAACTTTTTAACAAGGAGCCTCACGTTTTCAGTTTGCACTGGATCCCACAAAATGTATAGCCAGTCCTGCTCACTATGAGATATTGGACCTTGTTCAAAAGGGCAAAGAAGTTTTTTTTTTTTTTTAATGTTTAGTTTGGTAGTTATCAGTATTTTTTTTTTTTTTAATGCCTGCCACTCAGGTATGTAGAAGATTACATGTCGATATTTGTAGGGAAAAATACTTCCTCATGCCAATATATAGACAAAGGTATGAATCTCAAATAAACAGCAGTAAATAAATAGTTATGAAAGGGAAAAAGAGCTATAGTTGAATTAATTTCTTTGGTTCAGGAGCATTAATTCTCACCGCGTCATCCCCTCTATTTAGAGGAAGTGAGAGAGAAATAGAGGCTGAACAGAGAAGGTCAAAGGTGTAGCCAAGAGAGCGGAAGCAAGGGTGGGAGAATGAAGTGAATCAAGTATTGAGCCCAAGAGTCTTCTTTCGATGCAAAAAAAGCAATTTGCATGGTCACCCCTTCTGATGTGTGCATTATCTGATGATATTGGCTTCTCAGGGACACAGACTTGTGCGCTCTCTTCACTGTGTGGTTTAGAAATTTTGGCGTGTCTGTATTTGCTTTGCAGCCAATGAGCAACCTCATCTTGGTGATCTCTGAACCCAAAGAAAAACAGCTGTCCAGTGGCTTTGACACTTATCTATGTGCTTGGAGGGGCCCTACCGTTTTGCCTGAACCTGTGATAATAAAGTGAAAAAATAAGTTAGCCTCTTTTCTTACACTCTGCAAATACATACATTTCTCCCTCGATTCTCAGCATTACTATATTATTATTATTATTTTTTGGCCCTAGCCGTTTCTTCCGCCAAGTTTTCTCTTAAACGGGTATGGGTTCACCCATGAAATGATTCTGTTGCTTTAAGAGAGAAAAAAATGTCACACTTGGTTGGTCTGAAAATGTAACACCTGGCACCCATATTTAGAAATGTTGAGACACACACACACACACCAGCCTTTAGCACTGAAGTGTGCAAAACATCACAGGAAGCTCATTGAGTTCAATCATTTATTTGTAAGTTGGTTGTTTGGAACTTGAAAGCTTTGGAACTTTTCCCAAAGAGGCAAAGCTATAAATGGGGCTTTGGTCCCCAGGCTCAAAAGACTGTTGCAGAAATGTCTACCGTGGCGATGAAAACAGAAAACGATTTTGTGGCAATACAAAAATTGAGCCCGAGAGAAAAGCTAAAGAAACTTGTTTCCTTTGAGTGCTTACACTTGAAGAGGAATGGATTTCCTCTAAGGAGGTGGCAGGGGCAGCTGGAGGTTTCCGAGGTGGCTGTGGGGCATTCTGATGGCCCAGACTCTTTGTATACTCACTTTAAAGCCTGGGTGTTCTTCATCCTCCATGCAAAGGTGTACCACAGAGTGATTTCGTGTGACTCACATGTTTGAGTTCTATTTTGGGCTCAGAATGGAAAGGAAAGCAAGAGAGGAGGGGAAATTTTCTTCAGGGATCTGGAGTTTTGGAAAAGGAGGGCAAATGAAACTGGGTGACCTTGCGGTGCCATAGCTCATGCTGTTCCCTTGGGAGAGAAAGTCCCTCACCACACAAGCTTCTTGTTTGTATGGAAAGCTCCAGCTCACAGGTCCTCTTCTCTCGGGAGCTGCCCCTGGTTTCCTAACTTTCCACTAGTACAGCTTCTCTCTGTCTCTCTCTGTCTCTCTCTGTCTCTCTCTCTGAAAGCACACTTCACCTTGTTTGTAATTGTTTGTATGTTTCCCCCACTTGATTAGGAACACTTCAAAGAAAAAATAATTTGAATTCATTTAAGAAAATCTCAGGAACCTACAGAAGAATGTGTTTCATTTGTATATGTTGGGGCAAGCTGTGAACAGTAAAAAATCAGACTAGGGAAAGATAATGGGGACATCGTGTCACCAAAGGGGAAGATTGAAGACTGTGGGGAAGAGGTCTCAGGTCAGAACCTACCCATCTCTCCCCACTTACCAGGAGTTTCACTAGTCCAGAACCTCTTGTCCTCTTGTCCAAGATGAATGGAAGAAGGAGACCTTGAGGAGGGTTAGGGGACCTAGATACTAAGAGTAAGCTGCTGCTTTACAAGCTATGGTGGCTATATTGTGAGGTTTCTCTGGTAGCCATTCTCCCTTCCAATGACAGCCCCTGACTTTCACGTGGGGATCAGGTGTCGGTCTTTGAACTAACTCCAAGATAGAGGACAGGGTATCACTTTCCCCTTGGCCTTGGTGTTGGCTTCAAGGATGTGACCAAAATACACAATCAGGATGGATCTCACACTTCTGAGGATGCTGTCACCACCCTGTTGTTCTTGAACCTGAGGTTGGGGCAGCTAGAGTGATGGTGTGTTGGTGAATGTTTAATAACTACCTTCCAAACAAAAGCTCAACCAGTCCTGATTTATAGTGTTTGCCAACTCCTGCGGTGTAAATACTTCCACCATGACTGATTTCAAGCTCCAACACAGTGTGGCTGAAGATGGAGCTGGGAATGGATATATAGTGGCAAAAAATAAAATAAAATAAAATAAAATAAAAGATAAATACCATAAATGTGAGTAAACTCAAGAATGTAGATATTAGCAAAATGTAGTAACATAACCAGGAAGAGATGAGATGAGTTTTGAATACCTATTACGTTGGTTTTATATATAACTTATTTAATTATAGGCTTATATATTTGTTTTTCAAATAATGGCTATATTAACAATAGGTTCACAACATTTCTGAAAGCTTAGTTGTCTTCCAAGAGCTGGTATGAGCTAGATCCAGCAACCCACTGAGCCAGAGCTACCTGGTCACCTTGGAAGAAAGAATTAGGCAAGAGGGTCGGAGAGTGTGACAATCAGCCCTAACCATAGTGTTTGGGCCTTGAAATCTGTAGCTTGCTTAGCCCAAGACAGTTGGGTAAATCAACAATTTCCTTTCTTACTTAATCCAGCCTGAGTTGGGTTTTCTGTTACTTGTAATTGAAATAGTCCTACATGAGACACAAATTTTTTTTCGTATTTGCATACTTCACATTTATAATTCAAGTAAAACTGACTTACAGTATATAGTGGGTTGAATGGTAGCCCTCCAAAAGATATGTATGTCTATGCCCTACCCCTTGGAACCTGTGAACCTTTTCCCAAAAAGGTCTTTGCAGTTGAAATTAAATTTAAGATCTTGACATGAGATCATCTTGGGTTAACTGGATGGGCCCCCAACCCAATGACAAGTGTTCTTATCAGGGACACCCAGAGGAGAGACCTGGCGAGAAGTAAGAAGGCCACATGAAGACAGAGGCAGAGATTTGAGTTATGCAGCCACAAGCCAAGGTTCCAAAGAACCTCGTGGAGCCACGAAGAGCTGGAAGAAGCAAAGAAGGATACACCCCCAGAGACTTCGGAGGAAGCACAGCCCTGCTCACACCTTGATTTTGAACTGTGGGCTCCAGAACGCGAGAGAATAAGTTTCTGTTGTTTTAAGCCACCAAATGGGTGATAATTTGTTACAGAAACTCTAGGAAGCTAATACAAGGTAGCAATATTTTACCTGCTTAACAAACATCTTTTCCTTCTTTATCCTAGTTCTAAGTGGAACAAAGATCCATTGTAGAATTTAGGGACATTTTTGAAGTGGATGCAATGATCGCCAGAGATAATCATATGCCAGTCTGTTCTGTTTGTATGCGTGTAATTATAAAACCTGAATCATGCTGTATGGACAGTTTCAGGTCACACTTTTATTTATTCATTTATTTTTTTGCCAATGCATTATGAAGATTTTCTTGTATCATTGTAACTTACTTGAAAATAGTGCTTTTAGTGGCTACAGAACATCCTATTTTATGGACATACCATAATTTATAATGTTACTACATTATTGTTAGATGAGTATACAATTCCTAATCCTGCACTATTATAAATAACTCTCCACTTGGGAAAATTTTCTAAAATTTTATTTTATTCTTTTGAGCATGTCAACATTTTAAGAATCCTGATGCACATGACCAAGTTGTCTTCTGGGAGGTTTCTTTCAATCTGGAGCCCTGTCAGCCACAAGAGTACCCATTTAACAATGCCTTTGACAAACCTGAAGCCAATCACTTTTTAAAAGCTGAACCAATCTGATAGGTTAAAAGAAAATGGTACTTATACTTGCTTTAATTTGTTTCTTTGCTTTAGTGAGATCGCCAGCTTCCTCATCAGCCACTTGCACCCTTCCTTTTGTAAGTTGACTTTTTGTGCTCTCTGCTCACTTTTCTATTGGGGGATCAGCCATTTACTTATTGATTTGAAAGATCTCTTTAGTGCTGTTACAGAACATTTAGGAAGATTTCTTTATAGAACGTCGCTTTCTATAAATATTTGTTACATTTTACACGAGGGTCCTCTGACTTACAAAAGAGCAAAATGTTGAAATCACATGAGACAAGAAGTCACTCTCTGGGAGGATGATAGTGATCTAACTGCACTTTTTCATTCTGACTTCAGGCTGGCACACGCATGCTTGGATGTTTCCGGTTTCTAAAAAGGGAATTGGAATTCTTCCATTCAGGTAACCTGCCGTTGGAGTTTTAAGCCATTTTGCTCTGGGGACAAAATTTTTAGGTTAAATAAATAGAATAAATAAATAGAAAGGCACTATACATTTTTTCGTAAGCAATCTGATTCCTTGCTCTGATTCAACATGTCTTGACCACAGACATTGTTGACTTTGCAAAACAGAACACGCCGTTCATTGGTTGGGAGTAAGGAGATCTTAGTTCTTTCTGCTATTGCTTTTTTTCTGGTTTGGGGTCTTTCTCTAAAATGGACTTTTGCAAGTCATTTCACCCTCTGGTCCTTGATTTCCACATCTTAGCGTTGCTAGGTAAAATATAGGACATGATGCAATATTTGGGACATGCTTTTACTAAGAAAGTATCTGTTGGTTATCTAAAATTTATCTGGGAATTCTATATTTTTACTTGCTAAATCTGGTAACTCGCTGTGTAAGGCCTATTCCAGACCGGACAAATTATGGTTGAAATGTAATCCAATTTCAAGGCACCTTGCAGTCTGGGTAATCTGGGCCCTATCCTGCAGTTGGATATCGTCATCCAGAGGAACTGTTCCAGGGATAGCAGTAAAGGAAATGTTGGTGAGCCATGGGGAGGCCAGGGATCTATTTGGAGATAGATAAGACTTGAAACTGGGATGGGAGAAACAATATGGAAGCGACTATAGAAGTGGTAACCACTGATCTTTTTACTCTCTCCACCAATTTGCCTTTTCCAGAATGTTCCATAGTTGCAACCATACAGCGTGTAGCCTTTTCAGATTGGCTTCTTTTGCTTAGTAATCTGAGGTCCCTCCATGCCTTTTCAGAGCTTGATAGTATTTAAAAATTAACAATGCATGTTTTATTACTAAAAGTAAAAGTAGTAAGTGGAACTTGAGAATTCTTTGCAGTTATTTCCATTCTTAGAATATATTTTATTGAGCGTATACAGAGGACTGCGTTCAAAAGTCAAGATAATCCTCTTCTCTGTGATGTTACCTTTCATTCATTTGTTGCTGTTTATTTACATATGTAAGGTTTGCCTTTTTTAAAAATTTTTGCCTTAATTTTGTTTTTAAGATATGTCAAGCCTAGTTTAAACATCAAAACTCCAGGGGCGCCTGGATGGTTCAGTCGGTTAAGCATCCAACTTCAGCTCAGGTCATGATCTCACAGTTCGTGAGTTTGAGCCCCACTTTGGGCTCCGAGCTGACAGCTCAGAGCCTGGAGCCTGCTTTGGATTCTGTGTCTCCCTCTCCCTCTGCCCCTCCCCTGCTCACACTCTGTCTCTGTCTCTCAAAAATAAACAAACATTAAAAAAAAAAAAGGTCAAAACTCCATAAAAAGATCCAGAGAATCTATATCCAACCTTATCACTTCTGCTCTGTTTTCATCTCCCTTTTGCCTCCTGTTGGTAACTATTTTCATTAGCTGCTGGTTTTATCCTTCCCATGTTTGTTTATTTTTTCAGAGTAAGTGTGTGTGTATAAACTTCCTCTGCCTTCTTGTTTAAAAAAAAATAGCTGTCTACTCTATTACCAAATCCTGGAATTCACACCTTTTTGTATGGTTACACTGAACTCCTCTATAAAGATGGGCCAAAATTTCTTTAACCAGACAGACCCCATTGATAGCCATTTAGGTTTCCCAATCTTCTGCTGCAAAAAAACAAAAAACAAACAGGCAAAAACTTATAATAAATAACTGTGTGGAGACGTTGCATGTGCATGTGTGTGCATGTGTATCTGCAGGGTAAGGTCCTAAAAGGGAGGTGGCTGAGCCAGAAGGTAAATTCATGCAATTTTGTTAGGGACGTCCAGTGGCGCTCCATGAGGACTGTACTGTGTTGTAAGCAAAGGGTGTCTGTGTCCTCAGAGCTCCCTAGCATCAGACTTTTGAATTTTGGCCAATCTGATATGTGAGATATTTACTATTGTGGTGATAGTCTTTCTTTTAATAGGAGTGTGGTTGAGCATCTTTTCATCCACTCAAAGACCTCTTACCTTTCATGGTCATGGGTTTTGGCCACTTTTTGTGTTGGATTTTATTTTTTTCATCTCAATTTTAGGAGCTTTTTACCTATTAGAGATACATATCTCTATTTGCTCTGTACATAGTACTAATATTATCTTTAGACATCTCTGTATTTGTTATCTATGATACATTATCCAACACTTTATTCCCAATTTGTCCTTTGTCTTTTGATGCTGCTTATGATGGTTTTTATGCTGTGAAAAAGTTTCTTTATGTTTCTCAGGTCAAATTTATCAACTTTTTCTTTTATTACCTCTGGATTTTAAATCATAGAGAAGGTTGTCAAATTCAACTATATTTTCTTCCTTCTTACACTTAGCTCTATGATCCATTAGGAGTTGTTTTTGGTAAATGGTTTGAGGTTTGAATCTAGTTTTATCTTTTGGCATCATATTGAATTTATATATTAAATTGGAGATAATGGAAACCTGCATGATATTGAGTCATACCCACAAACACGGAATGTCTCCCCATTTGCTCAAGTCTGCTTTTGTTTTGCAGCCCTTTAAATCCAGGTGGACTGCCTGGGTAGGAAGACTAGGAACTAGTAAAGCTTCACTCAACAGAAGATAACAGAAAATTGTAATCAATCAGAGCATCTGCTACCAAGGACTTCTGGCCTCCAGGACCTCGACCCCTAGAGGCAGTGAGCCTTACCTTGGCTCTCCGCATCTCTGACACTCCCATTCCTTGGAGAGAGCACTCCACACCCTCTACCCTTG
This sequence comes from Panthera uncia, assembly GCF_023721935.1. NCBI lineage: Eukaryota > Metazoa > Chordata > Mammalia > Carnivora > Felidae > Panthera > Panthera uncia. The sequence goes on along the minus strand of NC_064818.1, from coordinate 53,587,156 downwards.
CCTATTCTCTGGCTTCATCATGGCCCTGACTGATGGGAACAATCTGGCCTCCTAGTTGCCTCTGACTCCACATATCTGCCTCCCACCCTGCTCCTGGCTCGTGGTTGGGCTGTGTGACTGATGTGGAGAAAAGAGTTTGAAGACCCCCAAAGGGATGCTCACCTGCCCAGAAGTTGTGAGGAATAAGATGGTTCCTAGGCGGAGACTCAGTTGCAGAGGGGCATGAATGACATTCGTACTTGGTTCTAGAAGAAGGCGAAAGCCTCTGTAGTCCTTAAGAAGAGTCATCAGCTGGGAACGTGGGCTGGGAATGAGAATGAGGGTGGATCTGGCTACAAAGAAGCAGTAGGAGGCTGAGTGGTTATCCAGCAAGGGCCCAGGCTGGCATGAGAGCAGGGTGACAGTACACATGCTACAAAGAATCTTGTCGTCAGATTGGCTCTGAGGGCTGGAGGTAAGGGAAGAGGTGATGGCACATTGACCAAGAGTTGTCCATCCTGACAATAGGCTACTCTAATGTTCCTTCCAACCGGGGACTTGGACTGATACAAGAGTGAAGGCTATTATCATCCAAGCTATTCTCCTAGTAATACAGATGTTGCATTCCTGGCCAATTTGACATACAGAATTCTGAGTTTACTGAATAGGTAAAATAGGGAGCAGACTGGTCTCACCAAAAGCGAACCTTGGGCTGAAAAGAGCCTTTGCCCATTTGCTCAAGTCACAGATGTGTTCTCTTCTTCCTTTCTGACCCTGCTCCCCGCAAAGGAGGGGAACAGACTGTCAGCATCTGCCACACTTCCTTTTCTCTCTCTGCCTTTTCTGGCCTCTTTTGCTGTTTTCTTCCACTTGCTTTCTGTGTGCCAGGCTTCCTCCCTTAGCTTCCCCCCAAACCTTCTTCCATCCGGGCCCTTAACTAACATTCACAAGTTAACTAGGCATAGGTCTGACCAACAGCTACTTTGGCCTGCAGTGTCAGAAAGCTACCAGGGCCACTGTTCCTACAAGACACCCACCCCACTCCAGCCCAACAAAGAGGGCCAGCACAAGAGAGGAAAAAAGACGGAATGGTTTGGGTGTTTGGGGCCTGGCTTAGGGGGCAGGAAGACTAGATGGCCCTAGGTAAGTAATGTCCCTTTCTGAGGCTCAGACTTCACATCATAAATGGGAATGATAAACAGTTAGCCCCCTCCTAGCTGCTGTGAGGCTGACCATCATGGAAGTAGGTTACGGCTAGAACCGCAGAACCATAGTGCCAACATCACCCCTTGCCTACTCTGGCGGTGTGTCTAAACCAGCCCTGGCAGGGGAAAAGCCATCAGCAGGTGGGTGGCAGAGCAGAGTAGCTGAACTTTCCGTTCCAGTGAAGACTTGGACTACTTCCAAGGCTCTGTAAAGTGCCACAACCATCTAGTGCGTCATTGAGAAGCAATCTGGCAAAGACCATCAGAAGCTTCTCTTCTGGACACCATGAGGGTGTTGCGATTGGTGTAATCTAACTTCTGTGCACATGAGCCAGTGTTCAGATACCAAGAAGGAGTCTGAGCTCTCCTTGAATCCGCTTTCTGTCCTCGGAAGATGAGCTGACGTCAGGGAGACTAAGTGATTCACCCAAGGTCAAGGATAAGTGATTCACCCAAGGTCAAGGTCTGTGATCTTCTTTAACTTGCCTTTCTTGCCCAAATTATTTTGTTATTTATCCATACTTATGCAATTGTACTTCACTCATTTTCACTGTTGAATAGTACTCCATTGCATCCATAGACCACAATTAATTTATTCATTTTCCCATTGATCGGCAATTGTGTTATTTCCACTGTTTTTGAATTTTCTATTAAAAATGGTGCTTCTGTGACAATTCTTGCATGTGACCTTGGTGTACATGGTATATTCGTACTATTTCATCATGTCTATGATCTAAATTGCTTTGGTGATACCAAAGTGTTCCCAGAGTGATTGCACCCACTTGTATTTTTATCAACAGTGTGTTAGAGTTCCAAATTTTCTTTAAAGTTGGTTGGGACTCGGGGCGCCTGGGTGGCGCAGTCGGTTAAGCGTCCGACTTCAGCCAGGTCACGATCTCGCGGTCCGTGAGTTCGAGCCCCGCGTCAGGCTCTGGGCTGATGGCTCGGAGCCTGGAGCCTGTTTCCGATTCTGTGTCTCCCTCTCTCTCTGCCCCTCCCCCGTTCATGCTCTGTCTCTCTCTGTCCCAAAAATAAATAAAAAATGTTGAAAAAAAAAATTTTAAAAAAAAAAATAAAAATAAAGTTGGTTGGGACTATCCATTTTTCATCTGTTCATCTAGTGATTAAAACTCATATGCACTGTGCTGTGCAAGTCACAACTGTTTATTATGCTATGTTGTTCTCCGTGTGCTGTGGAAACCATGTGTGGCCTCATTCTTTTCACAAGTAATCAGCTAAGACTTGGTATCCTCAATTTCCATGTTTTCACTGATCTTCTGCGTAAGCTGGTTGCAGCTACAGACCAGTAATGGCAGCCTGGAACAATATGGCCGTCACACTACACACTACATGGGGCAAAATGTCCAGTCTGGAAAAGCAGACTCTCATTTTTATTATGTCAGACCAAATACAGTAAAAAAAAGAAGAAAGACAAGTGGCTGTAAAAAGAAAAAGCAGAAGTGTGACTCTTGCCCCTGCTTTTTTTTCTCTGGGGAAATAAGAAGTTGCCAGTCCAGGTGCTAAACAGAGTTGTTGGTTGACAGAAAAGTCAAGTGGCTGATGGGGTGCACTTTACAGTAATTTAGAAGACACAGGCTATCATCATCCCATTCAGTGAAGCTTGATTTTCTTAATCCTTGATGATGCAATAGCCTTCACCATCCTGGTCTACTAGTTTCTTTCAGTTAAGAACTATGGAGAGAGGATGGCAGGGGTGGGTTTAGAGCTCTTTCGGGATACACTGCAAGCAAATTGAGCTGCTTGTTTGGAGAAAATAAACAACTGGAAGACGCAAGTGCTTGCATTTTTCTTGTGAAAGATCGTCTGCTCCCTTGCTAGCCTGGCCAATTCAGTGGCTTGGCCAAGCAGAAGGGCCCCACCCTTTAATAGCTCTGAGGATTCTGCTCCTGATCATCTGGTCGAACTAGAAATTCAGAGGTAGTACATGAATAATCAAGCTTTACCTAGAGAAATACAGAACTTCTGTTTGTACAAAGAAGAAGTAGAGAAGGGAAGAAATCCACCTACGACTTCCACCTCTGCCAGTACCACTGCTCCTTCTCCTCCTCCTCCCTCCCCTCTTCCTCCTCCTCCATCTCCCCCTCCTCCTCCTCCCTCCCCTCCTCCTCCTCCATCTCCCCCTCCTCCTCCTCCCTCCCTTCCTCCTCCTCCATCTCCCTCCCCTCCTCCTCCTCCCTCCCCTCCTCCTCCTCCCTCCCCTCCTCCTCCTCCCCTCCTCCTCCTCCATCTCCCTCCCCTCCTCCTCCTCCCCTCCTCCACCTCCCTCCCCTCTTCCTCCACCTCCTTCCCCTCCTCCTCTTCCTCTTTCCTCCCCTCCTCCTTCCACCTTCTCCCCCTTCCTTCCTCCTCTTTCCCTCTTCCTCCTCCTCTTTTCCCTTCTCTTCTTCACTCCCCCACCCCATCTCCTTCAGTTCTTCTCTTCCTCTCCTTCCCCCTCTATCTTCAGCCAGACCTGGGGTCTGTACCAGAAGAGGCAACTTGGAACCTCTACTCTGTCCTTTCTCTGTATTCTTCAGACCCAGAAGAGGACTGGTCACCTGGGCAAATGTGGTAAATGTGCACCTTCCTCACCAAGGTGAGCAGGGTGTGCTTGCTGGCTACAGGGAAGCGTGCCAGGCATAAAAGGAACCGTTTCTCTCATTTTCTTCCTCCCTGATCTTAAACTGCCTTCTGCTCGCTAAATGACAGTACAGAAATGCTATTTTCATATCATGGTTCTTTAAGTGGAAAAGTTTATCCATAAATTTATGCAAATGAGCAGAAAGTCCCAAAGAGACCTGAGAATTGATTATTCTGCTTTTTCTTGAGCCCAGGAAGCTACTGGGGACAGAATGACACCTGCTGAAAACAGGGACTATATGTGTTTGGGACAACAGGAAGTAGTGACCAGCCAGAAGCCCGTCCTGACCTGATTACAAATCTGGTTATAAAAGAAAGCAGCTGGAAAGAAATTTGCATGTCCAATAGGTTTCACTATTAAAGTTTACACAACGTGGAGTAATCAGCCGAGCTGGCTGGCTACCCAGATCACATGATTGTGTAGAAACATGAAACTTGACTATGTGCTCGAGCAAGTTTTACTTCTCCCTAGCGTAGGTGTCTGCCAGCAGCCTGCACTCTCTCGGAAATCAGACTCAAGTGACTGGGACCCTTGAGATCAAAGGCTTACCATGCTACTCCCTAGGAGGGCCAGTGACTGCTGACCTTACCACTGACGGTTATTCGTGGCTCTTATAATTAACAAAAAGAATGGACAAGCTTAACAAAATAACTGTCCCTGCCAGTCAGAAGTTGAGGTAAGATTTTCCCCATCCAATACTTCTCCTTCCTTTTTTTTTTTTTTTTTTTTTTTTAATGATCTACTGATTCTGAGAAAAACTGAAATCCTGGAATACTTTGCTAGTTGTAAGGCAGTGGGTGGCAATTGCTATAGAGAAGTACCCTGAGTTTTTAAAGAAATATGTAGGAACAAGTGGGCTTATTCTAGCTGGCTTTTGTCATTGAAAGATGCATGTAGGAAGCCCTGGGGAGACGGTAAAAAAGAAAATCCAAGGACTTAGATTCTACTGAAGTTCAGCTTTCAGAGCCTGAATACAACAAATTATTCGAAGGATGCATTTGTCTAATCTGAATCTCAACCATTTCATTGTGGATTACTATTTAATGTTTAAAGATGGTTGTAATCATTTGTATTCATTGCAGTTGTCTCTTATTTATTTTGTGGGTGGATATCACAATTGTGTGGGGACATGAGATCTGTTTTTCCAGTGTTATTTTGTCACTATAGCAATTATCTAATAAAAAGCCACTTAGAAATTAAAAACCAGAAGTGGCCCAAGGGGCAGGAATCAAACAACTCCTCTGAGCTGTGGAAAAGACAGTATCCCAGCTTTTTATTTTGAAGATCTTTTTAGTTCATGGTAACAGCATCATGGTTGTTGGAGATTGGAAATTTTAAATGTTCAGTGAGTGTTTTATATTCTGACTACCACTTTGACCTTCAGTTTGTCATGGGTGATGTGACACGTGCAACAAGTAAATTATCACAAATAATAAAGAGCTAGACAATTAGAGGTTTTGAGACAAAATTTAAGAGAAATGAGTCTGGAATTTACAGAGTGACCGCCCTTCACAGTGAGAATTTGGATCCTATACCGGTTAGGTGTTCGGTAAATGGTGTTTTGAAATGAACTGCTGATCTGGGACCAGTAGGCTCCATCAGCACGGTCAGCCATTTCAAGGGTGTGTTGTTGGGTACTTTGGTTTGACCTGCACTGACAGGGGCCAAGAAGGTACCTCAGTCTTTCCCTTGGTCTTGAGTCACTACACTCTCATGGCGGGGGGGGGGGGGGGTGTCAGATGAATCAATGAAAGTAGTAAGAGACTAAATGAAGATAAGAAGGGAATTGGAGTAGCTGAGAAAGATTTCATGGAGAAAATGCTTCAAGAGCTAGGTTTGAGAGGCAAGTAAGACAAAAGTAGGGTGAGAATTGGAGGAAAAACAATGAGCCGGGAGGGAGGAAATAGAGAAACGCAACTTGGAACTGGACTTGAACACAGTCCATTGGTGGGATGATGAGAGTGTTCTGTCCAACAGAGACTATGGAGTAGGGTGTATGGAACCAGAAGGTCCTGGTAAATTGGGATGTGTAGGGTGGGGTCAGCTCACAAAGGACAGTGAGGGCTCTAACCACAGGGAGTTAGAGAATGGTTTACAGGAATAGAAATGGCATGACAGCAAGCATGTAATAGGGGGCAGGGATACTCTGTAATGGGGCCAGTTAAGCAGCCTAAGCATCTAGTGCCATAGGCCTGGACTTGAGGCACAGCAGTAAGAAGTGAAAGGAAAAGAGTGTAGGAAAGACATGCCAAAGAAACCAACAAGGCATGGATATTAGGGCTTCTCTCAAATGAGCAAGAGGGTTTTATATAGTCCTTTCCAGACATTCCATAACCTGGAGCTACGCTAAGCCTTAGAACCTCTTTTAGGAAATCCAGATGGGAATTTAAATAAGGAAAGGGAATAGAACCTGAATCATCATATGAGCTCCACCCTCTGCCCCCTGGGACAAAGTCCAGCTTAATCACAGAGTGAGTGGTCAATAGGCAGTATACAACCATAGATTATAGGGCGGGAAACCAAAATTATATTGTGGATAATCATACACTACACTCATCCGCTGAAGCAGAAGTAAATTTTTTTCCACTTGGTTACTCAGTTGTCTTTACAGAATTGGCCTGTTTTGGTAAAATGTGCACTGCCGACGCGGAGCTTTTCAAAGACAGGAAATTGTAAACATGATGGACTTGAAGCACCACCTTAAATCTTTTCTGTAATTAGGTGGGATGTCAAAGAATAGGGAAATGAAATACTTGATCCCTGTGATTTGTGGCCTCTGTCCTGACTGACACCGATTCGGAAAGTTGCCTAACTGCAATTATTTGGTACCAGGTGACAGTATAAGTGAAGAGCTGTGTTTATATCCTTTGGTTTATCAAAATTTATATGAGACTTTGCCTAAACTCTTAGCCACAAAAATAGAGAGATGGTGGGTGTCCATCAAGGACACATAGTGATCCTGGAACATAATAACTGTTAGATTAAAACTGGCAGTCATTAATATCACTGCTATTCTTTCTTCTTAATTCCGTAGTTGTGCAACTGATTTCCTGAACATAAACGCAGAACTTTGCATTGATCCTAGGTAAAGTTTATGTTCATTTCAGTTCTTCTTTGTGGCCATTTTGGTTATTTTACCTATTGATTGTGACACGTGTGGCATTTAGCTTTGCAAGGACTGTAGATGTGACAAACACCCTTCCTCTGCCTTAACCTGAGTGGCTAAAAATCTGTCGAGCACAGCAGAGCCCTGTCTTGGGTGTCCGGATCTCACTGCCAGGACTCTCACTTGGAGATGTAATTTCACAGCTTCTGGGACATGACTTCTCTCCTCAGGTCTTGGAATCTTCACTTGGAATTTCCAGTTACTTGGCTTTTCAAGTTCAATTCTTCAGAAACAAATTCACCAGGGCATCTGGTTGGCTCAGTAGGTAGAACATGTGACTCATCATCTTGGGGCCGTGAGTTCAAGTCCCACAACTAGGTGTAGAAATTACTTTTTTAAAAAAGGAAAGAAATTCACCTTATTTTCACCTCTCTGCCACTAGCTCCATCTCTGAGCCTCCCTATTTCCGTCAATTGCATCGTCATCAACCCTAACTCTAATTCATCCCTCTCTGCACCCCCATTCACCTACCGCACCCTGTAGTCTTTCTTTAATGAAGCTTCCGTATATTCCATGTATGGCTTTTCTACCACGCCACCCTGGATAAGTCCTCCCCTCTCCTGTGTCCCCCATCTGCAAATGCCGAGTTTGGACGAGCCAATTCCCGAAGCCCCTCTCGGCTCTAATGCCGTGTGATCGTTTAGGCATGGAGACTATTCTCTGACCCTACTGTTTAAAGATAGACAGCTTTCAATGATTTTATCCCAAGGCCTTCAGGAGACGTTTCCTGACTGAATCATCCATCTTTGAAAGCTGTCCATCCCTAAACAGTGAGGTCAGAAAACACAACTACACAGCATCCATCAAGGTCACCTAGAAGGTTGCTGTGACGTATTTAGAAGGACAATGCAATTGGAGCTCAAAAGGGCTGAATTTCAATGGCCCATTGCTAGCATATGGGTCCTGAGGAAGTCACTCAACTTCCGTAAGCTTCAGTTTCCTCAGGTGTCAAAACTAGAGATGCCTTCCTCACAGCCTTTTTGTGAAGATGAAGTAAGACAACATGGGCTGACGTGCCAAGAATGGCATTGGCTTCATGGTCAGTATAACAAGTAAATAAAAAGTAAACACAATAGCCAGTACTTCAACCCACATATCATGAGTGACCATTTGCGGTCTCTCTTTCTCCTCACGGTAATGGACCCAACCCCCTTGAATTAGAATGGCAAGCAGAGCAGGAAGGTGCCCAGGGCCTCATGATGGGTAGAGCAACTCTTGAACATACATGTGTCTGGGAGCATCTCTCTTCTCATTCTTTATAAGCTTAGGGAAGAGGCCTGTGCTCGTGAGGGAAGGAAAAAGAAGGCACAGCATCTAATGGTAGAGACAAGATAGACTTCCCAGGAAGTATTTCTCTTCACACTGCCCATCTGCATTATGTCAGCCGAGAAACTGCTCAACTGGGACTTCTTGTGTCACACCAATGGATGGACTCCTCAGACAAGGCCTCTTTCTCCTTGTGGGCAAGCTACCCTGGAGCCACGTTACGAGAATTTGCTTAGTATTTGTAGCTTTCAGGGTCATTGGCTAGGGAAACTCGGGGCACTCTTTCTCACCCACTCTGGGCATGGTTGTACCAGGAAAACCCTAAACCAGAGTCCACGTGTCCAAAGCACCCTCTGTCCTGGATCCAGTGATCGCCAGGGTACCATAGCTGAACAACTCCCTTCTTTTCACGCAACTGGTCTCGAAGTGGGCTGTGATACACTTAATTAGGTTCGCAAGGATTGAACCACAATTACATTCCAGCCAAGACTCCTACATCACGGAATTGGAGGAGACTGGGCTGGTACTACTCCAGAGAGTAGTTCTGGAGTAGGTCTCTCCAGAGAACTTCAGGCAGACATTTAGATAGTCTCTTGATTTTCCCCCACGGATGACGAACCTCATCTGTTCAGTGGAGAATTTACTGTTTGGTTCATTTTCAAAGAGGATCTTCCTCTTGCCCACATGCAGCAGCATCAAGGAATCTAGGCTGGTTAAAGAATACGAATAGGAGGGGCGCCTGGGGGGCTCAGTCAGTTGAGCGTCAAGTCTTGATTTTGGCTCGGGTCATGGTCTCATGGTTTGTGAGATGGAGTCCCGTGTCGGGCTCTGCCTTGACAGCACAGAGTCCGCTAGGGGTTCTCTCTCCCTCTCTCTCTGTCCCTCCCCCGCTCATGCTTGCTCACTTCTCTCTCGAAATAAATAAGTAAACTTTAAAACAAAGAATATGAATAGGAAAAAAAATTGAATGATAGCTTGTAGCAGGGAAACGGAAAGGTCTCTGTGGCTTTTTAGAGACTCCACGGAAGCCTCCTTCTGCTGCCCTCCGCGAAGGCCTGGCTGCATCATTTAGATCGGTGCTTCTCCACCAGGGGCACTTTCGTCCCCCAGGGGACACTTGATCATCACAAATGTGGAGGGGGTGCTGCTGGCACCAACAGGTAGACGCCAGAGGTGCTGGTAAGCATCCTACACTTACAGAGCAGTACTCACAGCAAAGAATCGCCAAAAATTTCAATAGAGCTGCTGTTGAGAAACTGATTTAGGCCAAGTAAATGAATTCTGTCTCGAACAGGAAGCCCCTCTTCATTTGTATATTCTTATAGAGATGGTATGTGTTTAAAGTTTAGAATATATATCTTTGCAATTGATAAGCCTTCTGATATTCCTCTATCTGGGACGGTTTGGGTGAGGGGTTGCCAAGGAGAAGGGCTAGAGGTGCTGGGGCCTATATTTCAATGAGTTACTATTTTAAAAAAATTTTAGGGTCAAATAAAACTAGATTCCACAAATGATATGCACCAATGGGGTATATGTTGTTCTCTCCAGAGAAACGAGAGCAGGAAAGATCTCCAGGCATAAGGTCATCTTGGAATAGTCTCTGTTTCTACCTCTGTAAGCAGACCAGGTAAACCATGAGTGGAAATCCTTAGAGTTGGGATAAAAAGCCAATTAAGTGGTAACATAGCTATTAGGAAGTCCAAGGGCTTATAGATCTGATCCTATAGCCAAACCGGACAGAGGTGGGTATGCTGTGTCTGTCCTAGAGCAGAATGCGTTGCCCTGAGGTCCATGGGTAGAATGTTTCGGGATAAAAGACAGGTTGAGGTGTGGGGGATGAGACGCTATGTATCGGTCCACCCTTTAATGTCTTCTCAGTCCCATGTGAAGATGCTGCAGCACTGTGAGGCACGGATCCAAATAACTCTGCCATCACCTTGGATAGTTTCTGCAGCACAATCACCCTTTCTTGCCTGATCTCCCCATGGCCACTGGTGTATATTTTGTGAAACTGATGGCTGGGTTTTGAGGGTGCAACTTTTTTTTAAAAGAGTTTATTCCAGCTTTAGTAGAAAGGAGTCCTCTATCCAGCCTCCCATGACTCTTTAAGTTGGTGTTGGCCTTATCCAGAGGTGAGCAGTTGGTGTGATCCTCTTACACTATTGGGAATGATGAGAGGGTATGCGTGCAAGGGGTCCAGGCTGGTGTGGGGCTGCTGCGTGTTGTAGTGTCAGATGCTCAGGCTCATGGGTGACCCCAGATCCTGCTTCCAAGCCAAAGGGCTGCAGTGCCCTTGCCCACTATGGCTATGACCTTGCCAGGGAAACCATCTGAGTCTGCTTAACCAGACTCTGTCTCTGTTGGATAATGGTCAGAGGGGCTGCCACTCTCTCCCCATCGGACGCGTGTGTCTCTTGCTTTGTGATTCCCCTCTGCCAGCCCCTCTTCTGTGTCAGCCTTTCTGCTTCTTTAAGGTGGCCCTGTGTCTCTCTGTTTGCTCAGGGCCGTTGATGTCTAAGCCTCAAGGACAGCTTCAGTGTTCTCACTGCACACGCTTGCTGGACTTCCTGGGCCCCTAGAAATGATGTAGTCAGTTCTGGTCACAGGTTCCCTGAGCCACGCCAGCTGAGCCTGCTCCCCCTTCTCTGTGGAAGGACACGGACAGCAGCGGAGAAGCCCCCATCCAGATCACACAGGTCTCCTGGCGAGGACTTGGGAGGCCGTCTCTTTAGCAACTTTATTTCTGAGGCAAGAAACCTAAGGCCCAGAGAGGTGAAGTCACTGTCGGAGCTCACATAGCCAGCCGATCCTTCTCCAGAACCGTAGCTCTCTGTTTGCCTGCTGGGAGAAGGGAGTACATAGGCCACTCCCTCTTTTTTTTTTTTTTTTTTTACCCTGTGTCAGGTGTTGACCAATAGAGGTTGGTCCAGGTTAGTCTATATTCTGTATTTGCCCTAGATATTAAAAAAAAATTTTTTTTATGTTTATTTATTTCTTGAGAGAGAGAGAGAGTGTGTGAGTGAGGGAGGGGCAGAGAGAGAGGGAGACACAGAATCCAAAGCAGGCTCCAGGCCGTCAGCACAGAGCCCAATGTGTGGCTGGAACTCACGAACTGCGAGATCATGACCTGAGCCGAAGTTGGGCGCTTAACCGACTGAGCCACCCAGGCGCCCCTAGACATTTTTTTTTAACTAAAAGAACTAATTTACTAGTGAGAAACCCCAGAAACCCCTACAGAACCATGCCCGTCAGTATTTCAGGCTCTTACAGGTTTCCTGGTCTGCACTTGAATTCTGTGCTGACCCAGCACATTTGATATCTACGGATACATGTTTTTCCAAGAACGTTCCCACAGTCGTTTGTGTAGTCTGAGAGTGAGCTGTAATTATAAAGAGAAGAGTTGGTCTCACGCACAGACCGAGCATACAGGACCAACGTGGTATAATTTAAGAAGTGCTCAGAAAGGTGTTTTTGCCATACTGGAAAGAATAGGATCTTTGAAATCAGGCAGGCCTGGATTTGAATACTTCTCTGTACTTACTAGCTCATGGTCTTTGAAAGGGTCATGTAATCCCTTTTCGCCTCAACCTTTTCATCTGGAAAGTAATATCATACATTATTATAATAACATATAACATAACAGGGGTGTTGTAGCAGTGAATATGTTAAACAGAGAGGAAGAGATCCGTGGATGCTTCCTTCCCCCAAGTCCCTCCTGGCCGGGGCTTTCCCAAATTGTGTCATTAAAGAGGCATCCATGCGGGATAAGGCAGTGTCTCAGAGTCCTGGTTCAAAATGAAAGCTCACTGAGGGTAATAGGTTAAGGCATTAAGGCACTATCTGTCACCAACATCCCTGAGGCTGGAGGGCAGATAGCTGGGCTTTTCTCTCCCGCACAGAGGTGGCTCAGTCCACAGCTGTTAGCTGAAAGAATGGGACTTTGTTCAGGAAAGAACAGGTGATAAGGAGGGAAAGTCTGGAGGAGGGAGACCACGCCTAAGCAAAGGGAGTTGGGTGTGGGGGGCTGTGGTTAAGGATGCTCCCTACAGGGTTAGAGACACCCCCCCCCATTCAATTTGTTGTCGTTGTTTACTTTACAACTTCACTGGGTTCAAAGTGTAAACTGCTATGGGATGAAGAATAATCTCTTAGGCACAGGAAGCATATCAGTGTCCACACTCAGTACCTGGCTGGAAGGAAAGTCATCTTATTTTAGTGCAAATAACGATGGTGGGATAAAATACAAACTTGGGAAATACACTTTCAAAAGGAAAATGGCAAATGAAATACCAAATCCTTGGAAAACCAGATCCTCGTCGTTATCTGTGACTATTGTGCCTTTTAAGCAGTCTTTACAGCCTGTTTAGGGTCAAAGTCTTTTTTTTTTTTTTTTTTTTTTACAAATAGAAAGTCTTTTCATTTCATTTCATACCATTCTCCACATTCAAAGATTATCACATTTGCAAACCAGCCACAGATGATTGGGCCTAATATACCTGATGCATGCCGAAAACAACCTCTTAAAACGATTAAAACAAAAGGTATTTGTGTAAATACCTCCAAATAAAATGGGGGGAAATCTGCTTTAAAATTGCTAATGACCTCTTTGTGGGAATGAGGTTTCCTTTTGGGGTGATGTAAAACCTCTGCAACTAGATAGCGGTGGTGGCTGCACCCCGTCAGGAAGTTGCTCAACTGCACACTTCGAAACGGTAGAAATGGTGAATTTTACACGGTGTATTTCGCCTCCATAGAAAAAAGTGACAATGAAATTATTTTCTGTACTTACCATAAAATATTATACTTGGGGACCCGTGCTATATTTTTTTTCACCAATTAGATGTTGTTTCAAAGTGTGTTTTCACGTATTATTAATAAGCATTTTTGGATGGTTTTTAAGAATTACAAGGCTTCTTTCCACTTCAATCCCTACATGTGATATTCCCCAATAGGGTTTTTTACTCAGATCCCAGTGAAATGAGCTTAACTGAGCCGAATTTTTCAACGTACTAGAAATATCATTCCTCAAAATCACTCTTCACTCTCTGAAAATATCTTTGCTTTTAACTATCAAAATGGGATGCCCAGATAAGTGGGTGACAATATTATATTGTGCCAATGTAGACATAGGCAAGAGTCCTTTTTTCCTATCAAGGTTAATCTTTAAAAGGACATGCTTGGGGTGCCTGGGTGGCTCAGTTTGTTGGGCATCCGACTCTTGGTTTCTGATCAAGTCATGATCTCACAACTCATGGGTTCGAGCCCTGCATTGGGCTCTAGGCTGACAACATGGAGCCTGCTTGGGATTCTTTCTTTCTCCCTGCCCCCCCTCCCCTGTTCACTGTCTCCTTCAAAATAAATATATACATTTTTAAAAAAATTTTTTTAAATTTAAATGAGCATGCTCGGTTACTTGGGTGGCTCAGTCAGTTGGTTAGGCATCCAACTCTTGATTTCAGTTCAGGTCATGATCTCGTGGTAGTAAGATCAAGCCTCCTGTCAGCCCCTCCCCCTGCCCCAGTCCCCCTCCCCTGCTGAGCACAGAGCCTGTTTAGGATTCTTATTCTCTTTGCCCTTCCCCAACTCACACGCACTGTCTCTCTCCCCCACCTCCACCTCTCTCTCTCTCTCTCTCTCTCTCTCTCTCTCTCGGTGAAAATAAATAAATAAATAAATAAATAAAAGAACATGCTTAAATTCTTAAAAACACATTCCTTTTCTAGAATTACACAGAATTACATTTTCGGAAGGTTCTGAAATGTGATTAGAATTATGCATCACATCATCGTCTTACAAATATGTTGTTTGGGAATCATCAGTTCCCCAGGGCAATTTTCATGCCGGTTGAGGAGAGGCCGGGAACATAGCAAAATGTCAGCTGTCTGCACCTTGTTAGAACAAAGAGCATGTCAAAGCCAAGCACAGTGACAGGATTAAATAACATGACCTCTGGGGACCGTTCCAAACCAACAGTCTGTGCCATCTGTGGACACAGGAGCCTCCTGTAACTTTTTTGCATTTTGCAACCTGCTTATGTATGTATGGTTTTTTGGAAGAGATTTCCCTTCCCCCCAGTCCCTCCCTGCTGCGTGAGTGGCTGAGCGAGGGGACCAGCAAGGCCTCCTCAGTGCTGGGAGGAAGGAAAGTGTGTCCCTGCAGTCCCCGCAAGTCAGTAGAAACTATCACAGCAAGTGGCAAATCATCTAAGAACTTCTTGAGTCTAGTTTAGCCTATTTCCTTTGTCACCTCATCAGTCTCAGGGTGCTGTGCCCCGTGCCTAACTGCCTCTGACAGGGTAAAGCGTGCCAGGATTTGTAAAAAGGATTCAGGGCCTTCATAGGATCATCCCTACTCCTGCCTGTGCAGGTCAGCCCAGTTGGACTTATAACCCAGATCAGCACTTCAGACATGCCAAAGACAACCACAAAGCATTTGCAGATCGCGGTAGAAAGAAAAGAAAGAAAAATGGTAGAGTGTCTGGAGAAACTTGCAAGTTAATTTCTCTGGTTAATGGTGGTTAAGAACCACAGAAACAAGTTGCTAACAGTTAAGCTGCCTGCACCCCTCCACGCCAGGACTCCTGGGCAGTCTTTGTCACTAGGATGCCGTGAAAAGACATGGGCACGTGGTGCCCTGGTCTCCCTCCGTGAGTCCAGCCACCCTGCTTCTCAGGAGGTCCCAGACCCCGGAGGGCCTGGACCGCGTTCCTACCCACTCCCCACCTGCCTGCACTACCCTCTGCCTCTCCTCCTGCCATCTGTCCCGTCCTCTTTGTTTTCTGCCCCTCCTTAAAGATAGAGACAGGCCCCTAAGAGCCCATGCTTCCTTCTAGCAACAAGTCAGCTCTTGAGGACCAGCAGCAGGGTGGTGGTGGGGGCACATGTGTCCCCAGTAAAGACTGCTTGCTTGGTGGAAGGATCGGATGCCTTCTCCAGGGACAGAGATGGAGGTGACCAAAGAAGCCTGTGGTGATGGCCCCTCCTGCCCTGGTAAGGGTCAGGCTGAAACAAGCGAGCATAGGTTATTCACGGGTGGTTGGGAGCATGGGCTCTGGAGTCAAAAGGCCCCACTTTGAATCCCAGCTGTCCTCAACTAGGTGTTGGACATGGGACAAATTACTCAACTTCTCTGAGTGAATGTTTTCTCATGTATTAAAACTGGGATAATCACAACAATGTGAATATGCAACGTGTAGGCGAAAACACTACTGATCTAGACACTTAGAGGTAGTTAAGATGATAAATCTGGTGTGTAGTTATTTTTAATCACAGTAAAAAATGAGGATAATAATAGGACCTACCTCAGAGGGTCGTGAGGGTTAAGTGAAGTAATAGATGCAAAGCACTTGGCACATAACACAGGCTCACTAAGCGCCAGCTTTTACTATTGAACTATTGATTATCTGAGTCTGACCACCGGCATGGCTTCCTGAGCAGGGACTGTTCGTGGTGGCTCTGGGCTGTGGCACAAGAAAGTGGAAGACGCAGTCCCTACAACGGAAAAGCTGAGCCTCTGGCAGGAGACCCGAGCCATGTGTGGAAAGGGAAAGAACAGGGTGTGATGGAAAGAGCTGGGGGAATCTTTAGCTAATCAATCTTTTTTTTTTTTTAAGTTTTTGAAATTTATTTTGGGAGAGAGCATGCACGAACAGGGAGGAGGAGAGAGAGGGGGAGAGAGAAGGGGAGAGAGAGAATCCCAAGCAGGCTCTGCACCATCAGTGCAGAGCTCGATGTGGGGCCCGAACTCACGAACCCTGGGATTATGACCTGAGCCGAAGTCAGATGCTCAACCGACCAAGCCACCCAAGAGCCCCTTTTGCTAATCAATCTTGGGGCAGTGGCAACATTTCTCTAGAACTTAGTTCCTCCCTTACAACAAGAGGGAATTGATCCATGATGTTACTAAAGTTTCTCTCACTGTGACTACCTTAATGACAGGCAAACCTAGGAGTCAGGGTTTCCAAGCTGTGTGGTCCGAGACAAGACAAGCGTCATGATCTCTCTGGGCCTTGGTATCTGCATCTGTGAAATGGGACGGTGGTGCTAACTCATCCTTGGGGGGGCTTCCTCCACCACAGAGGGGCTGTCAAAACTTTTGTGCCATCTCCAGTGTGGACTCACTTTCTAGAAGGAAGAGGGCCCCTCTGCTGCTGAATTTGCAAATCTAAAGATAGCACCAATGATGCCACAGGAAGGAGGGACATGAGGAAGCTGGGCCAGGACTAGAAGAGGGTTGGAGAGGCAGAGGAGGGAAGCCTGCCAGCCAATGGGATGGGACAGTCTCCGCCGCATGCAGATAGCAGACTAGTCACTAAGAAGTGGCATTCTGCTTCAAGATGATGGTTCATAACCAGAGACTTCAGCTTTGAGACAGAAATTATCCAAAAGGAAGATATTTTGTGCAAATCAGAGAATCCCCCAGTCTCTGTCTGTGTTTGTCCTCTGGTTTCACATAAACCAGAAGGTTTTTGTCATGAGATTAGGGGGTGGCAGGACCTTTTTCCTGCATTCCCAGGGGGAAGGATTTGTGCTCAAGCTAGTTAGCTCTGTGTCCAGCACCTGACTTTCCCAGCGTGGGCACTCATCCAGGGTTTATAGACTAAAGAAGACAAATATATGTTTCATGTAAAAAAAAAAAATGATAACATTAAACTTTAAGAAGAAATCCTCCACCCATCAGTAAGTTAAATAGTATTTCAAGATAATGCTTTAAAAATCAAAAGTAAGGCAAAAAAAAATAGTTCACGATGAACAAAAAATTGAAATGTTATTATTTATTTACTTATTTTGTTTTTTGTTTAATTTATTTTGAGAAAGAGAGTGGGGGAGGGAGGGAGAGAGAGAGAGAGAGAGAGAGAGAGAGGAGAGAGGAGAGAATCCTAAGCAGGCTCCACGCTGATGCAGGTCTGGAACTCATGACCTGTGAGATTATGACCTGAGCACAAGTCAGATGCTTCTCTGAATGACCCACCCAAATGCCCCAAAATATTGACATTTTAAATGAAGACAGGACCAGTATTGCGGATCTGTTCTGCCTCAGACCCCAGTATGGTCCACTGTGCAGCCATCAGTTCTTCCACCTGCCCAGCTGGGGTACTAAAGGGCATCTTGATGTTATCCTTCTAGTATTTCCCTACCGTGGACTGGGGCTGGGGCCCAGGAGGGCTGCTTTCATACCGGTCTCCCAGCCACCAGTGTCCCCTCCTCCCTTTTTCTACCCTAACCTGGGCACACCTCTGAGGAAAGGTTTTCAGGGGCTTCCTGCTGCCTATAACCCATCTCCTTGGCCTGACTAACAAGGCCCTTGCTGCCTGACCCCACCCTCCAGCCTCATCTATGACTCCCCCCTTCCCTCCACCCACCCCACATCCTGCTGCTCTCAGCTTCTCACCAGACCCCAAACATCCCAGCCAGTTTCACCTCCGGGCCTTGGCACCTGCTGTTTCTGCCACCTGGCTCCTGTTCCTCACTCTTTTGCCTGCTGAATTTGGATTTTCCCATCAGGACCCAGTTCCCAGGACACTTCATCTCAAAACTTCGGGTCAGCCACTCCCTTCTCAGGGGCCCTCACAGCCCTCTGATCCTCCCTATGGCCAAAGGAGGAGTTTTCCCTTTTACGTGTCTGTATCATATGGATTTTTAGGGATTAGCATGTATTACTTTCATAAAATGAAGAAACAAAACTACTTTGAGTTTAGGAAACGAAGTTTAAGATACAGCATACAAAAGATGTCACACGAACCAAGTAACAGTTCACAAACTGCTATCAACCCTGGAGATTAAATGGCCCATCAGTAGTCCTGCTGGAAGTGCTATAAATCCAGGATATACAGAAATAAAATGCAGAGCTCCAAAAGACCTCAGTGCCCCTGTAATCCAATCTTCTCGTTTTACAAGAGAAAATGAGGCACTGAGTGATGAAGGGGATTGCTCAGATTGGCGAAGCCAGGAAGCAGCAGAGATGAGAGCAGAATCCACTTCTCTGGGCTCCAGTGCTCTTTCCCTAAGTGACCTCCTTCCTGAGCCCAAGAAATAATCTGGAAAGGGAAAGGAGCCACTTAAGCTGGGCCTTGGGCTCAGGAGAACAATTGTGGGTTCATAACAGTGGGCATCATAATTATGTCTAAAATGTTTGGTTGGGTCCAAATTGTGAAGGCTTTGAATGCCAAGCAAATGAGTTTGTCCTTTATCATGCACGAAGCAGGGAGACATTGAAGACATTCACGTGTGGGGTGACATGATGCAAAGGGGTAATTTAAGAAAACGAATTTGGGGGAAGGGAGGGACTGAAGTAGGGAGACCCAGATGGGAAGCTTTTGGTGTTGTCCATTGTCCATGAGATCATAGTGGCTGTGGCTGAAGGAGCGGGCATGAGGAAACAGAGACAGGAAAGATCATCTGGAGGTGAACTGACTGAACTGGTGATAGCAGATGAAGAGTCAAAGAGAAAGAGGGTCAAAAAAAGCCCAGAAGGCTCAAGCCTGAGCATCCAAGGGTACCTGATTATAAATTCCATTGTTTTCTTATTCTCTTTCGTATCAGAAGCTTTCAACTTTCTATCACACAATGCTTGTATTGAAATTTAACAACAAAAATAAAACATACTATAAAAATGATGAGTAGCATCTTAAAAAGAAACCCAGACTCAATGATCGAAGATCATTTAAATACCTCAGAAAGGAGGAAGTCAGATGAAGGATCGCCAGACCCAGTGATGATTGTTACATTTTTAAAACTCCATTCATGGTGGAAAGGAATTAAGAGAATGAATGTCTTCTTCTCTATATATACCAAGGAAGATGTTAGAGAGATTGTTACTCCAGACGATCTTAGGAACATATATGTTGGAGGAAACAGCCGGATATGAGGAGAGTGCAGATGTTCTAAGGTACCCAGCCAAGTAGATGCAGATAATTCACAGATCCAAGCCCACTGTCAGCGGGGGTTCCAGGAGCTCAGGGCAACAGTGAATAACTCTCAGCCAAGAGGAAAAGTCAGGATTATTCAGGAGACCCAAGGAGTTGCTGCAGACTCTTAAGGAGGACGTGGCCTGGTGAAAGCTGGGGTTTAGGAACAGTAGCTGACGAGGGCCCTGACAAAATCCCTCATACACAGAGGACCAGCCCCACAGATACTGACAAAATAAAATTCTAGACCCGGATCGGACCGTGGTTAAGATGTGGGGGGTGAAGAAGGAGGAAGGATTTATCTGCTCTTTTTGTTTGCAAAGAGTCTCTTTCATCTGAGACCCTCTTCAATCCATTCCTAAACCCAAAGCAAACATGGATTTTCTCTGATTAACTTGCTCTGCATTCCACCTTTCCTGGAAAAGACCGAAGTGCAAAAGCCTGCTAAAACCTGCCTTTCATGGTCCTCTGTGAGTGCATTAAGGAGCTGAAAGGAAAGCAAGATGTTTTCTGATCCTTTTATTTTTTCTACTAAAAATAATACCAGATAATACCATCTTTGAAATCATCTCCTGTATTTGGCAAAATTATTGGAAAGATATTTTGTAAAAGATACAAAATTATCTTGGACTACTTTTTGATGATGGGACCAAACTACACATGTGCAGTGCCTTCTCGGTGCTCCCTTGGCCCTGGTGGAGCTCTGTGTCCACCAGTCCACCCTTCTGGATTTGTTCTGTCCCTCTACATCCCAGGGCTGCTCTCAGCCTGTAGACACTTTTCTGAAAGGCAGCCAGCATCTATGGATTCTTCTCCCGTGCTCTCTTAGGCCGTGGGTCTTTCCTACAGTGATAATTTGGCCAGTGGTTCTCAACCTCGGCCACACATTAGAATCACCTGGGAGCCAATGGTCTGGTGGGGAGCCTTGGGTATGAGGATTATTAAAAGCACCCTAAGTGACTCTAATGTGTAGCCCAAATCAAGACTACCTCCTCTACGAAGAAGACGTATAGAGACTGCCCATTGATGTAAGCTCTTAACTCCAATTAAAAAAAATACCCCTTGAAAAAGGCTGGGCTGTTTGTATTCAGCTCCTGGAGTTGGGAGTCCCTGCTCTGGTGCCGGTTGCCAGGGAACAGAGAGCAGGCAGATGAAAAGTAGCTCTGTGTCAAATTTGTATTGATCTGAGCATAGGTGAAGGTAAGAGCCTGGCCCTCCGCACCCACATCTGATTCTTTCTGCTCTTTTCCCCTATTGCAAGCAGACATCACACTATTGACTAAAACTCCAATGTTCCTTTCCTGGGAAGAGAGAGTGTCTGGGTAAGCCTTCAGCATCCCAATATGGAGTAAAGCTTTTCTGTTAAAGAAATTTCAGGCAATGCAGGCAGGTGCAAAAATACTATGGAAGTTGGGGGTCTTCCCTTGTGCTCTGTGCAATTAAGCCTAGACTAGAAGCAGATAAATCTGCCTTGCTTCTTTTAATAAAGCTTCTCAGCTTTCTGTGTGCATAAGAATGACCAGTCCAAGAAGTCTGTTAAAATGCAGATTCCTGGGCCCCACCTGGGATTTTTTATTACCTTGAGATGGTGCAAGCCCAGCAATCTGAATTTTTGTTTTTAATTTAATTCAATTTTTTTTTTTTTAGCAGGCACATTATTTTGCCTTGTACTAAACTTAGTGGTGATTAAAATGCTCTCTTCTTACACTTGGATACAGCTGGCTCTATGGAAGCATTTGCTGGGACTAAAGGCACCCTAAGAACCCAAAATAATTCATCTTTTTGCAAAGGTATTCCTGCAGGTTAGAGATCAAAATGCCACTCCGGTCAGGGCACATAATGCCCGGTTTTATGCAGAACTGTGGTTAGTAGATGATTCCCACGTGTTGGTACCAATCAGCCACACCAGGTTGGGAGCGTTCTCCCTGCAACCACCCATCACCTCCCCCCCAGAAAAAAACACTAACAAAACAAGAACAACAACAAAAACACCCCACAACCAAACCCATTTCTGGAGCACCTTCTGGCCTGGAGGAAATCAACCCAGGTGGTAACGCCCTCCCACCCCCACTTCCCTCTAGCAGAGGGCACTGATTTTGAGTTTTGTTCCTGGTCCAAACCAGTCCCGAGGGTCTTCTGCAAGAAGAGCCATTACAATGGACCAAAACTTCCTGTGTGGGCAGGCACCTTACATCCATTGTCTATTATCTTCACAGCAACCCTTGCAAGGTAGATATCTTCATTTAACAGATGCTAGCGTTTAGAAACATTGTTTTAGAGTGATCTGGGTTTGAACCTGAGATGGACTCTTTCCTGCCCCTCCGCCCCCATGCATCCAGGACTTGTCAACAGCTCTTGCTGGTGCTGGGCTCAGGTCTGGTCTGGTCTTCTCTCTCCACTCCCTCAAGCACATGGGCTGTGGGGGGGGGGGGGGTCCTGACATTTCATTGCTCCCTGTCACACCCACCCAGATCAGAGTTTCAGCTAATTAAAAGCCCTTTCAGTTTGCAGGAGGAGAAAAGTTGCAGATAAAGACTGGCTAGCTAAGCAAACAAAGTCTACGGATCCTACTCGTGAAAATGTTCGAGATATAAGTGAAAAATGCAGATTACAAAATGTCAAGTATCATCTTAATTATGTAAAATCTATACATACTATACACGTGTAGTAAAACATTAGAAGGCTTTTGATTTTTTAATGTTTATCTTTGGGAGAGAGAGAGATAGAGCTCGAGTAGGGGAGGGGCAAAGAGAGAGGGAGACACAGAATCCGAAACAGGCTCCAGCCTCTGAGCTGTCAGCACAGAGCCCGATGGGGGGGGGGGGGGGCTCGAACCCACAAACCATGAGATCATGACCCGAGCCGAAGTTGGACAAAGTTGGACGCTTAGCCTATTGAACCACCCGGGCGCCCCTAGAAGGCTATTTAATTAAATGTTAATAGTGGGGGTTGGAAGTAAGAATGACATTTTAAGTTTTATTTGCAAATTTTGATACAATGAACATGTTACATGTGGCCACCCTTATAGTGACATACAAAAATAGTTTCACTGCGGAAAAATCCTGTTCCATCTATTCATCTTTTCCTTCCTCCTCCTGAAATCACAACCACTGATCATTTTACTGTTTTCATAGTTTTGCTTTTCCCAGAGTCTAGTTGGAATCATACAGTATGTAGCCTTTTCAGGCTTTCAGGATTGTTTCACTTAGCATAGATTACATTTTTTATCAGAAATAAAGTTATAAAATTAAAAACTGTACAACCTATGTGACCAGTCACTATTTACCTGTGACTCCAAAGAAAAAAAGTCACATCATTCTTTGCCGTTCAAATTACAGTACCCCTATTCCCGCCCCTGGCATTCTGGGACTCCCAGGGCTGCATACACATCCCACACTGCTCCATACTGGCTCTTGCTTGTCTCCAGATCCATGAGCCCGTCTTCTTGGAGTCATTTTCCCCCCACTGTGGAGCAGACAGCATCCTCCAGGCACCATGTGAATTTCTCAGGCTCTTTCACCTTTGGCCACAGACCCTTTCCTCATTCCCCCACAATCCTAACAGACTTAGTTATACATATTTAAGACTTTGCTGAAATTTGGGGAATAACGGAAGGAAGCACAACACAGAGAACGATTTATATTTGCTCCTAGACAAGGTTTCGTTCAGCCTCCTGGATCCTTCTTCAGGTCTTCCGTGCTTTGCTCCCAGCCATAGACTATTTCAAGGGCCAGCTCACCTCTGCACTATAAAAATCCCTGGAGAGGTCAACCTGTAGAGGGACCAACAACCAGGAGGCCCCAGAAGACAGGAAACATCCAGTAGCAAAGCCCAAGGCCTATATACCATATCCTCATTTTCCTCACTTCCTGGATTAGAGTCTTTGCAGGCTGAGTAGCAGCAAGGACAGCCAGGGACAGGGATATAGTCATGTCCCAACGTCACCAAATGGTCCTGGCCATGTGGCTCTGTGCCAAGCAGATCCAGTCCCTTTTTACGTTGTTGCAAATGTGAGGGGCGTGTCTGTCCTGCACCCCCTTCATTGATACTCTGCTTTAGCAAACTATGGCTCAGGAAGAAAGCACGTGACTATAAAATAAATAAAAATACACAGGCATGGGGTAGTCTAAATCCACACAGAGAAAAGTCCAGAGTCTCACAGAGGAGGGACAGTCTAGTAAAACCCACACCCAAATTAAGTTATTGAACTGACCACTCAATTTATTTGTCTGAAACTTCACCCTTGAATGCTTGAGAACTTTTCCCAAGCTTCTATTTGCTTAACTTAGGCACAACTAAAAGGCTCACAGCAAAGAGCGGGGGGGGGGGGGGGGG